>NW_026526765.1:49771012-50213512 GCF_024362965.1 Panthera pardus | reverse complement strand
CGTGGTATTTGGGCTGAGCCTTTGAAGCTTCCATGACAGAGAAATGCTTAGGGTGTAGGCACTAAATTTTTCAGGTTGTGGATATTTTTCAGTAGTAGGTGAAAAGCATGCATAACATACTTTGCGATCAGGCACGGTTGGGAATCGAAGGTCTGTTTGATCAAGTCAACACCGTTTCCCAAAGCGTGGTAAGTGTGTGTACCAGTGCTGGTCTATACAATGATTTTGGGAGACACACAGACAGTTTCAATTGAATCATCATATACCTATTTTTTTTTTTTTTTGAGAGAGAGAGAATGAGAGAGAGAAAGAGAGAGAAAGAGAGAGATACCAGGGGAGGGACAGAGGGAGAGAGAGAGAGAATCTTAAGCTGACATGGGGCTGGATCCCACAACACTGAGCTGATCAGATCATGGCTTGAACCTAAATCAAAGGTCAGAGGTTCAACCAATTGAGCCACCCAGGTGTCTTTAGTTTACTGGTTTTCTGTGTGTAGTTTCCTTTGAAAATAATTTTAATTAAATGAAATTGTGAATCAATTTAAAGTAAAGTTATTAAGGAAATGATAATAACAGTGGTAGGTGAATTGACAAAATGATATACAATGAATTGAAGCTTTAGGAAGCTGAAATATTTCAAACATGTTTAGTGCATTCATTTACTTATCCAACATTTATTGAATGCCTGCTTATTCTAGGCACTGTGGATTCAGCAGTCAATAATATAAACAAAGTCCCTGCCTTTGTGAAACTCATATCCTGGATGGGGAAGATAAATATATAATGTAATGTAAAGTATTTGATGGTATAAAAAATAAGGGCTAGGGGCTAGAGCTTGAAAAGGATGCTATTTTAGAACAGGTTGAGGGAAAGCCTTGTTGAGGTTGCATTTGAAAAGATAGCACTAAGGATTGAGTTTAGTTCATTTTAACAAGCATGTATTGGGTGTTTGGCTCTGGAATACAAACAGATATACAACTTGTCAGAGAAGCTCAGAACTGGGGTGGGGGCAGAAGTTATAATGAAAATTTAATAGGATGGAGTGCAATGTAGTGATCTAAGGAGGATTACTTTGGTACCACTGAGGAGGGGAATGGCTGTCCCAAGGAATCAGAAATGAACTCATGGAAGGTGTCCTAGAGAAGGTGCTTGCCCTGAACTAAGTCTTTCAGAATAAGGAGGAGTTATCAGAGGACGCAGATGGTGGGAGGTCAGAGTTATTTACAGAAGAGGGAATAGTGTGTGCAAAAGTAAAAACCATTGATAGTGGGTGGAATCTGGACTTTTGGGGATTGAGAAGTAGATGGAGGGTGAGCAACACTGAGTGTGTAGATAAACAAATTTTAGAGAATTGGAAACTGTAAACTACTTAGTTCTAAACCATATAGGATGCTCAGTTTTCTCATTGATTCAGAATGTGGCTGAATATCTAGTACCACTGAGTTAAGAGGGTCCTCTGGACTCTGCTCTTTAGGGGGCTTCAGTATGACCCTCCCCCAGTCCTACCACTCCCTATGGAATGAGAGGTCCATGTTTGCCACCTAGAAAATGCACACCCTATTTAGATCACACTGAGAGTTCTTGGCACCCAGGAAGTTGATGCCCCAAGAGCCCTGAGTCACTTTCCAAAGCTCACATGGGTCTCTCATTTGGGTCTCCCTTCCCAGGGTGTCTCCTAGTGTATGTGTCTCCTAGTCTTGAGAGTTGGACAAAGAGGCTGTTTGTAGAGGATGAGGAAGGAGATTGAACATGAGGGCTGGAGTGCTCCTATATGTGTTCAGGGCCCCTTGAGGTGCTGAGCCAGAGATAGAAGAAGAAGGGTTACAGCACATGATAGAGCTAGCCTCTCTGGGCCACCAAGCTCTTGAGTAGAACTTTGAAGAGTCCAAGTATTCTAAAATCAAACATGGCCTTCCAGGTTGTTATGAAGGAATACTCACTCAGATAGGGGGTATAACATATTTCCTTTAGCGTTTGTCCTATAACTTTGACACACTTAGACATGTAGTATGAGTCTCCTTTTATCAGGGATGGGCCTGAGTATCATAATTTTTTATGTTTGTTGCCTTTAAACTAAAAATACAGTGATAATTGGTAGCGTGTTCAGTTCCTATAAGGCTACTTAGGCAGACTTCTACTAAATTGCAGGGTTTTGTTTTTTTTTTTTGAGAAATTGTATTAAGATTTACTTCACTTTCCATCATTTCCCCATGTCTTTGGCCTCCTCACTGCTTCATAAGTTCACATGCAGAATTGAATTAAATAGTTAAGAATAAGTTCACATTTTGAAATCACTTTTGGAAAGCAGATTTGGAGAAAGTGAAGAAAATGCCACTCTTTTTGGGGTAGAAAACAGAAATCACAACTTCCCAAATCCAAAATCTAAACAATCTTTGTGATTAACCAATGAAGTAAGAGTCAATTAAAGTATTTCATAAAAATTAGGAAAAATTTTAACAAAACCATCACTAATTTATCAAGAAAGTATATTGAGATTATATGCTTACAAGTTATTTGTAGAGTCCTGGGCATCTCTCTTGATTTGATTAAAAAAATACTAAGTACTTCCAGAAAAATTCCTTTCTAGATAAAAGGATCCAAGAAATCAGCATGATCATCAGATTTATCCAATAAAATAAAGGGCGTAGGAAAGAGTGAATTCCAGATAAGTCCTGTGTAATACTCCTAAAAGCCATGAGGTCACCAGTAAATTGAAGTTGGATTTGGGGCCCAGAATCTGCTAGAGCCATTTATATTCTTGAAGGCTGCAGGCCAGACTGTCAAAAGGAGGGCTAAGATCCTCAGGGAGGTTGAATCCTCTGTTGTAGTCCTTGACCCATCATTGCACCTCTGGAATCCAGTAGGTTTGAGCTAACACGTTTTGGGAGTCTCTGTGCATCATGCAATAAAATCACATTGCGTGTCTCTGACCAAAGATGAGATCATTTTTCTTAGCTCATGGTTTCAGGCTAGGGCTGCCCTACCCATACGTGGAATAGTACAGAACATCTGTGCAGTGAGATATGAAACAGGAGAGAACTAAGATTTGTATCATTCAGTTATCTGGTGCCAGGCATGGTGCTGGGTTCTTTCTTTAACTGTCTAATTAATCCTGACAACAGCCTGCAAGAAGGTTGGAGAGTTTGAAGAATATATTCAAACTCACAGAACTTCATAAATGGCATATCCTGGAATCATACCACTGTCCGTATGATGGCTGTTCTAGGCTCTTTCTTGGGCATCCCCCTGTGGGGCATCAAAAGCTGCCTCTGCACTGGGAGGTCATCCAGCCTGTAAGACTCACAGGGCTCAGAGACACTTGGGGATTCTAAGGTCACAGAATCCTACTGATGCTTATGTGCCCACTGCTACATTCCCAGCAGATCTAGGCCAAACGTATTTAGAGTCTCCCCATCTCTGACTTGTCACTGTGCCTAAAATTTTTCTCTTCAGTGACTGTTCCACATTAAATCTTAGTCTCTTGTTAAATAAAATATGACCCCAGAAAGATGCCATTAATACCTACGTTCAGGTTATTTTACGCCATTTGTATGTAAGGATCCAAAGATGATAGAATATTGGGGAGAAGAGAAGAGAGAAACTGGTTGCTAGAGAAGGCCCTGGCATACCTTTTCTCCAATTTCATACCACTTGCTTCCATTCGCCAAAATCTCCCATCAAGGAAGAGAGGATCTCCAAGCAGAAGCTAACTTTTCTTCATGTAGGGGCATGCCTTCTTGGACAATACAGAAGGATAACTAACTTGAAGGCACTGGCTCTCACTTGATGGCTCTTCACCCACCGAAGAGCTCTCTCCACTCTGAGAGTATTGCTAGACACTAGCAATGTGCCTCTCATGTAATTGATGCATTTCTGAAATGTTAAATCCAGAATGAATTTCCAAAAGTTGAAATAAACTGCAAGAACTTGTTTTGTAGTTAAGCATTCTTGTATGATGAGAAAAATCAACTCTAAATTTTCTGCATTACTAGTTTGAATGTTCAAAAATCAAAATGAACTAGGGAACTTATCACTTAGCACTGTCTAGAGTAAAGATTTCTTATCTAATGAAAAAAGTCATTCATGAATTTTCTGCTTTATTAGTTTGAGCAAAACTATGTTTTTTTACCCTACTTGTCTCTTAATGTAATGATGTATTTGGAATTTTGAGGTAGAAGTGAGTTTCTGATAAAATAACAATTTGCATGATGAAATGCAAAACGGAATGGAAGATCAGTCATTCTCGTTATGAGGCATCAAGCTAATATGATATAAATGTTAAGGTCAGACAAGACTTTAGACCTAGAGTTCCAAGAAATACAGTATTTTACTCTGAAGGACTACAAGCGGTGTTTCCAGAGTTGTTCCTAGCAGAGCAGACCCTGATGTCAGAGAATGCTCTTTACAAGCTGTATTACTGTGTTGCCTGTGGTTGTGTTAGCACAGCCTCCAGTAGCAAGGCATGTTCACATTTTTTTATGGTGAACTTTGTAAGATGAAAGCTGGTTTGACTTTAAGAGCAAGAGTTTATTGAAACAAACGCTGGCTTACCTGTTGGATTTAGGCAAAACCACTCTACAACAATAACCAAATGATATTTGGAATCACATTGCATATTGTGCCTGTAGAAAATTGGGGTGTACTTCAATCTATTCATATTGTTGCAATTTCCCATTGCTTTTTTCCTTGGTGGAAATTAAAAAGGAGTCTCACAGTCATTTAGTTTGGTGGCCCCAAGAGATGGGAGATGGAGCTCATGTTGGCCTCCTTCTGTGATTAATAAACCATCCCACCAGCAGGATTGATAAGCCCATCCCACTAAAAGTTTGAGTGGCTTTCCCAAGGCTGGCTCCCTGTACCTTCTTCTGGGAAGTGTGGGTATGAGCATCAGAGTGAGAGAAGTGAACCCATGTAACTCGCCCCATCTTCCCATCTGCCTTGACAACAAACTGGGGTCCTTTCTCTCCAATGATAAAAGTGGAGGTGATGTTCGTAGGCATTGGCAGGTTCTGTTTCCCCAGGACAGGTTTACTTTCTTTGACTGGCCCTATTCTTCCCAGGTGGACTGGAGTTTGAGGTTTTCAGTCTGGTTTGTTTAATCCCTTCACCTCTTAGTTCTGGCCACAATCTATGGTTATTCCTCGGTTTTACTTTTGCTTGTTTGTGACTGTGGTTCTCGATTTAGCACTGTAACACTGAAGGCAGTCAGAGAGAGCAGCCATGTTAATTGCTTTGCACGTTGCAAGGTGCTTTTTCCTTATTTTATTTTAAATTCAAAGTAATTCTGTGAGGTTCACTAGTATTATTAGTCCCATTTTACAGATTAGAAAGAAGGCTCAGAGTGTTTAAAGGGCTTGCTGAAGGCCATTCAGCTAGCTGGTGACTGCCCTCACATATTTATCCCACAGCTTTTCCCACTAATCCTGGTACTTCCCCTTATCATTGTTATTTCTGTGAATAGAATTTTTATTCCTATTTTTCAGCCGTAAAATATTGAGACTTTAATAAACTTTTTTTTCTAGGTAATCCATTAATTCAGAAGCTGAGCCAGATACCAGGCCCCGACCTCTTTGTAGGCCATGCTCAATCCCTGACCAGTCTAGAGGAAACAGCAGGGTTCTTCATATACCCCTTAGTGGAGATAAATCCTATAAAATTACATTTCAGCAGCAAAATAGCCAAGCACAGTAATTTTGGTGTAAAATGTGCAAAGTCTTATCTACAGAATATCTCATGATGCTGTTCCCAGATGTCTTTTTAAAGAAATTTTTAGTTACATGCAAAGGAACTGAAAACCAGGAATATAATTGGTAAGAAACATAAATCTGCCCAAAAACAACAATTACAACGACTTGATGAGATATATATTTTCTCAGCATCAGCATAAAAGAAAGAACATTCTGATCCAGAAATGGTATGTAAGTAAATAAACTTTAATTGGTTTGACAATGCCCCTTTTCCTGGCAATGCCAAGAATCCTACCATTATAATTACACAGTTCTGGGCAGACATGTGGTTTCCATTAAGCAAGACTTGTGATTGACTGAGTTCATGAGGCATGTCAGAAAAAACACATCAATGTCTTCATAAGAAGGAAAGAGAAATGGATCTCAATGTATTTATAACTTCACAAGATACACATTTATAAATAGTTCCAAAAGGGCATACACTTCTTTAATTCTGATGAAAAAAAAATCATTAAGGAAAGCCATTGGGAGCATTTTAGCTTCTGCTTCTAAATGAACTCAGCAGTTACTTGCATTTAGGCAAAAGGGACACCTTTTTGTCCTTACGAGGGTTTATTTAAGGGTTCTGCAAGGAAAATGCTGAGGAAGGTCTTAGTTGAATAAGCTTTAGCTTTATGGGTTTAAACAACCCCCTCTCCTTCTTCCCCACACCCCACCACCCCACCACCCCACCCTCTTTAAATAGCTTTGCCATTAACAAAAAGATTTATCAAATCCATTCTCTCTTGGTAAGCCGGCAGGGCTTACATTCTCCCTCAACTCTACCCCCACCCCAACTTTTTAAAAGAAGAGGAAACTGCGACCTGGGGAGTTAGTAAGTTGCTCAAGGTCTCAGAACTGGTAAATGCTTCTAATTTAAAAGTGTTGCAAAAACACTGGAGGCACTGGATTGGGTAGGTGAGGAGAGCTTTTTAGCCCTTGCATTGTGCACATGCCAGAAACTCCACAGGTAACACAGATAAAACTTAAGTGGTTTAAATTTTATATGCAGAAGGATAAAACTAGTAAGGTTGGAGAAGGGTGAATTTCCTTCAAGAACATTTTTAAACCAAAACCTAATGACTTGCCTTAATCACCTAAAGTGACTAAAATATTGAATAGTTTATTTTTTGCTTTTGCATAAATACTTTTAAGATGACAAACATTTTTAGGCCTGCCAAATACTGTCATCTTTTGGCAGCGTTAACATCTCAGGCTTGATACTTTTTCTTGACAACAGAACAAGTCTGTGTGTGTGTGTGTGTGTGTGTGTGTGTGTGTGTGTGTGTGTGCATGCGCGCGCCCGCTCACTTTCTCTTTCCTTGAAAAACATTTTGTCAAGAAGTAGTGGCAAAACATGTGGTAGTGTTTTTAAAAATACTATCTCTGCAGCGGCATCTCTTACATAAAATATGAGAGTTTTCATCTTAAAAAATAAACCGGTGACTTATTCAATGGAATGTTTCAAACTGTTTTTATAAGCGATTCAGATATTTTTAAGCATTCATCTGGCCTGCTAGAGTGGATATGCAAAATATTGTAGTTTGAAATTAATGAAACAATGCCTATGATGTCAGCAATAATAAAAATAACAATGAATAACAGCCACTATTTATCGAGTGCTCACTATGTGTTAGGACTGTGGTCTGTGGTACATATTTATTTAATATTCTCATTAATATTAGGTGATGGAGATTATTAACCCTATTTTACAGATGGAGAAATTAGGGCAGAATAGAAATTTCTCAAGCTTATGCGGACAGCAAGTAGCAGATGAGATTTGTCTCCTCCCCCCCCCCCCCCATGACATTGGTACTGTGCCATTCTTTCTGTAATGACTAAGCATTGGGACGTGTAGCAGGTCCCATGGCTAGTGTTGGGATCTATATATGGAGTTCTCATACATTTCATGGGCTCTTGTTATCGCTTGGCTCACTGAGGAAAATAGAAAGTGATGGGTTTCATCGAGATTAGCTCAACTTTAGAGTTAGATTCTGACACAGAAGAAGAAAATATAGAGCCTTGAATGACCACCTTATAGAAACAGTGTGATTCTATTATTCAGCCTGTGTTTTTAAAGTTCTTACCAAAAAATGAAAATACACTTACACCTACCCATTTTAACGATAATTCCCATTAGGTGTAACTACAGATAGTGACAGATAAAGAGAGCAAGGTGCAGAGTGGTTAAAGGACTGGCTTGAAGTCACACAGCTTGTTTTTGCTTGAGTTAGGGCTAGACACTAAACTTCCTGACTTGGAGCTCAGTTCTGTGTGGAATCACACTGCTTCTTAAAACCAAGCCCAATGTTTATTTTCCAGGATTGAGCTAGTGAAGTTTCAGTGAGAGTCCGTCCTCGTGTGATTACTCTTTGGTTTCACCACCGTAGCTTGGGCCTGTCTTGTTGCAATAGCCTTCTTACTTGTCTCCCTACCTGAGCTGTCCCTCCACAGGGAAGCCTTCTTTGCTGTGCACTTCTGATTATGACTCTTTCCAACAGAGAGACTTTCCCTAGTTTCACAGAACCGCGACTGCCTAGTGTTGTCTCATGGCTTTCCTGACAGGAATCCAGGACCTCATGTACTTGGGATGTCCCTGCAACGTGTTCCACCCCAGCTGAAGAGCACCAGCTGGGTGTCATGTGGCGTTTTTCTGACTATATACTTTATATTGCTCTCCCTGCACTTTGCACGAGCCCCAGGCTCTACTCCTGCGTTTAGAATCATTCTCATCCTGTGCCAGGAGGTTCATGTTTTGCCTCCCCCTTGAGGTATCCTCGTCTGTCTCTTAATCCCTTCTCCAATGGCCCCTTTACAGTTCTGTTGTTTTTACTGGGATCTTTCATGTCACTCATCACTTTCTACCTTGGATTCTAGTTGTCGTCCTCAACCCCCATGTTTTAACCATCCCCCCTTCCCCCCACCCCACCCCCTGCCAAGCCCTGTAAGCTCCATAAGGGCTATGCCATCTAGAACTTTGCATAAAAATAACGTACCCTGTAGCACTTGGCATAGCAACCTAGGTAGTCAACCTGAAGGTGTTGTCTTGAATGAAGGAAGGAGTGAGCTACAGTGTGTCTGGGATGCCCTTATAACAGATTATTATGTCTTGAATGAGTGAGCACATGCATGAATGGCTGGATAGGCCCTTGACTTCTCACAGACTTCTCCAACATCTTCAGTAGATGCTTTGAAGCAGTTACTGCTGGCCTCTTCTTAGTGCCCATGGCTACTGTGCTCTAATGGCCACGAGCTGGGTTTGGAGCTACCTACAAAGGGAAGAAGACTTAGTGAGGAGGGCTGCACCACTGCTCCAGGTCTCTCTCTGCCTTGATCCTGGGGATGCCTGCATTTGGTTTTAATTGGCAGTGGGTTAAAGTGATCTCCGTGACTAAGCACTTTGAGGATTTCCAAGAACCTGACGGCAATTTGTATTCATCATTTGACATGAAGAGGTTTGTGCCCGTTCTACAGTCTGACAAGAAATTGCCCATCATTTGGCACAGGAGCAGTGATCTCCCATTCCCACAATCTGCAATCAGGTCCAGTGGTACATTTTATTAAAAACCAAGAATCTCAGCTTTTTGACCCGGGGATTGAAGAAGAGACTTTGCAGAAAGCCCTCCCTCTTTTCCCCCACCCATCTTTTCCTGTTTCTTGTTGGAACAGGAGGTGCAGACTACAGCTGTCCAGCGACTGTGCTATGGGAAGATTGTGGCTCAGTTGGGTGTTGAGGGTGTTGGGGGTGTTGCTGGGTATCAGAGAGCCAGGAAGCCAGCACAACTCCTGGTGTGCCTCAGAAGGAGGGAAGCAGAGCCTGCATCACAGGCAAGACGTTTCAAGCATGTTTCTTCCAGGGGCGCCTCAGTAGCTCAGTCAGTTAAGCGTCTGACTTGATTTCAGCTCAGGTCATGATGTGGCTTGTGAGATTGAGCCCCGTGTCTGGCTCTGTGCAGACAGCATGGAGCCTGCTTGGGATTCTCTCTCTCTCTCTCTCTCTCTCTCTCTCTCTCTCTGCTCCTTCGCCTTCAAAAATAAATAAATAAACTTAAAAAAAATAATGTTTCTTCCAAACAGAGAAAAGGGCATAAGCCTGTGGTGGGCAAGACTAGTGGCTGCCAGAGGGCTTTCTGTTGGAATTGGGTTGGAGTTGGTTCAACTGGAGACTCCAGCTGCTAAGTGAGGCAAAGGGGGAAGACCCATTTGTGGGTTTTTCCCCTCCTCTTTCTCTCTGTCACTCCACTGGCTCTATTTTGCCCAATTCCAATCCAGATGGAGAGAATTGGAGCAAAATATTTAAGGCAGGTATCTCTTCACTGCATCAGCTGAGACTACTCTAACAGGCTATGCACTTCTTTCCTATATTTATATTATTGATATGTCCTGAGAGGCAGACTCAGAAGAATAGCAAGGCCTATTTAGAGGCTCTTGGAATTGCGCCAGCTGATATAACAGCAACCCTACCTACTCAGCTGCTCACTTTGAGGGCAGGTCGCCCTTTGGTTACACGCAAGAGAAACTGACTCTTGACAACTTAAGCAAAAATGTAGGAATCTATTGGAGAAATAACTGGTAAGCTTAAAAGTCAAAAAAAAAGTTGAATAATCAGGCCTTAGGATGATGAGTACATCAGGCAGCCCTGGGGATCTGGTCATAGGAAGTAATGGTCTCTCAGGCTGCTGCCAGCCAAAGGTTTGGGCTCCTACCACCTTCTCTCCTGTGTCCTCCTCTTCTCAAGTTCAGCATCTCGAGAGAGAGAGAGTTGGATTGGCCTGACTTGGCTATCAGTCTCCCTAAGATCATGATGAATAAACCAGGGACGGTTGACTAAAGGAAAAAGTACAAAGATGTGGTAGAGGGATTGGGCAGGAAAAATGACAGACATCTACTAGAATGGGCCAGGTCTACTGCAGATGGGCTCATAGCTTCTTCCATCTTTCTGGGCAGAGTCCTTCCTTCGTTCATTCCTTCCTTCTTTCTATCAATCAGTTCACCTACTATGAGTACCTACTATGGGTTAGATAATGTGCTAGATGCTGGTAATAGGGTACTTAAGAGTTCAGGTGTCATAAGATAGACTCCAGAGACAGAGGGGTTGGGAATAATGATGTCCTTTCCCCACAGTGATGCTCCAGTCAGCCCATAAGACACCATTCCCAACTCTAATTAGTTTGCAGCAGGCATAGAAGGCCTCCTATACCCCTCCAGGAAGTTCTTCAAATGTCACCATCCTGGCTTCTACTCATGTTAGTAATTGCTTCTAGTAATTTTTTCCTGTATGTATTTATCTGTATAATTTGCAGTTTATGAATTCCAACTCATTTATGTTTCTTCAGAAGTATTCTTATATCTTTTTCACGGACAGTTGTGTTTAAACCCCCATTAACTTTCCAGGCACCCAAGAACACACACAATGTTTCTACTTTTAGTGGCCTTTCCTACCTACTTCATCCTTGAGTGTCTAGTAATAGAAAAAAGCTCAGGGTTATGGAACCCACATCTAGCTGTGTGACTTTGGAAGCCTTCTGAACCTCTCTGTGCCTTCTTCATTCTCTCATCTGTCAAATGAGGTAATCCCTGCCCCACCCTCCTCATCAGGTTCTTGTAGGATCAAATGAAATAATGGATGTTAAAAGGCTTTGAAAAGTTGAAAGTGTTCTTAAAACCCAAGGGAGTGTTAGGATTCTGTGGCTTTAGGGTAGAGGGTTGAATATGAACAGTGATGACTCATAGTAAAGAAAATAAAAATAATAGCAATAGCAGTCCAGCTTTTTCCAGCGTGTATTATTCTTCAGGCACTATGCTAAGCATTTACATGGATTATCTCATGTAATGGCACTGATTAGCCTATATGGGAAATAGTAGCACCACCTTTTACAGAAGAAACTGAAGCTCAGAAAAGTGAAATAGTTTGCCCAAAGGCACACAGTTGATGTACATGGGAAGCCTGAATTTTACTGAAATCTGTCCACTTTATCTCCATAGCTAGAACAATAAATGTCGCCTAGTGATACTTCTCAAGATCTCTTAGTTCTAGGATAAGAAGCTTCACTGTTAATGCAGTGTTAGAAATATGGGCACTGGAATTGGGCAGCCTCTGCTTTAAGTGTGTCTAACACTTTGGAGCTGTGTGGTCCAAATGGGTAATTCAGTCTCTCTGAGCCTCAGATTCCTTTTTGTGAAATGGTGGTGATAACGGTACCTTATTTGTAAGAGTGCTTAGCAGAAGTATATATGAAAAACTATAAAAATAGTAATCATAATCACCATTAATTAGATGTTGGGTGATTGAATTGCTAAGCTGGGGTCCAGACAAGGGTTATATAAGTCTGGCAAATCCAATGAAATGAGAGAGATTAAATTCTTAGGAATTTGCTCTTTCCTTCCCTCAACCTCACAGCTTATAGAAGTCTTCAAATGTGACTTAATTCAGCTCTCAAATGCATTTGGTTAGGTCTGCAATATATATGAGACAACAACATCATCAAATCAGAAGATTTCACATTTAAATCTGTATAGTGGGCTTTTCTTATAAAATTAGAGAATATATAACCATGGGCTCAGAGGCCTACCTGGCAACCCCAGCTTTGCTGGTGATAACTCCTTTCTTTATGTGGGGGTAGGGGTGTAACCCTCTTGTGTGTTTCTGTGGGAGTTTGAGTTCGAGCTCCCTGCCTGAGAATCACCCAAGTCAGCCTGAAAAGCTAGGGGAGGAGATAGAATTGACTCTTTCTAATAAAAGGAAGGAAGGAAGGAAGGAAGGAAGGAAGGAAGGAAGGAATGGAGGGAGGGAGGGAGGAGGAAAGGAAGGAAGGAAATGAGGAAGGGAAGAAGGAAGGAAGGAAGGAAATGAGGAAGGGAAGAAGGAAGGAAGGAAGGAAATGAGGAAAGGAGGAAGAAAGAAAGAAAGAAAGAAAGAAAGAGGAGGGAAGGAAGAAAGAAATAACATATCTAGTCCTGAGATGCAACCTGTCCCTAATTGTATCCAGGTCTTGTCATCAGTATTCACTTGCACTTGCCATACCCTGAAGTAGAAAGCAGCCCCCACCCCCAACCCCGGCTCCGCTCCTGCCCCATTGCAGACTAGGAAGGGGAGATGAAAGGGAAAATCAGAAAGAGAGGGACGGGAAATACGTTGTTTCTTAATTCAGCTGGGGAAGGAGACAGGGGCTGGAAGAGACAGTGCGGCTTGTGGCTCGGCATTTATCACGCTGTTGCCCCCTGACCTGGGGGCTGTGCTGGACGGAAGAGCCGGTCTGCTCGGAATGGCTTTGCTGATATGCCATTCCTGGGGTAAGTGGTTATTGATGAGGGGGCTTAAGTGGCATATGGAGGACACTAATGCTCTGGGCTCCTGCAGTATATGCATCTCCTGGGAGACTGGCTCCACAGTCTTGTCCATGCTTGGATTCAGGAGATGAGCTGCATGGGCTCCATTGGCATCCAAGTCAAAGGACTGTTCCCTTCCTCCTCCTCTCCTTCTCCCAGACACTAGACTAGGAGTTAGAAATCTGGACTTTCCATTTGGGATTACTGACTTTAGACTCTGATGCCTCTGTTTTAATGGCTTTACTACCAATCTGAGGAAAAGGAAAAAAAGTGCATTAGTAGCTTTTGGGATAATGGTGATGTTGGAGGTGTCACATCAGCAAAATTCAGAAAGAATATTTGGATCTAGAACTTTGCAAAAAAGAGAGGGAAATTTTGAAAAGAAAAAAGGAAGAAAAAAAGTAACGGCAGAGAGAAAACAGACTTTTGCACCTCTTATACCCTTTCTAGGGAATATTAGGATTCAGAAGGTTTTAGAAATCATCTCTCCCAGCAGTACTTAGCTGGGGCCTGGCATTGGAATTTCCTGAGAATCTTTAAAACAAATACTGATGTTTAGTCCTTGCCTCTAGACATTCTGATTTAATTGGTCTGGGGTAGAGCCCAGGCACTGGCATTTTCTAAAAAAATCCCGAGGTGATTGTAGAGCACAGCCAGGTTGAAAACATTGACCTAACACCTTCCCTTTATGGTCAAGATAAGTGATGTTCAGTGACTTCCAAATGGTCACAAAGCTGGTTAGTAGTAAAACTACCACTAAAAACCTAGGCTGTCCATTTCTCAACCCAGGAAATCTTGCACATATCATTCTTGTACCACTTTCATGATTCTTGCCATATCCTTGTACCGACTGTACTATTTTAAAAAATAAATTTATTTACATCAGCTCTTTAAACTTGACTTTATTTGAAAAGGAGACTTTATAGCACTGCCGTAAGTGGCCGTTCAGCCTCTCCTGCAGGAAACGGAAAGTAGCCACAGGGTACATGCAATGAAAAGAAAGCAGCATCGCGATGTTGTAGGTGGAGGCCACTGCCTGCCAGTGATGCTGCTATACACAGAGACTGACAAGTCTTAGGTGTTCAAGAAATGCTAGCGCCCCCTGAGACTTTCTCACGGACTTCATCAGAACAATAAGGGAAAAATTAAAAAGGGACAGATCTTCTCAATATGTGACTTGATGGTTTTTGATACTCATGTACTTACACCACTAACATAGTCCTGAGTACATCATTACAGGTGCTGCTTCTTTACCTTGAGGAAGTGATGGTGATACTTATAAGAAAAAGTACTCTATTTGACGGCCAAGCATACACGAAATAAAAAAGTGAAGTTTAAACGTAGGTCGTCAGACCAGAGACTTGAGAAACGTAGAGAATAGAAACTAGAAACCTGAAGCAATCATGAACAGAGTCATAGAAATCAATTTTCAAGCCCCTGAGGATTTTAACATTGATGACTGTGGCTATTTGTATGTTTTGTTTTGCTTTTACAAATTAAAAAATCTTAAATGTTTTTATTTATTTTTGAGAGAGAGAGAGAGAGAGAGAGAGAGAGAGAGAGAGACAGAGTACGAGCAGGGGAGGGGCAGAGAGAGAGAGAGAGAGACAGAGAGAGACAGAGAGAATCTGAAGCAGGCTCTAGGTTTCAAGCAGTCAGCACAGAGCCTGACATGGGCTTGAGCCCACAAACCGTGAGATCATGACCTGATCCGAAGTCGGACACTTAACTGACTGAGCCACCCAGGCACCCCATTGGCTATTTGTATGTTATCATTAGTCACACCCTGTAGGTGGTGGTCCTGACTAAAGTGATAAGCTGCAGTTAGAGGAGCTGGAGGTGCCAAATGGTTCCTTTTGCTATTTTACCCCTTCTTTCGGGATTCCGAGTATGACTTGGATGTTTATGAGATTCATGGGAAATTAGCTGCTAACCAGAGGACTCAAATATTATAACAGTAACCAGCATTTTAATTCTATTTTTGTTACTGAATTTATGTTCAAAGAGATACTTCTATTTTCTTCATTTGGTTGCGCGTGTGCGCACGCACACACACACACACACACACACACAGTTGCAGGATGAGGTTCTGTCCAGATAAAGTACTAGAATATTCTTTAGTTCTTATAAAAAATGGCCTATCCTCGGCTTGGATTCTATTTATTCCAGGTTTTGGCTGAGCACGTTATCTCTGGTTTGGTCGTTGCCTCCTCCCTCCAGACCCTCACCCCCACCCACTTGGTAGGATTCTCTTTCCAAATTGAAATATCTGCTTCGTATTCCCTTTGATTCTCCAAAGGCATTAGAGCCGATAGGGAGTCTTAGTCATTCAGTCAATACTCTTTGATACATTTACCTAAATGGCATGTTCTTCCTCGTGTCGTTGCATCCACGCAGTAATTAAATGTGCCTTCAGACAGTATTGAAGGTAGGTAGTCTGAGCTTATTGCTTAATTAGTTCGGGTTTGTCCTGCAGTTTCCCATCACTGTGCAATCAATACTGCTGTAGAGAACATTCCACCAATATTGGGAAAAGATGCCTCCTGCGTCCACGAGTGGATGCAGTGGAGTTCAGCTGTGTTGTAAGTTAGTCATATTGGAAATATCAAGTCATCTGTAATTCCATAGAGCTGGCTAAGGGAACATGCCTCTTCAAAACACATTATTTACACAAAAAACCCCTACCTGCTTCCTTGGGGTCTGCTCTTCCTTTCTCCTTCCATGTCTTCAGGTTACTAACAATTTCACCCAAATGAAAGATACCGCTTGAAACGCTTGCTGCCGAAGGGAACTCTTGTGCTATTTTACCACATTTTGGGCCATCCACAGTAATTTGATTCAAATAAAAAGCTGATATCTTCCTAACAAGAGCTCTGTCACAGGCCTGAGACACTATGGACTGAGGGAGTCACGAACCTCCATGATGTGTATCCGGAACTCGACACAGAATGTGGCCTATGGAGCCAGAGGCCAGGACCACGTGTCCTGCAGACTCAGCCTCCTGAGGTGACCAGGCCATGTTTTCCATGGTTTGTTGTGTGGAATTTCCTTCCAGGGTAATTTGGGTTAAATCGAGAGCCTCATATATAGGACACTGGGTGAGAGTTTGGCCCTATTCAGATCACAAGCCCATCTCTTCCTGTAAATGCCAAGTGGATGATATTCTCCAAATCAAGTGATCATGGCTATTTTATTAAATTACTTGTAGCTGGACAGCAGTTTTCAAAGACAGCAAGCTGTATCTGTGATGGAAAAACCCCAGCAGGGCAAAAGTAATTAGACTGTGCATATCTTGTCAATAGGGCTTTTTGTTTGGTTTTTAATTCATTTATTCGACAAATATTTTTTGAGTACCTATAGTATGTCAAGCACTATGTCAGGATCTGGAAACATAGCAATAGACACGGCAGACAAAGTTATGGCCCTCAGGTAGCTGAGTTAATTCTTTTTAATCTTTGCATTGTGTAACCCAGTGTCCAACATACAGTAAGTAGTCCCTCAATAAATGATTGTTAACTTGAATAGAAGGTATGCATCAGTGCATCATCGCCATCTGCGTTTTTAAGCTTTGGTTAATCTGCACCTTTGACTGAGCCTTACTGTGCACATAATACCATTAGTAACTACTTGAGCAGCTGATATTTATTTAATAAAATGTCAGCTGAGTTGCATTCATTAGTTCATTGTCTCAGGACAGTTTTCTATTTGACCTAAAGATTTCTAAAGACATTTCTAGTCATGTTGGAAAAACCCGCCTACCTATCTACCATTGGAGGATTTCAATTACTTTGTGTTTTGGTCTAGGCTGGTAGTAACTTATTTTGAATTCTCTTGCCCAAGCCATTAATTGGCAGTTGACTCCCATGTGCATAGCTCATATTGGGCACATAGTAGGCAGTTAAATAGGTTCTGGTTGAGTGAACCAGATGCAGACTTATGTTTTGCTATATGTGTCTACTGGACCCTTGGTTTTTTGTTTTTGTTTTTTGTAAGATTCTAGCAACACTGTTTTGATGAGATATTTTTTAAAAATAGCAATTTTTTCAAGTCTGTCAATGCATTTCTGCAAAGTAACCTTTGTTTCTTGCACTATTTTGCTAGGAGCTTAGGGATTATACCATATGTACAACAACAACATAAAACCTTTAAAAATGCAGAACTTGGAGTACTTGACTGTTTGTAAAGTATTTTTAAATTAATTTTTAATGAGTTTTAATATTTTAATATTGTACTGATTTTAAGTAAGAAAGTTGTTCTTGTGTTAGACAGTGTACAATATTACTTCATGGGATAATGTTTAATTAAAATACACTAATTTATGTATTTGTTTATTAGCTTTATCCCTAAAGCAGAGGGAACTGCTGCATAATTTTATGAAAAATGTAAATGAGGGTTTTGGCATCACTAATAAAGTTAAATTAGCATAGGTAAAAATGTATGCTTTCACTTTCAAAACTTTATACAAGAGAACCTTAAGATGTTGATTTGACATATAATATAGATCACTTTTCAGTGAAAAGATTAAACTCCCATGAATACAACCTTCTATTTTTCTAATTTCCTTTTGGCTTTATTAGGTTTTACCTGATTTGTTCTTGTCTCAAAACATTTTCTCTTATTTCTATAATTGCAGGAGTCATTTTGATGCAAGGATATTGTAGTAAGGTTTTTTTTTTTTTTTTTTTAAACATTTGGAAATAGTTAGCTCCCCTCACTCAGTACGGTCCACTTTGAGTATTGATGTAACAAATGAGAAACACCTTATTGAATGTTATATGTTCTTTACTGATTTAGCTTACCCCTAACTTCGATTTTACGCTCCTTGAGATTGGGGTCTGGTTTTCGTGAACTTTTGCTGCAGTTTTGACGTCCTTCATATTTTGGATATAAGCAATAATATCATAGCCTTAACCTTATTATTATGGAACTTATCAGCTTATTTTTCCTTTAAAAATTGTTTAAATCTCTTGATATAGGCAAAGAGAAAGAATGAAGAGGAATGGCATACTCTGGTTTTTCAGAGTTTTATTTAAATGTTCTAGATACCCTTACGCAAACATCTACTGTGTTTCCTGTCCTGGGTTCAGGGGGCCAAGGGTACCTTCAGTAGCATCATGTTTCCAAGCAGAAAAGAAAGCAGATTCCAAGTGCATTTAAAAGGGGACAGCCCTGAGGTATTTTCTCCCCATTCTTCCTTTGTTAGTTATTTATATTCACACTTCTTCACTTCACTACGTTCCTTAGTAAACAGCTTGCAGGGGGGTTGATGTTTGTTAATGAACTGTCAATAAACACATGTTCTTCCAGACTTCTTAAAAAAAGACTCTTTTGGGGGTGAGCATGCTGGTTTCCAATCCCTGTTCGCGCCCTGGAGACAGAGAGAGGAGTCTTGGCCGTGGACCCGGCCTCAGAGCTGGGCACGGTTGCAATCACGTGGTGAAAGTGCAGCCTTTGTGCCCGGAGGAAAGCGGCAGGTTTTGACAGAGTGTGTGGTAGTAGTTTTAAGGACGAAAGTCGGGAAGTGTTTGGAAACAAGGTTGCTAGCATTCCCAACAAAGCTGGAGAAGTCTCTCCAAAGAACAAAAGGCAACACACACACACACACACACACACGTGCCCGTGCACACGCACACACACATCAGCGTGAGGACTCTCTTCCCTATTGATATTAGAGTGAGTCAGAGGCTGACCCTTGTTGGAAGAGAGGACAAATAACCACATCTTTGTTGAGGGGAATAAGGTCTAGTCATTTTCTTTCTTTTCTCCTGTTCCTTTTTCTCTCTTTGGCTCCTCTTTTCTCTTGATTGCTAAAAATCTCCACTGAAGTATCTAATCGAGTCCTTATGACTATAAAATGTCAACAGAGAGGAACCCCAGTCATTTGAAAAAATAACACTTTCTTTTCCACCGTGGTTCACTCAACGTGACTTGTGGGCAGAGGGAAAAGAATGATATGTTACCCGGGGGGTGGACACGGTGGAGAGGCCAGAAGCATGCCCTTTTGTTGTTGGCAGTCTGAAGCTACAAATTAAACAAGAGAAACTTAGAACGGCCTTTAAAAGAAAACTATTTATAATTTCATTAGTATTATTACTGCCCTCTATTCACTGTGAAACAAATTGTCCCAAGAGCAACAATTCTGGAAATTTGTGCTTTAGAAAAAAATGTTGAATTTCCCAGTATCCTTGTCTGTTTTTTTTTTTTTTCCCTTAAAAATTTCATGCATTGTTAGGGAAGAAAAGTCTAGTCTAACTCACAAATGCATCCTTATTCTCATGTATATTTGATACCGGCCCCAGTCTAATCTGATAAAGTGCACTTTGCCTGTGGTGTCTTACAATAAGCTGGCTGCATTAGTGCCGGGAAAAATCAATACCGATTTATAATTTACCATCGCAAAAACCTATCACTTTTTATGACCCTCCATCCTGGCTCATTAATATTACATTAAAACACACACACCCACTGCAACAGGGGGAAATTGTAGCTTGTCAGGTTTACAGCCATAAAGAAACCTTTAATTGGGCTTAGTTTGGGAATTCAGGCACAGATTTTGTTTATTTGTTTTCTTTTTAATATATCATATTTACCTTGGTGGATTTTAAGATGGTGCATAATATACCTATCTATTTCTCTGTAAAGAAAGAAGAAAAGTGTGTCCCAGAAATTCTGAAATATACTTGCACAAAGCTCTCCGAGTATATATTTTAATTGTACCTAATAGTATCTTGCCTGTTTTTCTGTAGGCTCCAAACCCTTTTCACTTCCTTCTTTTTTCTTTCTGTGTGAGTGTGGGATTTCTTTCTCTCTGTGCGGAAGCATTCCAGCTGATATTCTCTTATCTTTTTGGTTTGTCATAGTTGATATTTATTTTGCCCCTCCTCAGATCACGAAGAAGCTAAATGCCATCTTTTGCATTGTCTGTCTCCCAAAGAAAGGATGCATATTTGATATTTCTTCCACACTGAATGGAGAATATTACGCTGACCCTGCTTAGAAACGTAATGGTTCTCCCAGTGCTTGCTTTTCCCCAGCAGAGAACTATAGAGCGTGTGTGTGTGTGTGTGTGTGTGTGTGTGTACGTCCTCAATTCTTTCACCTTAAAGAAACCCCAGAAGAAAAATTAACAATACTCTTTCCTTAACCATGTCTATTAAGCAGCTTTGCCCTCATATGTTTTTAGACTTAAAAGTCTTATATCTAAATTCTTTCCAGATAATGTAAAAAAAAAAAATGATGTCACTGTTTATGTTGGCAGCTGCAAGGTGCTCTATTTATTTCATACTATTCAAATAGTTTCCAGGGAATTTTTCCTGTTAATATCACGAAGAACCAACCTTACCACATGGCTTGCTCCCTTTCCCTGGCTGCCTGAAAGGTTAAGGTCTTTTCCCCCCTCTCAAAAAGAGGTAAAATGAAGTGTAAAGCAGAGCCAAATAAATAAATAAATAAGGGGAAGGGGAAATTCAGTGTGTTCTCAAGTGTGCAGTAGATCCGCACCGTGCAGCAAATACATGTCGTGATTGGGTTTTTAAAAGACGTCCGCCTCGCCTCTGACTGACAGGGCCTATTGATTTTTTAGGTTTCTGCCGTCATCGGTTTCCAGCCTCACAGCGGCCGCGTGTCGGGGGTCAGGGCGCACCGGGGCGCAGTGAGCCAGCCCTCGCCACTTCCCAAAGTGAAGGGCCGCTGAAAGAAAATCAATCATGTCATAAGTGAGAAGCATCAAAAATTTTCCCCCTGTATGGCCAAGACCCATCAGCCTGTCTCCACTCAGTAGCTAAGGTTAGGCATCTGTCAAGTCAGACTAGGTGAAAAGTATTAGAAATGCCAGTTAACCCATGGGTAGACTGTGGAGGTGCGATGCTGCCTCTTCCCTTTGTCTGGCCATCCCGGGATGATGCGATTGGCATTCTCACTTAATTTTGGAGCTAGCATCACGCATTTTCCATCCCTTTAGCCTCTGTGTCTCTCTCTACTTTTCCCCCTCTTACTTAAGGCAGGAAGCATTGGGGCCTGGGACCCTGTTTACTTAAGAACTAGTGAAGAGTCAGAAAGGATGCTTTCTCCTAGGAGCCCACTGGGAAGGCAGCGCTTCTGTGTTTTACCAAGTCACAGAATGTATTTCCCCAGGTGAGACAGATTTCCTCCACCCGTTTCGTATCTAGCTTTGGAAACAAACATTGCACAGATAGCTCTAATTGTAAAATTAATTGGGCACATCACATGGTAGGAAATTTTTATTTGACCACTGTGTTGATGTTTCTGAACTGATTGGACACTAAATTTTCTTCCTGCTCAATGAATTGGGAGGAAATATATTTTTGCTTCTCAGAGAAATGATCAGGAGTATGCCATTCATTTTAAAGTGCCTTTTTATATTTATTACATTCCAAATCTATAGAATTCAATTGCATAGTTTGGCGAAACAAACATTATTAAGTGACTAGTGTGGAGAAACCCTTTGACGTTTACCTTCTAATTCTGCATTTGGTAATTGGCTAGAATGTGATGATAGGTACCTTTCAAGATATAAATTATGGACAATGTATTCTGTGGGGAAAATGATAGGCTTTGATTCTCATACTTTAGTTTGCATTTATTTTAATCAATACAGTTTTTTAAATGAATAGTTTTGTTTGCTTGTCTATTTTTGCTGGTCAGGAAGGGTGGGTTGGAGCACTGGCTGATGTCAGGCTGGTCTTACCTCGTGCTTTCCACCCACTCAGTGCCTCTCCTTTCAGGCTTGTCTCTGTTGGTTGACAATGGTTCCATGATAGTCACTGCCAATTTAAGACCAGTTTGAAAGCTCCTGAGAAGAGCTTCTTTCTGAGAAATCTGCAGGAGGAGTTCATTTAAGTGGAGGGACAAATGCTAAGATCTCCTCTGCTTGGGGTGACCACCTCAGGAGCATTGGAGGAACCTGAAAATGGATTGAGCTGAGAGCTCTGTTGTAACTTTCCACACCTAAATTGACATTCACTGCCTGAACCAAGATGTATACTCACTAATAAATATTTTAGCTCTCCATGCTTCAGTGATTACGCTAGCCATTCCATACAGATAAAAAGACAAAATGTTTCTTTAATCAGTACTGTGATGTGAGACCGTTAAGGTAATAGTGCTTGAAACTATTAGAATCTTGAAGATATTGACTGGCTTGCTTTTGGCATGGCAATTATAATTACATTTTTAGGTTACATTTTATGGGTTTATACTAGTTATTCTAACATAAAAGAAATTGCTGTCCAGAATTTTAACCGAGGGGAGAATGATCTAGGTTGAAATCCTCAGCAGTCCAGGCATCAGAGGCTGCTAATATACGATCTAATTGTGATCAATACTTTCTTTTCTAGTTTCTGTAATGACAAGGCCTTTGCAATAAAAACACTACCATCTTTTTGAAATCCACAGAATGATAAATGACCCAGGCCAACTTGAGGGGGAAAGTGTAGTGTATTTTACATTCCTAGTGATTTATTATGGATTTGTGAACATAGCTGGTGTGAAATCAAGCTCAGGGAAAAAAAGGACGAAAAGTACCCAACAAAGAAATCCATTCTGCCTAAAATACCTAGGTTTAAGTCCCATTACCATTGATGTGAGCTAAGTACTCTCATCAAGGGTCTTAGGAACACTTGAGTATTTAGATTCTTTTTGTTACATTACAGGAAAGGGGATAAAGCCAGCACAATGAACCAATACTTGGCTATATAAGAATGGGTAGGTCAGCCTAACTCATGTGATACATAAAAAGGACCAATTTGATTCTGCCTTGACAATAAATGAAAGCCCAGCTTTGTAGGAACTCCTAGCTGGGTCTGTTTGCTTTCAGAGACAGTGTTTTGGGCAGGTTCTGGAGGCAGGTTATTTCGTCTAAGAAGGGAAATCTGCTTGTTTCTTAACTATTAGGGCTATAACTTCCTTTAGTGTAAAGCAGAGTCCAGTCATCCCCAACCAAATTTTGCCTGTATGGGAGTACATTGCTGTCCTAATCAAACCCAGCTGGTCATTCAGACCTGACAGGTAAAATGTTAGATTTATGAAGCCTATAGTATACAAAAGTGAAAAATGTGTCAATATGAGCCCCCTTTCAGCCTCTGCCACAAT
Organism: Panthera pardus; assembly: GCF_024362965.1. Classification (NCBI taxonomy): domain Eukaryota; kingdom Metazoa; phylum Chordata; class Mammalia; order Carnivora; family Felidae; genus Panthera; species Panthera pardus. Next base: position 50,190,348 of record NW_026526765.1, on the reverse strand, counting down.
TATGTATGGCCAATAGTGTTTCTCATGTGGCTATGGTTAGGTTTCTCAGTCTTTCCATTTTTGATTTTTGTTTATAGGTTGCCTGTTGACATTTCGCTTTAGGCCAGCTCTTAGTATGTAATATTACTGATGTCCTTCCATCTTCCCACCTCCCTCTCTTTCTTGTCTTTGTCTCCTCTTTCTTTCACCCTATCCCCCAACTCTTTTTTTCTTACAAAAACCAAAACTCTTTTGTTAAGAATTGAAAAAATATATGAAGGCACTATATAGGATTTGCAAATTTGGGACTGATCCAATATATTTTCTGTCATTCACCATACCCCTGCATCTCGTAAAGAAAATTTCCAGTGTCATGTTAAAGTGAATGCATTTTTTCCCTAGTAACCAGGAAATGTCCCATTTTCCTGCCCTAGTAAATATAGCATACAGTAAGTAGTTAGTACAAGGGCTAAAGGCTCTCTTATTCATGTGTTTTCTTTGGTCAGGACTGTGGAAGGAGATACAGAAGGTGTAGGAGATTAAGTTTTTACATGAGATTATTGTCTCTTTTCTCTAGAATCAGGCTTGAGACAAAAGGGATAAAGAGTGTTTTTTGTCCTCAAATATCCAATTCATCCTATCAGATTTCCCACAGTGAGTTTCTCCACCAAGGTCTTAATGCACTACTCTGAGAATGTCTCATCAGTGACCAGAGCTGACGGGGTCTTTGAACATTAGACAGTACCCATTAGTCAAGGTCCCTGGGCTAACATCTTCTGGATGGCATTTTCTTCTAAGTGTGCCATTAGTTAGTATAATGGACTGGTGTCTGTCAGCCTTTGGGACAGGACAGAGAGAAGCATCTAAGACCCTTTGTTAGAAGAATGGGCTGTGTTTTCCCCTAACCTGGAAACATGTTCCCAGCAACATTTTAGCCCTTGAGAGACAATAAATGTTAATGGCTTTAGTGAAGTCTTTATGATCTCCCAGGTCAGAAATCTTTTTCTCCCCCTTAAAACCTCAGATATGGATTTACAAAATACTCTTCAGAACCATTATGGTCTTTTGGATAAATAGTTTTCATTTTAAAACATGTTTATAATACACATGCTTGAAAAGAGTGTTCTAAATATGTATTTTTACGATTGATCATGACAGCTCCTTAAAGAGCCATTCTTTCCTATCAGGGAGATAATGTTTATGTGTATTCAAGAAATTGTCTGCAAAACCACCATCTCAGAGCCGTGTATGTTTCCAATGAGGATTTTTTTTCTTCCCAGTATACTTGAAAAAATTATGTAAAACAGATTGTCAAAGTGAGACAGTTCAGAGTTGAAGATTTTGAAATGCCTCTCAAGTGGCAATTGAGAAACTCCAGGATATGAAAGATCAGACCTGCTGGGTATCCTTACTGGAGACTGTGAACATAGGTTACCAGAGATTTGGGTGATTTGCCAGACTTTCTTCCTCAAGCTTGCATGCTTTTGAAAGTCAAAAGATAAGGCTTTGATTTTTTGGATTCTCTGAACCATAGGTTGCCATCTAACATAGAGGACTTGACATCAGTCAGATTAGGGTACCTACTTGTTGGTTTATTCAGACCTTTATTGAATATGTCATTGTGCTAGGAATTAGAGCTATAAAGAGAGTAAGCTGCATTTATGACCTTGCAGAGCATTGAGAGCTATAGATAGAGCGGTAGACAGAGTGGTAAATTCTACAGTGGAAACATGAAAGAATGGGAGCGTCAGCAACATGTATTAGGAATAAGAATGGATTTGCAAATTGTAAGATAAGGGTGGCTGCAGGTTTCCTCGGGGTGCAAGGGGTTACAAACGATCAAGGGTGCTGGGTCAGGTGGGCAAGGTGGTGAGAATCAAAAGATCTCCTTATGTACAATAGCAGTGAGAATGATCAGGGCTACTACTCCCACTACCACTACGAGGGGTGATTAGGCTTTTCTGGAGCCACTTAGCCAAGAATAGTACATGACTTAACGTGTGCTTCAGAGGATACATTTTTATCTCATTCAACCAACAAATAGTTATTGCATGCCTTATGTGTGCTAGTAACTTGCGGTATAGGGTTCTGTTCTCTTGGAACTTCTACAGTATTAGCAGGATTGGGACCCTGGAGCTCAGATATTGATGAAAAATATCATGCACATAAATGTGAAATCTATAATGTGATGTCTGTAAGAGACAGGACACCGAATATTTTGTTGGTTTTGTAGGGTCTGTCTAATGGAGGTGGTGGAGTGTGTGTGGTGATTTGACCTTGTCTGAGAGGCCAGGGAAATGCCCAAGAAGATGGTGAAGAAAGAAGGAGGGTTAAGCAGATAAAGGGGGTGACGTTGGAGTGACAGGACGCAGGAGAATATTCTAGAGAAGAAGAGTGGGAAGGAAGAGGGAAAGAAAATGGAAGGAGAAATGAAAGATAGGATGTAGTAAGGGGTAGGAATAATATCCTTTCTCCCTGACTTTCCTTTCCTCCTTAATTCTTTTGTTCTTTCAACAAATATTTATTGAGTACCTCCTAGGATCCAGACTGGTCTAGGCACTGGGGGTCCAGCATGAATTCAATAGTAAAAACAAAACAAAACAAAACAAAAAACAAAACAGCTCCCTGCCTACATGCTGCTTACATTTTCGTGGGGAGAGACAGTAAACAAGTCAAATATGCAGGTCATCAGATGGTGATGAATTCTACTGAGGAAAATAATTCAGGAGATGGGGAAAGGGAGCATTTGGAGTGGGATTGGCATTGTTATTTGAAATACGGTAGCCAGAAAAAGCCCTGCTGATAGGTTGTTAGTTGGGTAAAGACCCGAAAGAGCAGAGGGAGTGGGCAGATGTCTAGGGGAAGTGAAGTTAGAGCAGACCATGCAGTGTGAAGCGAGGCCCTGAAAGAAGTGTGTGTATCTAGCAGGCTTGAGGAAGAGTAAGGAGGACAGTGTGATGGAAACAGAATAAGCAAGGAAGAGATAGGTGGATGACGCTGCCAGAGGCATAATGGCACCATTTTGGGGACCCTGTAGGCCATACGAAGATCTTGGGTCTTTCCTCTGCATGAGATGGGAAGCCATTGGAAATAGACGACAATAGATGAGAAGGTTTTTAGGCAGTGATGAAGATGTCCTTCTAGTCATTAACAGTAAGCAAATAATTCCTAAACTAAAGGGAAGCATTTCCTGGTCTCCTGGTTTCTTGAGTGAAACCGTAAAACCGCTGCAACTTAAGATTCCTTTGCTTTCTTTCTTTCTTTCTTTCTTTCTTTCTTTCTTTCTTTCTTTCTTTCTTTCGTCTTTCTTGTCTTTCTTTCTTGTCTTTCTTTCTTGTCTTTCTTTCTTTCTTTCTTTCTTTCTTTCTTTCTTTCTTTCTTTCTTTCTTTCTTTCAGAATGGCCTCTGAGTCACGTCCACTAACAGTTTTAAGCTGATCTTAATTCATAAAGATGCATTTTGGAACAATTCCTTTTCACCCATAAAGGGTTTGCTTTGATAGCCCTATTGCTAAAATTCTTTCTGAATGATCTATTTAGTTGTGTGACAATTATATACTGAAATATGCAGCATGTGTGCTATATGGGTGGGGTGAATGAAATAAACTCAGCTGAAGTTTGAGTGACAAGGTACCCAGCTGGGAGGGTGAAAGAGAAGGGAGGGAGAAGGAGCCACTGGGGATGCAGATCGAGGTGGGCAGGCAAGACAATGGCCTGTCGTGATAAGCACCTTTTTACAAAGGTCATCAGTCAGTCATGGGGACTCAGCTCAGACACCTTAGCTTTTGTGTAAGCTGAAGTTTTATTCTTTAGAGAAGCCGGTGGGATCTCTAAAAGGAAGGTTAAAAATCACCATGGCAATCAACAAGGTGATCAAGAAGAAATATTTGCCTATCCATATCTAAATACTTTGTTATCCATCTAGAAGCGTCCTTTTTCTATTCTCTTTCTAGCATCAGGGCGATATTCCTTTGATATTAATCCTTAATATTAATCTCTCAACACTAGACAGTAATTCCAAAGTTATGGACTCCAGGTTCTCTGCGCTTTTAACAGGGGGAGGTGAGAGAGTATGTCCAGAATCTTACTTAGCTCTTGAAGACAATACTGAATGGTGTTGGTTTGCTGGACTTTTTAGAGGCCACAATCAGAGCAAAAATCTTCTGATGTTTATACCTCTTCAGGCTTTGAGACCGTTTGCAGCATCTTTTTTTGCGGTCTTTTGGTCTTCTCCTTGGCAGTTCCCTTCTACAGCATTTGTTCTAGGAAACAAAGAGGTTCTTGTGAGACTTGGAGCAAACTCTCCTTGATTTCCAGTGAATATTCATCAAGAACAATCAGTGAGTCTCTACGCCTTGACCTGAGTTGGGAGGTGTGTGGTAACCCAAGCAGAAGCAAAGAAGACCCTAAGAAGAGAACCATTGAGAGCTGGTACTGTTGGGTCCAGGAGCTTGATGCTGAAAAGTAGTTTCACTGATGTTTGCTTGCTAAAATCCACATTTTCTTTTCTTGGGGGTCCATGTCCCAAACCTAGCTGACTTTTTACTGTCACTCATTTGTCCAGAGAGAGCCAGAATTTGCAGGCCTCCTTGGACAGGCTATCTTCCAGGACCAGTGGGCATAAGAACAAATATCAGTCACTCAGTGATTTTCATCATCAAAGTACTTTCTAAATTCAAATGAATTCCTCATGTAAGAATCAGGTTAAGCATTGTTATCCCCACTTTATAGATGGGTGTGCCTCGATTTCTTTATTCCGAAGATAGATTTTGAGTCCACGACAAATGTGCTTAGCATTATAGTCAATTGAAGATGAAAAGGCCTATTAGGCTGCCCGGTATTGCCCCTCCCTCTCCACCTCCACACAACCAGAACAGGAAGCTCCCTGCAATCTACTTTCTGCTTCTTTGGCCAGGCTTCATTTAAACGTCCCAGGGGAACCTCCCTATAAGGCTAACCTTGGAGAAAGAATCTGATTCTAAAAAGCCGCTTTTGTGTTCTCAGTGCTGCGACCACCCCCCTCTGCTGAAAGGCTCTTGGAAGTGAGAGGAATATGGTTGGAAGTCTTTTTTCCTTTCTCTTTAAGGTGAATTGCAAATTCCAAGAGTCACATGTGTATCTTTTCCTTTCATAGTAGATTTTTATATGCCTTTCTAGGTTTACTAACAGACATACTGGATTTTGAGTTACAGTTGGGACATGAGCTCATGAAATTAGTATTAACTGCTTTAACCTGTGGGTGCTCGTGTTTATGGAATAAGCAAGTCATAATCGCTGACCACAGCCATTAAAATCTGATGTGAGTCAACTTTGAGTACAAAGACTTTCTATAAGCCAACCCTCTTGAAGCAGAAATGATCACAATTTAATATAATGAGAATAATTAATAAGGAGTGTGCCAGTGACCTTGAATATTAATATTGTTTCCTTTTCCTGTAAACAAACCAGGGTATTTTATTATTATTTTAGTGTGTAATTTGGCATAAACACTCCTTTTCACATAATTTCCCCAGGTGACTTTTGTCTCCTTGGCAATTTCCGGCTTTAATAAAGAAAACCTAATTAAGAAGGAGCTGTTGATTGGTTTGCTAGTGTAATTAACACAGGTGATGCTAATGAGTTTCTATGAAACCGGTGGTTTATGGGAAAAATAAACAGACCGCTGTTGCATATGGCCCAACTGATATGTGCACTCTGGAAGAAATGATGATTTCCCAGTCTCCTGTGAGTGGTTTGTGGGCATGGAATAGGCAGATAAAATATTTTATAAGATTCATTAGTGGAACTAGACCAAATTGGAAGTAAAAGTCTCAATGTTAGGCGATATTTAAAAAATGTGATCTCTGATTGTACTTGTTAGGTCTTTTTTTTTTTTTTTTTTTTTATGTGCTTTAAGAGGGCAGATTTCTTTTGTTTGGGGTATGTTTCTGACCATCATGGTAGCCCTTTTAAGTTGGCAAGGCCCCCAGTGGACTTTCTAGAGTCATTTTAATTTTCATTCTCTTCTCCCTAATTTTGCTCATTAACCCTCGAGGATGTGTTGACCAGAAATGCACATGGAATTCTTGTAGAAATTAAGACTCCTGAGACCCATCTTTCTTGGTCTACAACTGCTTCCTGAGATACACTTGATATTTATATTTTCAGTGGTATCCATGCTAGACTGGTCCAACCAGAGTGACTTAAAAGAGGCGAATTTTCTCTTTCTGGCTTTCTTTGCTGGGCTGGGAAAGGAGGTAGGGACTGTGGTTCAGATTTCATTTGGGAACATTATAAGATGAATGAGATTTATGGCATCGATGCACCTTTTCTCATTATAAATTTTACTCAGAATACTTGCCTGTTATTTTTGATAATGTATAGATACCACCCTCAATTTCAAAATAGGTTCCCAAAGTTATTTACGCGAAAGATTTGATAGACTAAGACCTTTGATGTTTACCTAGTTTTTCTGGACCTCTTCCCTTTTCCATTGGTGTGTTCTTCAAGTCAGTCTTAAAAACATGTGTTTTCTCTTTATTTTCATCTCATTTTTATCATCAGCTAGTTAATTCTTTTTCTTTCTCCTTTTTTCCACCTCCAAAAATGCCTGTTCTACTTTGTCTCTCATCTATTGCTATGTGACAGAAAAGCCAGAGACATTCTGTGTCTTGCGGTGCACCTCCAGGGACATCTTTTGAACTCTCATAATTTGTATTTATTGCCACCCACTTTGTAAGTTCACAGTTTAATTTGCCAGCAGTGGCAGTGTTAGGCCGACACAGTAAAACAAGATAACGTTAAAATGTCAGAATGAGAGGGGGCATGAATGATGCATTACCCCTACTAGGACTTGCACTTGTCATTCCCTTCCACCAAAGTGATGTTAACTACCTTTTGAGAGCTTTATCTGACTGGTATTACTCAGAAATAGGATCATTAGTTCACTGTTCTGATTAGGAAGCCGCTATGCTTGATTAACTCTTCTTGGACTAGGATCTCAGTGGAGGCATTAAATGAATAGCACAGACTTAGACATCTATAACTAATTTAGAATTATTTTTTTGCAATTATTTGTCATTGTTGACATGTGTTTTTCCATGATGTGGTATTAACGGGGATGAGTGAAACCTACCGGAGAAAAGACAAGGGTGTTTGAGTTGCACTTTTAATTCACATTTAAGGGAAAGTCTTCTAGATTTAAAAATTTTTTTCCCCGTGGATGGATGCTAAACCGTCATTCTTAATAGCATCAATATTTGTTCACAAACCTTTTGAAATTCCTGATTTTTGGAAATTGGCTCTTTGGTACTTTTTTCAGAATTACTGTCCTAGGAGGAAACTGATAGACTTCATGTTTATTCATGGGGGCTCTCGATATAAGAAGCAGGGTTAATGTGTGTCTTGAGAAACTTCCCAAGTGATAAATCTAGGGTATTGGAACAGGAAACACCTCCTCCCTTTCTTATTCCTCCAAACCACCTTACAACTGCTTTTTCCCTGCTTAAATTTTTTTCTGATCTTGCTGCTGTCTGAAACCCTAGCATATTGAGTCTCTAGCTTCTGACAAAATACATAACTCTCTTTCCCCTTGCAAACTTACACTCGATACTTAAAGTTTAGTGTAGGTTTCTCTTAAGAGCAGGGTTTGATAAGGAATGTGTTGAAAGACTCGGAGATGGATATGGGCATGGCACTTAAGAGGAAATTTGTCTGGAACAAGGATCTTGATAGTAGTGAAGACTTTTAGTTCAGCCTTTCTGAAATAAGAATATTTTTTCTCCTGTACTTCTAAGCAGAAACAGAGCTATATGGAACAATCTGGGAGGGATCTGTGTCTCTCATGCACCACTGTGTATACAGTGCCTACTCTTCTAGATGCTTAAGATGCATTTGTTAAATGGATTGGGTGAAGCTATCACTGAAAAGCAGCGGAGCAATGCCCCCAGCCCCCATTCAAGTACTTCTCTCTCAATGTCTTATTTCCTGAAACGGTTTTTTATCTGTGTAGATCCAGAAACTTGGGTTGTTATTACAGATGCTGCTGATGAACCTGGGGTTACTCTGAGCATATTAACAGCAGCATCCCATTATCTTCCTTTATCATATACTTGACATCTGCCCTAAGTTACTATCCTTCACTATCTGCTCAAGTCAGCCTATGTTCTCTTTGGAGATTTCTTGGCAGCAAACCCTTGCTGTAGTTACAGATGAGTTGGCCTTCAGCTATTTGTATTAAAAATGTAACCATGTGGCAGATGGTAACTACACTTATCGCAGTGAGCAAAGCATAATGTATAGAATTGTCAATCACTGTGTTGTACACCTGAAACTAATATAACATTGTATGCTGACTATACTTAAATTTAAAAAAATGTAACCATGACTTGCTTGTCTGAGAAGATGATGCTGGCCTTATTTTCAAGACCAAGTCAGGTGCCTCTCTTTGCCGGGACAAGTTTAACCAAAGGGGAAGCTGGGTATCAGTTTAAAAATTCATAGGAGAACTTGGTTTCCGGGTAATAATGATAAAACCCTAAGAGGTATGGAAAAGAGAATGTATTTGGTTTGAGGACTTTTGGGTGTATTAGTCACCTTCTAAGAGTATACTTTTTGTCAGGGTGAATCCTTTATACTGAATTCCAGTTTATTGATATTTCTCTCTGTGAGCCTATTTTTCAGTGGTTTTGCCCTATATTGCCCAGAGAACTGATGCTCTTTGAGATTTGGCTATAATGCTGCTTTTGTAGAGTGGAGAAGTGAAGGCAGAGAGAAATAAGTAGTTTTCTATAAGCTTGTGTGAAAAGGCAGTAGTCAAATTGGAAAAACTTTTTTTTTCCCCTGTCATACTTCTGTGGGGGAACCATATGATCAATATGGGTCTGGCTTGATGAAAACTATTTTAAAACTGCTCTCCTGTGAAAGTTCCCTTCCTATACCCTTTCTCAGAAAGGAAGGTTGAGAGTAGAGTTCTAAAAGAAAAGCTATTTGGCCAAGAAAATATGAAAATTTTTCCCCACGTCAAAGTTGAACATACCAGCATGTGCTTTAGGGAGCCAAGAAATGTGACTTCCCCCAGAAATAATTGTTGTAGCTGAATTATGAGTACTTTCCTAAATCTTCCCCTTACTCAAGGTTTCCTGTGCCCTGCGTTGTCCCAGATAGAGAACAAAATGAAACTCTGACCAATTTTGTCTACCTTTTTTGCTCTAAGCCAAGGCTTTGCAGCACCATTAGGATGTAGATTATCATATTTAAAACCTGTGATGACACCGTTGTACCCATCTGAATGATTAATCTGCTCATTAAAAGAGTGCCGATGGGCTAGTCTAATTGGAACATGGATCTTCTTAAAGGACGTTACAGGGTCGGGAATAGGAAATATTACTCATAACATAAAGTAGGGATTAATTATGCTACTAAATACTACTGTGTGAAATTTACATATGGGTCTGGTTGGAGACAAGGATTAGAATTAAGTGTAGCATCCCATTTTATAACATTTATGTCAACTTTAAGACAGGTGGTATGTTCCTACTTTAATCCCAAATCTTAAATCAACATTTACAAAAGCTGTTATAAACTCAAATGCCACAGAAGGCTTAGAGGTTGGGATAAACACAGAATTTGCATCTGTGAATCACTGTGATTTAACCGTATGGATTTAAAAAAAAAAAAAAAAACAATTGCAAAGATCCAAAGCTGCAGAACAATCTTTACTCTCCATTAAACCCTAAACTTCTGGATAATATTAATCTTCCTAGAAGAGAATGAGAGTACAATTGGGATCTTTAAGAAAATATGCAAATCTGTTGAGCACAAGTTTACAAGCTTTTTTTTTTTTTTTTAATAACCTTTCTTTAAACAAATAATATGTATGAAAGATGTAAGAGGATTGCTATAGTTGCAAAGGGACAGGAGGTTCAAAGTGCCACTTCAGAGCTTCTCTGCCTGGGGGATCCTGTAGCTGCAGTTAAAACAAAAAGCTTGATAACAATCTTTGGGTTGCAAAGAATCTTAAAGATCATTTATCCTATCTTCTTCATTTTGTTTTATTATTTTATTTTGTTAAAATCCTTCTAAACAGTATTTTATTTTATTTTTTTAAAAGATTTTATTTTTAAGTAATCCCTACACCCAACGTGGGGCTTGAACTCTTAACTCTGAGATCAAAGAGCCACACACTCCACTGTCTGAGGCAGCCAAGCACCCCATGTCTCCCTCATTTTAAGACAAGGGAGCACAAAGCTTACACAACTAGTTAGTGATGAGCCAGAGCTAAAAAACCAAAGTTCCTGACTTATAATCCAGTAGTGTTTTTGGTAAACAGCACAGCATCTCTAGTCTGGTTATCGAAGATCCTGACATGTTAGATTACTTGTGTGACATGCCATGTCTTATGGTATTTCTGTTTACTGAAGTGAGATCTGTTTGACAAATGTGAAATACACTCTTCCACATCTTGGGGATCTGCTGCATTTCTTCTACTTGAGAATTCCTGTTCTTTTTTACTTGTAGGCAGATGTCACGTCATGTGTGTGGTAAAAAATGGCAAGTTGCTTCTCCAGCTGCCATGCTGGCTGGTCCAGCCAAAGGGATGAAAATCAGGTTAACTTGCTTATTAGTGGGACCCCACCTGTTTGAGGAACTGAAAGGATTACATATCAGTTTTTAGGGCGCTGCCAAGTTCAGAATTTCCTTAGGTTTTGGTGACTGTATGATGTTTCTGGGATTGGGGAAGCTTTAGGCTGAAAATGCTGAACTGAAAAGGACATTAACAGGTTACCAATTCAAGCTCCCACATGCCTCTGGACCCACCTAGCCACCTCTCAAGCTCATTCTTCACTTTTCATTCCACTGAACTTGTCTGATTGAATGGGTTCACCATCATCTCTCACCCAGATTGCTACAGTAACTTCCTGGCTATCTCTTGGCCTCTAGCCTTGACCTTACTCCATCTGTTACCTACACAGCAGCTAGAATGATCTTTTTACAACCCTTCTGACTTCACTCTTTTGCTGTCATTTGGATGACCTGACTCCTCATTGTCCCAGAGATAAAAGTCCAAGCTTTTTAGCATTGCATACAGTATTTTCCCTGGCCTCATTTCTCATACTCTCTTCCTTGCCTTGGACCCCCTTCCACTGACACAAATTTGGCATGCACTCTGAGGTGGCTTTTGTCTTTGCACTTATTTTCCCCAGTAACTGGTAAGTCCTTCTTAGTTTCCTCTTTGCCTCAGCTTTCATCTGACTGCCTCTGACTTTTCCACAGGATTAAGTTCAGCATTACCTTCTCAAAGAAGCCTTTGCAGACCTACTCTCTTTCATGGTACTTTTCAACACTGCATGGTGATGCCTCACCATAAAGTTCTCCCCCATCAGTGAGCCCTTGAAGGCAGGGAACCTGTTATTGTTGGGTATTACATTCCTATTTCTAAGTACTATGTCTGGTTCCAAGAAGAAAATCAATAAATGTTGAAGGAAGGAAGGAAGGAAGGAAGGAAGGAAGGAAGGAAGGAAAGAAAGAAAAAGAAAGGAAGGAAGGAAGGAAGGAAGGAAGGAAGGAAGGAAGGAAGGAAGAAAGGAAGAAAGAAAAGAAACCTGGACAAGAATTTTCACTCTTGTAAGTTGTGCAGAGAGAATGTTCTAATGTTCTTTGGCTACGTATTCTATGATATACTGTCTTTCATTAATAGCTAGATAGGTGCCTTTTTATACTAAGATTTAACTTGGTATTTTTACAAAACAAAGTTACCCAAGTACCACAGAAATCAGTTGACTGCTACTTTCTCTAGTAGCACCTTTAAAAATACTGGTTCTCTGGTGGTGTTCCATGGTGGTTTCACTTCTCATGCTTTGTAATGTGTTTTGCACGTAGGCAGAAACCTGTAATCAGAAGAAGAGGTTGGTAAGTTGTTTTTTCAGGTGGAGACAAAAGCCTTTGTCATGGATTTTAGAGTATTCTTTAAGCCTGAGTTATGGCATGTCTTGGAGGTCAGTTCTAAAGATATACTTGCTATAATCTCATGTAAGAGATGACTTTCAAAGAAGCCTGTGCTGTCATTCTGTGAAAGTTAACAGCAAAGTATCATTGCAAATCTGTTGAAAAATGTTTGTTTTCTGTGGTAAACCTCTGAACATTTTTAAGACTCAAAAGTGGCGTGCAAGAGACCCTTTCTTTACAAATTCAAATCTGGTGGAATACCATAATTGTCCAGTGGTGAAACAAACATTCAGGATAATGTTCTTCAGCGAATATCATTCATTCCTGGACCTCCACAGTCTGCAAGTGAAAATGCAAACTATAGGCCACCAAGAAGTTAACGAGACGCATTATTACAGTCAAACTTTGTTGGCCAGAAGGCCAGGGAAATGGAGTGGTTTGTGAATTTTTTTCCAGCTTGCTGGTAGAAAAGTATTTCTTTGTCTTCTGTGGTAAATAATGGTCTGGCTATGGAGATGCTATGTAGGGGGTGCAGGATGTTGGGCTAGATATCTGTGAACTAACTGTTGGAAATCCCTGGGCTGCTTTCTTAAATTATGGAATTATGGGCCTCTTGAATAGAAAGGAACTTTACCATCTGACAGAACCTTATCCTTAAAGGAGTAGAAGGAGAGATCACAGAGATAAGCCAAGTGGTCCAAAGTCCCAGAGCGAGGTGATCTCACAGATAGGGTTTATGCCTGGTCCTGGGACCTCTGATTCATTGCCCTTTACCCTATACTGCAGATTTCTACATAGGCTTTAAAAAGTACGTGTTTTTTTGCCCCCCTACAATAAGGCCAGTTCAGAAAGCGATGCTGGTTAACTGAGGAGAGTAAATAGGATGTGACAAGTCATAGTCTGATAAAACAACACTTTGCTAGAGCGACACTCCAGTTTATAGCACTGGGGTCCTCATCATTCTATAACCTCATAACAAAACATTTTCCTAGGGAGTGTGTGGACTCTGAGCTGCTGCTGTAATTATATTTGGCTCAAGGAAGCACTTTTTCTGGCCAGCACAGTGCTGCTGCCTTTGAGACGGGGTACATGGTCTGCAGTTGCCTCAGTCCCTGCCGGCCCCAGCAGCTTCGTTCCGTTAGATTATGGGCCTGGTCTCTGAGGCGTTTGAATCAGGAGCTCTGAGATTCCCATGATCTATTGTCTTGTTCAGGGCCTACGGGAAAGTAGGCTGGAGATGCCCATTTTGTTCTCAACACATTGGAGAAGGGGGTTATGTTTTGAGCATGGGCTGGTTGCTGGCGATGTTGTTTACACACTTGGAAGCATACCGCCCCTCAAGCTGCTGCTGGCTTTATCAAATCACTCAAACCAAGCCCCGTGCTACCATCAACATTAGTCCAAATCTGTCACAACTGGCAACCTTCAGCATTTGTATGAAAAGATGGTTAATCGGTCTGTGCATCGGCACAGATGCAAGGCAAAAGCAAATAAGATTAGTGCATTTGTGCCACTAACCGCTCAGGTTTATACAAAAGATACCAAGGTTTTCCTGCTCCATCTGGAAAAAGACTTTCTAGGATTTAGGGTTTTCGTTTTTCTCTCTTCTTAAAAAAGTCGTCTCCCTCTCTCTCAGAAACTTAGACCAAAAAAAAAAAGAAAAAAGATTATTTTTTAAAAAAATGTTTTTTTTAATGTTTATTTATTCTTGAGAGAAAGAGAAAGAGAGAGAGACTGTGTGTGAGTGGGAGAAGGGCAGAGAGAGAGGGAGACACAGAATCTGAAGCTCGCTGCAGGCTCTGAGCTGTCAGCACAGAGCCCAACACGGGGCTCAAACCCACAAACTGTGAGATCATGATCTGAGCCCAAGTTGGATGTTGAACGGACTGAGGCACCCAGGAGCCCCCAAAAGATTATTTTTATAAATAGAAATGACCTCCACAGATGGGAGTTTTACAGGGTGGTAGGTGGCAAGCATGTCATTTATCTCTTGCTCCTATAATTTTTTAAAAATATTTTTTCGAAAAGCTTATTTATTATTTTGAGAGAGACAGAGAGAGTGCTAGCAGGGTGGGTGGGGGGAGGGTGGCAGACAGGGAGAATCTCAAGCAGGCTCAGCCCTGTTGGCACGAAGCCCAATGAAGGGTTCAGTCTCACAAACCATGAGATCATGACCTGAGCTGAAATCAAGAGTTGGACGCTCAAATGACTGAGCCATCCAGGTGCCCCTAAAATAATTTTTTAAATTAAAAGAGTGACGGGGGGCTCCTGGGTGGCTCAGTCGGTTAAGCCTTCGACTTCAACTCAGGTCATGATCTCATAGTTCATGAGTTTGAGCCCCACATTGAGCTCTGTGCTGACAGCTCAGAGCCTGGAGCCTGCTTCTGATTCTGTGTCTCCCTCTCCCTCTGCCCCTTCCCCACTTGCACTCTGTCTCTCTCAAAAATAAATAAACATTAAAAAAATTAAATTAAAGGAGTGACATTTATTTCTGTAGAAAATTTGAGAGAATACACACAACGAAACAAAAATTATTTTTATCCAAATACATGAAAAATATCTTTTAATATTTTCTGTATTATTTCAGAATATTTTCTATGTATGTATTAAAACTATGTATTTAGGAAATTGAATTATACTGATTAGTTTCTTGCTTTTTAGATTTAATATATTGTGTATAATTTAATGTATCTCATAACTTTAAAAAATAATTGCACAGCATTACATCCTATGGATAGAACTTTTTTAACCATCCCCCTGTTGTGGAATACTTAGCCTGTTTTTGGTATTTTTGTGCTTGTTAAAATGGAACAATGAGCCACCTTGTGCGTAAATATTTGGGTTGCAATTTGATTTTTTCTTCTTTAGGTGAAATTCCTTGAAGTGTAATCTTTGAATGAAAGGATATGAATACTTTTACGCCTTCTGGTGCATGTTACTAAATTTTCCTCTAGAAAAGTTTTACCTATTTATACTCCCACCACCATTTTAAGAGAATTCAGTCTATGGGCATCCTCAACAGACCTCACTTAAAAATTTTTGTCAACTTAGTAAACTGAAGAATGCTATTTACTTCCTTTTTTATTTTTATTTTTTTTGAGAGAGTGAGTGAGGGTGTATGTGTGCTGGAAGGGTAGGGGCAGAGGGAGAGGGAGAGAGAGTCCCAGGTAAGCTCCACACCTAGTACCAAGCCAAGGCAGGGCTTGATCTCAGGGCCCTGAGATCAGGACCTGAGCTGAAATCAAGAGTCACATAGATGCTCCACCAGTTCACCAACTGAGCCACCCAGGCACCCTTATTTACTTCCTATCTTTTTTGCATTTTGTACTTAATACTGAGGTTGAATATCTTTCTTTATGTTTTTTGTCATATTTGTGAATTGCCTCTTCATTTTCTCCTTTTCTTTCTTTTTTTTCTCATGGATTTTTTCTTAGGTTTAAAAATAATAATCATTTATTATTTATAGGACTTCAAGAACAGTGATTGTCATCTGAAGGGTTGACTGGGGCTGGAGATCTGCTTCCAAGATGTAGCACTCATAGGGCTGTTGGTGGGAGACCTCAGTCTTTTGCTACATAGCCCTTTCTAAGGTGGCTTAAGTGTTTTCATGCCATTTAGAATATGCGAACATATTTTAAAACCACCATAGAGATTACCTTTTTTTTTCTTTTTTTTGGTAATGTATCTTTCAAATATTTTCCTCCAGTTTGTTATTGGTTCCCCAATCTTAATTTTTTTCATATTCAGATTTAAAATCATATTTAAGTCTATTAATCATATTCTTTTTAAAATCTTAAAATGCTTCCGTGCTGGTTGGTAAATAGCTGCTGCCCTAGTCCTCCATTCTTTCCTTCCCCCTCAGTTCAGACCCTTCTTCTTTTTCCTTTCTCCCCCTAGTTTTATTGAGAAATAATTAGCATACATCACTGCAAAAGGTTCAGTCATACAGCATGATAGTTTGATCTACATATATTGTAAAATGATTACCGCAGTAGGTTCAGCTAACATCTATCTTCTCACATAGCTACAATAAAAAGAAAAGAAAAAAAATTTTCTTCTTGTGACAAGTACTGTTAGGATTTACTCTTTAATGATTTTCCCATCTACCATACAGGAGTGTTAGCTTTGTCATCATGTTGTGGATTACATCCCTCGTACTTACTTATAATTGAAAGTTTGTTCATTTCCACCATGGCTCCCCATTTCCACCTCCCCCTATCCCCCACCTCTGGTAATCAGTCTGATCTCTTTTTCTATGAGTTCGTTTGTTTGTTTTTAAGAGTCCACATATAAGTGAGATCGTACGTATTTGTCTCTCTCTATTTCACTTAGCATAATGTCTTCAAAGTCCACCTGTGTTGTCACAAATGGTATAATCTCCTTGTTTTTTATGGTTGAAAAGACCCTTCTTTATCCATTAAGAGGAGGGTACACCAAAAAAGGTGGGTGTGATGCCCCCCAGACTAGAGCTCTGGTGCCAATGTAGGTGTCAGTTTTGCTATTTTGAATATCAACCCTAAGGATATATAGGCACATGCTTCTTATTTTGTTCCATTGATTAGTCTGTCTGGGCTGATCTCCTTACTGCAAAATTTAAATTTCTGTACCTGTATAATGTTTTAATATTATAATGCCCTTCAATTTTCATAACAATTATTGTTCATTTATTCTTGTATATAAACTTATGGAATCATGTTTTAGGTTAAAATAATTATTTTAAGAACCAAACAAAGTTATATTAAAGTCTGAAGAGGCTGACATCTATACTATATTAAGCCTTCGTACATTGAATGACTATATGTGGAGATACAACTTCATTTATTCAAGTCTTTAATATCCTTAAGTAGAGTTTTTATTTTTATTTTTTGGTTGCACTTATTCCTATTTATGTTGTCATTTTTAAAATCTTTTTTTGCTTTTGGAAATAGCATTTTTTCTAAAAAATAGGTAAAACGGTTATTACTGTTCTTTATTGTTCACATGAGTTAATTATTCAGGAATCCTTTAAGATTTTATTTCAATGAGAGCAATAATTTTCAGAAAATGAAAATTTACTAACCTCCTTTAAAGAATTCCTCTTCTCCCTAGGATTTCAAATTACCTTGATATGATTCACAAAAATTCTGGTCACTTACGTTGTATAAATAATCAGTTCAAAGTGATCAGGACAGCTTGAGTGATGTGGGAATCACATGGGCCAGTTTACTATTGACATCCAAAATACCCGCCTTTAAATTTCCTGTTTCTGAATGTTTCTGCTTGAAATCTCTCCTGGTTTAAAATGCGAATAGCACAGGGCATTGAACCTGGGGAGTGTTGTTAAGTTTGAATGGGATGGGTTGAAAACAGCGTTTCTGGTTTTATAAGATTCTCTCATCTGGATCCGAAGCTTGTTCCAGGGAATACCAGGCCTTTTCCCCCCCTATGTTATAAAAATGATTGGGTGACTGTTAGCAAAGCAATAATACCAGTGGGATGTGTATATTAACCTGTCTGTGGGGGGAAAATGCTGAGAGCAACAGGCCTATAATTTAGGTAATAGCGTTAGTCTATGAAAAACATGCTGCTTTTGCCTTGATGCTAATCAGGAAACCATCAGACAGTCTTCCCTCACTGAGCAAGGGCAGGGCGGGAAGGAAGTCAGCTGTCATCATGTTTTTGAAGAAGAAAAAAATGAGAGGTGAACTGAACTCTGTGATAGGAACCTCACTCTAAAGCCGCTTCCTGAATCTAAAGGTGTGGTAGTCCAATCAGCAGCACAAATTGGAGGCATCTGATTTGCATGGATTAACAGGAGTGGGTCACAACCTTCTGACAGGTCAATGGCACCACTGGGGATTTGAAGAAAACTTTGATTCTTCCTCTTTTCCCCCTCTACCGTGAAGCAATCATGCTGTTCTATTGTAAAAGAGGATCCCTTACTTATAAAGCCAAGCTTGTCATTTAAATTCACCCAAGTTAGGACACCACGGAGCTCTGTCAGATGTCAGTCTCAATACAGCAGGAGAATGTTTTTCAACAGCTTTCTAACCCCTTTGCCTGGAAACACAGAGGCCTGGATAAAGGGGGAGGGGCAGCTGACTGGGGCTTGGAGGATTTTTACAAAGGCAAGATTGGAATTTTTCATTTAAGGCAGGTTTTCTTTTTCTTTGCTTTTTCTTCTTCTTATTTTTTCCTTTAAGCCTTGTGTAAAAGATATTTCCACAAAAGGGCGATGAAAAAAATCAGATTGGTTGTAAAGACTCCTTCATTTGAGGGTCTCCTTGGAGGCATTTAAGCCTGAGAGCGATGTTGGTATTTTTCTGCATCAGAGGTGATGGCTGTTTGCCAGTCACTTCCCTTGAAAAATATTGTTTGGCTTTAAGGTAACTATGAAATGTTTGGCAGAGGAACCATCCGTGGCAGAATATGGACAAAGAGAAATGGAGATTTTCCGATTAAGCCTTCTAGGCCCCTGGTGCCCAACCCAATCAAAATAAGAGGCACATGCTATCAAACTGGGGCTCAATGTCCCTGAAGCACCTTCTGTCAGGGGGCTTCAGATGGTAGTTGTAAGAGTCAGGACGTGTTTTTTTTTTTTTTTTTTTTTCCTTAAGCCCCAATTAACCAAATGCTCAGCAGACAATATGTTCTGAGAATTCCAAAGTACTCGCTTGCCACTTATTATTTTCTACATTTATCAGTCATTGTTTTTTCAGCCTGCCCAAAGGCCAGATATTGTGCCAGGCCTGGGGGACCCAACTTGCAACAATACGGAATTGGTTCTTGCCCCCTTGGGACTTCCTGTTTAGGTCTGCCTTATCAATACTTTCCTTATGTGTCTTGATCTTCACAATTTGAATTCCTGGCCCTTGATGGAAACGTCTGTGTCTCATACTTTCTTGCATCAACCACCATGCTTAGCGTTGCAGTTCCTCACGGAAGGTTTGGTAAAAACTTCTCTAGTTCGATCAGCTGTTTGTTTAAATTTGCAAAGCCTCGGTTTCCTCACCTGTAAAACAGGGATAATAAAACCTACCCCACAGGGCGCTTATGAAGAATAAATGACATTATGCATGTAAAGTGCTCAGCAGAGGGCATGGCGCGGGGTGCTCATGTATTTGGGAGATGTGCGTATTTTTAATCAGTAGAAGGTTAGTGAGAGTGTATGCTTAACACCTAGAACTTCTGTTCTTGGTAATTCCATTGCGATCTTTCTATAAGATTTTACCCTCTTCTTCTTTTAGTAGGGCATTATCTCTTTCAAAGAATCAATGATTATTTGGATGCTTGAAAAATACCTTGGAAGATCCTAAGGTCATGATTTGAGACAAATTTTCAATGGTTGTTGTCGATGACATACCTAAAAGGTGTGTGTGTGTGTGTGTGTGTGTGTGCGCTTGCGCGCGTGTACGAATTTTAAGGTAAAAGTCCTGTGATTAAGCTTCCAGTCAAAATTCCAGTTTTGAACTCCCATAGGGAAAAACCTCTTGAACTTTTTTCTCATGTGATCTCTTCCTTTTAATGGCATGGGTGTGCTTTCAGAGGTAGGTGTCCTCATTCTCCTCTTGGTGCAAACATGCAGAGACCATGAGGCTGCACTCAGTGAAAGGAACATAGAATTTGTCCTGGGAAGGTCTGTGAGGTACTACGGCCATACTCCCTCCAAAATAGCAGCCTCACTGGCAGAATAGTACGCAGATTGGAGCATCTGTGTTGGAGTACCAACCACCAAGGTTCAAGTCTCAGCTTGGTCATTTATTATTTTTGTGACCTTGGGCATGCTTGTAAATGTTAAACGCACACATATATGTACCTAAATATTTGTATTTATTTATTTATTAACTTATTTCAGTGATTTGTTGTGTGAATGAATGAATGAATGAATGACCACTGTGGCTACTTTTATTCTTCCTTCACTAATGCCACTGCTCAGTGTGTTTTCGCAGCTTCTCTTCCTCTCAGTTGCTTGTTGAACTTGCAACACTTTCTTCTGAGTGTTCTCAGTGGTAGCACACTTCCACTCTTTGAGGGTTGTTCTGAGATTTGGAAAGAGCCAGCAGTAATTTGGTGCCAAGGCTGGTGTAAAACATCAGCCTATTAAAGGCCATTTTGGATCAGAAACGATGTGTGCCTGTAAGGAAAGTCTGCTCAGGTGAACTCAGATCTCTGCTTGGATTCAGTGACGTGCCGCACATGCTCTCAAGCAGAGTGTCCCAAAGCGACAGATTGGGATGGGGTAGAATCTGTTTTGATGTGAGCTCTACTTTGTTTAAAAAGCAGTCGCACTTTCAATCTCAGTCTGGCTTCTGTGTCCTGGAAAGAGAGGGAGAGAGCTCTGGATCTTAGTGATATGAAAAGCAGAGTGCTGAAACCCCAGGCTGTTGAGTTACCCTGGGTTTGAATCCTGCCTCTGCCACCTCCTAGCTATAAAGTCTAAGGCTTAGTACTTAAATCTACTCTGCCCTTCCTTCTTTGTAATTTTTTATGTCCCCCTGAGGACTGCAGGAAAAACTGCTTGGCACATAATACTCCATGTTAAGATTCAGGATTATTCCCCCCTTTTATATTATTTTAGTTTCCTTTTCACATATACTCAGACTTCTAACATTCCGTGGCTCCTAAAGTCCTAGAAATAATGATCTGAGAAATAAATTCACAGGAAGCATTATTACCTTGGACTCTTATTCCTTTCACCCTTTCCATGAGTATCTATACTTAAAAGATGGTGTCTAGAAAGGGCAGTGCCTCAGTGAGAGTAATATGTTTCTAATTTTAGCATCTCAGGCATAGCGAGGCTGGCATTTGAGGTCAGGAAGGCCAGGGACCACACCACGCCCATACTGCTACCAGATTCCACTGGTTGACAGAAAGGTTACACTGCCTAGAATCCGTCCCCCACTGCTCACCTGTCCTTAGGTTAGGAGCCAACACCAATGGGTGTTTTCTGTTGCCTACAGAGGCATTATTAAGTAGGGGCGCCCCTAAGAACAATTCATCGCAAATGGGTGGCAACATTTGTTCTCATGGCACAACTTTCAAAAACAAATTAATTGTAAACCGGGTGCAATTTAATTCAGTTTGTCTGGATTCTGTGTTTGCAAGGCCTGGGAGTACATTTGGCACCATTGTTGACCCATTTGGATTTCAATGTTTTTGACAAGCTACAGCTTCCTCGGCCTGGGTAGACTGCCGACTGCCATCCTGTCACTTAACTGGCTTGTGCCGGGGTGACTCTCTAGCTTCGGGGTGGGTCTTCAGCCTACAACCCCTACCCCCCACCCCTAGCAGCCATGCATCCATCTACACATTTACTGAGACGCTGGGAACTGTGAGCTGTGTACAGGATACCCTGAGAAAATGATGGTTAGTCGCACAGAAAAATTTACCTATTTGCATCAGCACAATAATACATAGGCACATAAGACTTTCAGTTCCCCAAACCCAAGAAGTGGTTTAACAAGATTATGTGAAGTTTGACATCCTGCTATACACATAAATGTAAAAGGGAGGTTGGGAAAAATACAGTAAAATCTCCCCTTTCGGGCAGAGCACTGTGCATATTTATTTTCCTAATTAAGGAAGGTGGCTTTTTTTCCCCTTTTTTAAAAAAAGCCTGTGGTTTCAGCATGCTCATGAAACTCAGTTCTAGAACCGTGGGTTAAATATCCAGCAAGGCACAGGCTACTTTCCTCTTTGACTCTTGGGCTCCTCAATACTCATGGGCCTCTGCTACTGGTTCCTCTGCTCCCCCAGTGCCTTGAGAATCCCACCCCACGACTCTCAAGCTGAGGTGGGCCTTAGCAAGCAGCGTGGTAGCAGACTAGTTAGGGAAAAAGAAGGAAACCAGGGGCAGCATCTTACCTTCCCAAACTGTGATTTGATCGTTCTCCCCAAATCTTCCTCTCCTTCTCAGTCTCCCTCTGGAGGGGTGTGTATAATGGTTA
Organism: Panthera pardus; assembly: GCF_024362965.1. Taxonomy (NCBI): domain Eukaryota; kingdom Metazoa; phylum Chordata; class Mammalia; order Carnivora; family Felidae; genus Panthera; species Panthera pardus. The sequence goes on along the minus strand of NW_026526765.1, from coordinate 50,168,519 downwards.
ATTTGCTGAGTTTAGGAGAATGAAACATCAAACGAACTGTCCTGACTGAGATTTGAATTTGTGACTCAGGGCACTGACTTTTGTGAGAGAGGCCCAAGCTGTTCAGACCAGACAGATTTAAGCCCTCAGTCTCTGTGTTTCTGCTGCCTCTTCTCAGGCGGGACAATCGCTGCCATTTATTTATCTGTGAGACTTGCAAAACCATGGTCTGTCATAATGGGAAATAAAATGTGTTGGAATTAATATGAAGAAGGAAGGAGCAATTACAACTGCTTAAAACAGTCTTAAATATACTTAAGCAGAGGTTTGCCACGTAAACACACAATTAAAGCAGGAATTTGTGACGGATGCATAGATTTGAGGGTCCCAGACATACTGTTTATTGGGGTAGTTAGCAGATGGATAAGTCAACTGATCCCAGATGTGCAGCTTATAAATATAAACTCACGTCCTCCTAGTGATGTATATCTGCAAGTAGCACATATTACTTTCTCTGTAACTCTGGACTATTTGCTGGGGGTAACTTTGTAATACTCTCTTGCTTAAAAAATAAAACAAAAGGATTTTTAACCGGCTTCCTCTTTCAGAAGTGGTAACCAAATACCTAGAAAAGGGTACTTTTGTGCAGGAGTCCTTTTAAAGGACAGGTTTAAATAGGTTTACTTTTTTCTTTCAAGTTCAGATATCTAAGCCTTATATCCCTAGCCACAGTTTTCAGATATTTGCAGCTAATTAATTCTTAGGAAATCTAATCTGAATTGAATTAATTTTCCCTTTTAGGGCACATGAAGCAACTTTTAGGTAAAAAAAAATGAAAACAGCTTTTGTTGCACATAATTTTTGCAGCTAATGAAAAGTAATATTGCTGTTCCTTTCAAATAATGCAATAACAAAAAACCGAATGAGAGCATTGCTTGGTATTGTTATATTTGCTGTTTAAATAATTTAGCTGCAAAAATCTGAAAGCTGCTTTAGCTGTAATTAATTATTCATTAATGACATGCTAATTGCACAATACCTTTGAATATTTAACAAAATGCAAAAGCCAGGCTCTGAAGTTATGTTTTTAGTGCAAGGGCGGGGGGTGGGGGGGGGTGGGGGTGGGGGGGAATCCTTTAGTCCATCACTGTATCAGGAGGACAAAAAAAAAAAGTCTTTTTTCAGATGTGAGGTAAAGTAGTAGTAGTGGCCTACTTTCCATTCACCATCTCAGTCATCCTTTGTGCAGTGGAATATAATGTCCTTATCTAGACTTAACAATTGACAGGGTGGTAAATCCCTTGACTTTTGTCCAAATGATTTCTCTACAAAAATGGGTTAATTATCGCCTTTCCCTAGCTTTTTGACTAACAAAAGGCCCTGGATCTCTTTTTTCCTTTCTTTCCTATTTACTGTAAGGAGCCCTTTGAAATGTGATAGTTTAATCGGCAACACCTTCTACAGGGGGAATACTGAGAAGCCAGCCTGGCCCTTGCCTGGAGCTCAGGTTGCTCTGTGAACATTAGCGTGGTTAGGAGATATGACCTTTATTATGCCAAAGCCATCCTGGACTTTCAGGATGAAAAACTCCTGAGTGCTCGGTAGTCGACTTCGTTTGTTTCTGCTAATAAAAGCTGGCGGGTTTTTAACTGTGTCTTTTAGTGGGTGGGATGACTGAAGGGCAGCAGTGTTGAACCGGCTTAGTTGTGTTTCATTAATTCCCCCGCAAGGCCAGGAGTTTGCATCTTTCTGCGCCCTGTCTCTGTTTCCAAGCTTCAAAGCTCCTCATTGTCTCTGACCTGTAAGTCAGGAATAGTCTTGGTAGTGGATAAGCAGGGAACAGGGACTGGCTTTTTCTTTTTATTTGGCATTATCACCATCTTGGTCCCAATCAGAGAATCCCCAGCCCCTAATTTAGTACAAGGCAGTGAGCTGTGTGGCAGCTTGTCCTTGTGGTTGAGAATATATTTCATGCACTAGGGCCTACTTACTCAGTCATATTTTGCATTTGACTCCCATTACTATTAATGGCATTTATGAACACACATTGGCGGGAAGAAGACCCCATTGAATCTGTGCATTATCAAAGAGATGGGGAATTAGCATACCCTCATGTCGGGTCCATGATGGATTTTACTCTGCCGTGGAAATACTTAGCAATTAAATGAGAAATCACCATTGCAAACATGCACCTGCCAGGAAGAAAAAAGAATGGAGTAGAGAAGGAGGAGCATCCACTCAAGTTGATGCCAAGTTCCCTCTTTTGCTTTGGCATTCTCTCTTTGGGGAAATGTTACATCTGCCTGTAGCCATTGTTCAACATGGCAGTATATAATAGAGTTTCTGTTTAGTAAACGCATGCCATCACAGGCCCACCCAGCCAAAAGTGTGTCAGGGTCAAAAGTGTTTACAATCTATTTGGGAAGTCACAGTTTGCTAAGTGAAAAGTGAAATAATGCAAAAGCAGTGAGTGATTCAGTGCCACATGAATCCAAGAGTTCATGGATTGCAAAATGGCAAACCATGTACTGGGTTCCAGCCCACAGTCTGATATGCTTTGTTGGCTTTTATTTTTCTCTTTTCAAGTTTGAACTCATATTTAAAAATTGGGAGATTTATATAAAAATCCAAATCTCCATCTTCTCTTGAAAAGTCAGAAGGTTTGGCAACATGGGGCTGCCATTCCCACATGGCACCAGTTGCCTGGAGCCAGGTACCCTCGTCTTGGTCTCCCCAGTTGGATATTACACCTGCCTGCTTTCTACCTCAGGATAGGGGGAGTCAGGGTGGGAGTGCCCATGAGTTAGAGTGGTCCGGAAGGGGACTTTGGGGCAAATTCCACAAAATAAACACCACACACTCCCAGGATATTCAGCCGTGATGAGATTTCAGATAGTTCACATCATTCATTGGTAACCTTTTCCTTTCTTGGAGTCAAAGATGTCGTACCTGAAGGTGTCTGCTAGGCCACTGGGAAAATACCTCTACTACTTTCTGCATGGTCCTTAGGTCAGTACCGATTTCAGCAACATCTGAATTTCTTAAGATATCTTGTATTTTTTTTAAGACATCAAAATAACTTTCATTAAGTATCTTCTCTTTGCAAGACACTGGCTAGGCACTTTCCATATGAGTCAGCTCCTTTTCAGTTCCATAAAAGCCAGACTACAGCACATGTATTGGACTGTGATAGTGACTGAGTTTTGTTGGGAAATGACAGTATGAAGAACAGGTTGGGTCTTCTTCATTGGCTACTGACCCTGGGCCGTTAGCTTGCCCTGACCGAGTACCTTGAGTTCATTCACTAAGGATTAATGAATGGGGTTGTTACATAAAACTTGCTTCTTCCCAAGTCCTGAAGTGAATAACATCCCAGGGAAGTAGGCAGGAGTGCCAAGAGAAGTCAGGTTCATGAGTATTAAAGACACCTTTGGGTCAGGAGATAGAAAAATATTGGTAAGCATCAATAAAGCATCAGTAATCCATTTCTCCTTAGCTCACTGCCTTCATGGAAGCTAGCTTGAAGCCTTTCATTTTACTTCTCAGTATTAGGGAAACATCTGTGAACAGGCACCACCATTAAACCACTGAGAATTGTTCAAAAGTGATACAACATTAATCTGTCATGTGCAAAATACTGCTGTGGGGAGCATGACTTATAAACCATGTGAACTCATGAACCCTTCTTCCTGGAGGTTTGGATTGAGCTAGGGAATGGTGGTTACCAGAAGAGAATTTGTTCTTAGTGTGAATTCAGGGATAAGTATTCAACATGTAAGAGCTCAAGCATGAAGATTAGATATGGGTAGGATGCATTTGAGTTAGAGCACATTAATGGTTGAGAAGACTCATTCAGTGAAGTTACTGAATTCACACAATGGGGTAAGGCCTGTGTTTGTTAAGAGGGCCATCTATAGTCTTTTGAATCAAAGTCCTAGATTGGACAGTCATGTCTAGATTGGGCATGGGTCACTTTTTTGTCTTCCATGAAATTATCTTACTTGTTGAGATGGCCTGTTTTTGGAGAAGCCTGAACATAATTTCTCTATTGCTATTTGTCTTCTTACTGATGAAAATGTTTTAAAAGAGCCAGAAGGATTATAAATTTGCATGCAATCATGGTATAGGATCTATGGTAATATACAAATTAAATCTATTCAACTGCTTTTGTGGATTAGTTAGAGACAAGTGATTATGTATTAGAATATTAATATTCATCAATAAGTTGGGGGAATTGTATAGGATTATAAGGAGAGGAGAAAAAGGTATAAAAGGGGCTGAAGTTACTATTCTCCTGTACACACAGATGAAATCACAAATGTCTGGTATAAAAAAGGAGGGGTCTTGAAATCCATTGGCATTTCCAGAAAATATTCCATGACCTACTCCTGTTGCAAATGTGCCTTTTACCATTGCAGGGTGATAAAATGCCACGATCCAACTCCAGAGTACAATTAAGGGCTTGTGTGATATAGCAGGCAGCCATTCCGTACTTGAGAGTTTTCACTGTATAATTAAAATAAACTGAGGGGCAGGAGGCAGGAAATGAAGTGAGGGAGGAAGGTCTGGCTGAAGCATATTCAGACATGACATTTTCTGATGTCGATAACCATCAAGAGGTTGGCTACTCTGTCCATGAAGACAAGAATGTCACATGTCAGTCAAAGGCAGGACTGCCAGGCAGGGCTTGAGATGGAAGGAGACCACATAGGGTCCATCTGGCTCTGGCGGAGCTGAGACTGGCCTCCTCTCAGGCTTTAATTGTGCCTTCTTAGTGTCAAGAGTGTCCACATCCAGATTTCTGATGAGTACTGATGAATACAGAGAGATAGGTAGTGCAAAATTTGCTCTTCCCTTTCAAGCTGGGATTCTAGGCCATGCTTAATCCCTGTGGAATTGATAAAAATAACATACCCGAGGAGCAATCTCAGAAAGACTTATATTTTTGAGAACCATTTTAAGCAGTTTTGGCCCTTATTCAGTATACTTGTGTAATGCCCCTGCTCCAGTGGCATACTTTTTTTTTTTTTTTTTTTTTTTTTTTAGCATTCCAATGTATATTCTTCCATGGGGGTCTTTGTTGCTCTATTTATATCTTGTAGTAAGCCAGTTTCCTTATCCTTTGGCTAAGCAGAAGCTGCCATTGGTCTGCCCTCAGGCCTCCCCGGATATCACAGAGAGAAGCAGATGTGTGAGAAGAACCCAGATCACCCTGAGCAAAGACGGGAATGAGGGCTCCACCCTGGGAGAATGCTGGTGATGTTTCACACTGCCCTACATGCTCCTGCCCTACCCCCATCACAGGAAACTGGAATGTCTGCTCCCCATGGCAGCCTGTCCCTTTTGCCTCCTGAATAGTTCTTAGGAAGCACACCCATCCTCTAGAAATGAAGGATTTATTTCCTTTAGGGATCATTGAACGTTCTTCAGCATATGCTATGATTTTTCATGTTGTAGTTTTAGAGAAAAATAGAGAACTAGTGCTTTATAGGGCACAGGTTGGATTTTAATGGAGGAAGGATGCTTCATCTATTTAGCAAAGGACATTATTTTTTTAATGTTTATTTTTGAGAGAGAGAGAGACAGAGTGCAAGCAGGGGAGGGGCAGAGAGGGAGACACAGAATCCGAAGCAAGCTCCAGGCTCTGAGCTGTTAGCACAGAGTCCGATGTAGGGCTCAAACCCACTAACTGGGAGATCATGACCTGAGCCGACCTTGGACGCTTAACAGACTGAGCCACCCAGGCGCCCCTAGTGAGGGACTTTTCAAACAAGCTGCTCCACATCTCTGTTGTTCACCACCACCCCCCACCCCCCATTCCTAATTACAAGGGAGATGATTCCCATTCCAATTTTGCTTTCACGTGTAGCTTTGCTCTGGCATGGTTACTCATCCTTTACAATTTTTTTTGGCTACAATTCTTCTGCTTACCCCCTATACTCTAGAGTTGTGGATTGGCATGGCATGGATTAGAAAGGACCTTAATAAGTGAATGAACTTAAAATCAGTTTTCTCTCCTGCTTATACAAATCCATGGCAAGTGGCTGCCTGCAGTGCTTTGTTGAGGAGTATAGGAAGAAGGGAGTGCCATGACAAAGCAGTAACATTGTTCCCTGCATAAGAGAGAAGAGAAAAGGTGACTGTCACGTATTTTCTATTGCTGACTTTGTCTAATCTTCTTATTTTCTATAGATCACTAGAGAAGTGATTCTAAGTGACTTGATTGACCATGACTTACAGCAGTTGTGCTGCATAGAATATTCCAGTGCTTCCCTCTCACCTGCCCTCACCCTCTTCCAGGCTTTCCTCTGCTCTCCCTTTCTGTTTCCCATTTCAGCTGAGATTTCAAGGATGGTTCAGAGCTTTCCCAGGCCTATAGGCTGCTACTTAGAATAGGCATGAACATTCTTTTTGTGTAAAATCCACTCAGCTTGCCTCCCCTGATTAAGCCAGATTAATTCTGGAAGTTAGGTAGGAAGTTTTATATTCAGATTCTGTAAGGGACCTGTTCTGTTTAGAAGCTTTTTCATAGGGCTTTGGATCTTACCAAGGATGCCACTTACAACACAGAGCATAATGAGAATTAATGAATTATTTCTATTATTATTTTATAGCTATCTGTACATCTAGATTATAGCCTCCAAAAGAGCAGTTTTGTGGTCTTTCTTCATTTCTGTATTTTTAGAGCCTAGCATGGAGCCTACATAAGTGAGTACCCAGTAAAGACTTGCTGAATAAATTGAATGCATGGACATCAGGAAACTTTTAGACTCTGGAAGTCAGCCCTGAGGTATCCCTAAATACTGTCTAGTTAGAATGATGATGGGTCTGCGTGTTGTTTTGGCCACTCTTGGTTTTTCTAAAACAAAACAAAACAAAACAAAACAAAACAAAACAAAACAAAGCAAGACTCTTCTCTCCTTCCCTCCCTCCCTCCCTCCGTTCTTTCTTTCCTTCCTTGCTTCCTTCCTTCTTTCCTTTCTCCCTCTTCACATGCTCCCTCCCTCCCTTTCTTTCTCTTTTTCTCCTCTCCCCTTTTCTCCTTCCTCTCCTTCCTCTTCCTTCTTGAAAGATATTCTTGTAAAGCCTTTTTCCTTGTTTTTGCCATTTCTAGCATTCTAATTCAGAGACCAGTGGAGTTAGCCTTGGATCATCACAGAGACTTTCTAGGTGGCCACTGCACTCTGCATTTCTCCCTTACGATATATCAAACCCCACGGTCTCAGCTTCCTTTAGAGGCCTCTTTATCATACCTTCAGGCCTCTTTACCATACTCCTTCAGAAACCTTCACTGGTTCCTAGTTTCCTTGGATATGAAATTAGAAGACCTGTTTGAAATTCATGATAGCTAGTGGTGAGCAGACCTATGCTCACTGAAGCTTAGCCACAACTCCCACTTACTGAGGGCCTTCCATGTGTCAAACACTGTGCTAAGTGCTTTTTCCCTGAGGGCTCTAGGTATTGCTTTTATCTCCAATTTACAAATGAAGTTACTGAGGCTTAAAGAGGTAAAGTAAGTTGACCAAGTTTACACAACTAGTCAGTGGTACAGTCTGGGTTTGAACACACATCGTCTGATTCCATAGACAGAGCCTTTGATGACTAGTTCCTGATTTTATGTTTGATGTATCCTGTGTGTCACCAGATGAGGGTTTTATAAAATACAGTGACACAATGCTAAATTTGGTGATATCTAAGGACACTGCTTCACAATGGGAAGAAAGCATTTTATGTAGTACCATATATATATATTTTATTTTAAGGAATACAGTTTTTCAGAACCATCACCTAAATGATCTATGTGTTAATTTCAGAATTTTACCACTTCTTCCTTTCTTGTTTTCAGTATTTGTAGCAAAAAGAATATCCCAGGTTTATAAAATGCATCTTTTCTCTGAGAGTGACATGTTTTTTGTTACTTCAAAAAGTAGTAAAGGAATATCAGCCAGAAACTGTTTACAAATATACCAAGGCTCCCAGACCCTTAGTGTATCTTAGGATCCTTGGCTGAGTTTGTATCATTGAGTGGCAACCCCTGATGATGTATGTGTGCATATGTGCACAAGTGTGTGTATTTGTGTGCACAGAGTGTGCATATGTGTGGGGGAACGGGACAGAAAGACAAGAAGAATATTCTCTTCAGCCATTCACAATATCATTAGGCTTGGACTATAGGTGGTTCTGTTTCACTGGTTGCTTTGTGTCAGAATAACCAAGAAGAACACCTCAAGAAGTCATTCTCTAAATGAGATTCACTGCATTTGTGTGTGTTCCTGATGCGACCTGTTCAGTCCTGATTGCATGGATCCAACCCCTCACATTATCATTCTTCCCAAAATGTGTGTTTTAGAATGCGCATCTCTTTCCCTCACAGCAAACCTGAGGATTTGGCGCTTGAATAGCTTACAAAAAGCCCCAAGTGCCATATGTTCACTGTTTTGTTTTCTGTCCACCCCAATACAGCTGGTTGTAAGCAGCAACAGATGATTGTTTTCAGTTTTGTCTTTTCTTGAGGCTAAGAGCTTCACCTTAATGATCTTTGAGGTGGTTGACATTTTCAATTAAACTCTGCTCAGTCAGACAGACATAACTTCTCAGAAGAAACTGTCAGGAGCTACCTCCTGCCTAAATGTTACATGGATAATTATTATAATAATAATTGGTTTCAACTCATCCATAGGCCATCCTTTCATCCAGAGTGGTTTTATACCTGTGTTGGTCCACAGGGAAGCACCCTTGACTAGGGATCCACTTCCTGTCAGAGTCCATTTGACCGGTGGGGGGCCGAAGACTAGCTGTGTGAGAAGGGTTTAATTCATCTTCCACCCTTATAAAAAGGCTGGAAAAAGGGTACCTTGCTAATAAACAGCCTGTCTATCCTCCTTGTCTCCCCAAGATTATTCCAAGAAAAACAGCAACCAAATGGCAGAGCAAAATGGTTGAGATCCTGGGCTCTGGAATCATAAAAACCTCGGTTCAAATCCCAGGTCCATCACTTGTCAGCTGTCTGGCTTTGGGGAAGTCTTTTGCCTCTCTATGCTTTTTTTTCCCCTGGGCTTTCACATTGGGCTAATCTTACTTGAACTTCAGAGGATTAGAGGGAAATGTATTTGAATGGCCTGGAATCCTGTAGTTATGCAAATGGCAATTGATGCTGTCCCAGTTATCATTCCTCCCTCAACTTACTCCCATCTCATGTGGGACCTCTCTTTCTTTGGCAAATCCTCCCCTTTGGGTTTCACCAGGTGTGTAGGCTGACTAAACATCCCAGGCATAGTCTCCAAGTCTCTCTTCTTCCAGGTGAAGCTATTTGCAGGTGCCATCCCTACATTACCGTTTGGCTGGTTGCTGTGCGGCTCTCTCACCAGCAAAGGTGCAGCTGACAGTAATGCTAAATAGAAGTGGGGACAAAGGAAGCCCTCCCAGAATGCATCAGGGCAAGGTCAGGCGCTACAGCGGTCCTCCAGGTAAATGAAGCATGAGGGCTAGAAGTTGGATGGGGACTAAAGACGCCCCTGGGCAAAGTCCTTAATGAGGAAAGTGATAAGAGGGCTTGCCAACAAATTCTCTGAGACTCTTTCAGAATTCCAGATTAGAATATTCAGACTTCATAAAGCCAGGGCTTATGTTAACTTGGTTGCTGTGTTCCTATGCAGGATCCTGGGCTCCAAAGCTCTAAGGACAGATTTCCACTACAACGATTTGTTAGATGATTTCTGAGGCAAGAGGTTGCTCTATAGCCTTCCCCCACCTAGGAGAGAAGACATATTTGACCCTCTAAGAGTACTAACTGCTCACTGGTTGGGAGTTTGGAAAGTAGAAGACTATAGGTTTTCTCACAAATTGTAGCACAAATGTCCACTTCCCACCAAATCACATACCACAGAGTGAAGTCGGATTGTATCACTCCTTTGTGTATATAATATGGTTGAAGCTTTATATTCTGGTTACTTGTGACCAAAGTAGCTTCCCTAGAATTGAATTTTAGTTTAATTCTATTATTGAGCCAAAGGTACCGGAGATTTCCAGCTTCTGTGCCTTTGCTTATTCTGGTCTCTCTTTGTGGTACACTCACTTCCCGGGTGTCATCTCCACATCTCATGTTCTACCAGCCTGTCCTAGGAAGTCTTCCTAACTCCCTGCTCCCAACCCAGCTGGAAATGTGTGTCCTGCCTCTGAATTTCCATAACACTATGACTCACGGCAAATTTAGCTTTGTACCTTAGGGTCAGGTTATTTATGTGTGTTTTCTCTCCCTGTCTAGCCTTAAGCCTTTGAGGATTAGGTTCTAGTTCATCTTTGCGTTCCCCAGAAGACCCAGCCCTTGTCCTGCCCATGTTAAGCACTCAAGCATGCATTGAGTCTGTAAGGAGCATCAGGTGCTCATGGACCCCATTTAATGTGCTCCCTCTTGATTCATTTATTGCATAAAGGAACACCCTGTGTGCCAGGTTTCAGAGTTCTAGCAGAGAATAAGATGGGCACAGTTTCTGTACGCCTGTGGACTGGTGAGAAAGTAGAACAAGTGAACACATGTTGTATTAAATGACCTAGTGAAGTCTGGGTTGCCTTAGATGCCAGCCCAGTCTTTGCCAAATCAGGAATGACTTACTGAAGCTAACATAAGTCTGTGTCCTGAAGGAAGAGGAGCAGTAGAATATTAGGGACTGAATGTTTGTGTCTCCCCCAAATTCATATTTTGAAGCCCTAATTGCCCGTTTGATGGTATTAGGAAGTGGGGCCTTTGGGAAGTGATTAGATTTAGATGAAGTCATGAGGGTGAAGCCTCCGTGATGGGATTAGTGCCCTTATCAAAAAGAGAGACCAGAGCTTGCTCTCTGTCAGCCACGTGAGGATAAGTAAGAAGGCAACCAGCCAGTCACCAGAACCCAACTGTTCTGGCACCCTGATCTTGGACTTCCCAGCTTCCAGAACTGTGAGGAATAGATTTCTTTTGTTTAATCCACCCTAAACTGTGGTATTTTGTAATGGCAGCCTGAGCTGGTGAGTACAACGATGAAGATAGGGAGAGCATGAGAATGTTTGGGAGAGAGTGATCAGCAGGGACAGGGTCCTGGAGGAGGAGAGAATACAAGTTGTTTGGGAAACTCTAAAAGGCACATAATGGTGTGGCAGAGGGGAGGGAAGAGGAAGGGCAGGAAGGGGAAAGGTGAGGCCGCAGAGGTCATTGTGGATACTATGGTCCATGTTAGAAATATTGGACTCTCCCATGGAAGAAAATGGAGCCATTTAATCAATTTGGGGACTATATGAAAATATCACAATTTTATGTTGGCCATTCAGGATCCTATAATAAGGATAAGGAGTTTCTATTGATTTCGAAAGGGTGTTACACAAAACAAAATAAAAATATCCCAGTTCTAGGAGCAAAGACTAAGGCACTGGAGCCAGAGTTAAAATTCCTCCTTCAAAGCCGTGTTTTGCCTTAAAGTGTGAACACGCAGGGTCCAATGTGAGATATTATTCTCACGGCTCTTGCTGGCAGCAAGGAGCCATGGAGGGTCTCTTGAAGTGAATGGGAATGTTTCTTGAGTGGCGTATTGAGAAAGCACAATGGCCAAGGGTGTGTGTGGGGGGACAATGCTTTAGGCTTTCGCCAGTGGGTGCCTGATGAAATATATCTTGACGTGTCATTGAAGTGCGGAGCCGTGCGGCCCTGTGAGGTCACCTGTCCCACCCCCTGTGCAGGCAGATTGTTCCTCACACTCTCTTTCTCAGCTCTTTGTCCAGTGGCTTTATGCACCTCAAGCGATGGGGCTTCCACTGCCTCCCTTGGGAAGCCATTCCGCACTCGAATTGAGCCCGTGCTTAAGAAGGTTGCCCTGATATTCAGCCCAAGTTTTCCTTTCTGTAATTACATCCCATTCCTCTCTGCTCTACCCCTTTGCGTGACCCCGAGCAATTCTTTCCCTTCATCGGTGTGCCTACACCCTTGCTCAGGGAGAGCATTTGATCCTCAGGCCTTTTTGTCCTCCCTGAGCTTTGCTTATTCCTGGCTGGTGCTGCGGGAACCCTTATAAGTAGCTCCCGCTGCTGTTCTCTTTAATCCTCGTGGCTTCCCTTCTTTGATTTCTGTCCAATTTGCCTATTTCTTTCAGGGGTACTGAAGGGCCCAGAATGAATCCTAGGCTTCCTAACCATATTATTTATTAATCTTTTATATGGAAGACCTTCTCAATGATGCTAAACCAGCTTGGGTGGAAAATAAAAATCTTTTAGAAAGACAGAGCTGATGTAAACCCCGTATGATAGGACTCTGGACACTTCAGAGAAAAATGAATTTGAATCCAAGGACAATCCCAGCCCCACGCAACCCCAGTCTTCTGATAATCATGCACGTGCACTTCACTGTACTATTGGGGGCAGAGGAGGCATAAATTTAGGCCACGGGGAGCAGGTTGACCCTCCTCCATTGGCCTCACTAATCCAGCCTTTCTCCAAGCGTCTCCAAGGCCACGCTTTCGGGTTCACTCCCCTGTGACACTTTTCTTTGATCATCCTCCCCACCCCCACCTTGCTATAGCCAGATAAAAGTCATCTCCCCTTCCTATGAATTTTCATAGCACTTTTGTAGTGCCTGCGTTTGTGGTACTTCCTGTTCTGTATTTTGTTCGCTCCCCCATTCGGCAAACATTTATCTAGTGCCCATTCTGTTCATGATACTATGATGCACCTTGGGGTACATGGAAAGGCAATAAGACTAAAACACCAAGACAAAATTCTTGCCCTCAAGGAGTTTCTAGTCCAGAAGAGGAAGCCATGCAAAACCATAGACAGATGCTGGAGTGGAAATGTGCTTGGGGGATCGTGGCGCAGGAGTGACTTGGAATAGATCACCATTCCCCTTGTGGATTGGGATTTCACGCCTGCTGAAAGGATCGCTGTCTGATTTGTCTGGGTATGTGGGTGTCCCCCATGATGCCTAGCATGTGCCTTCGATGCGGTAGGTGCCCAGCAATATTTGTGTGGAGCGAGTGTATGTGCCAGACAGTGTGCTCAGCATTTTATATGTGTGTCTCACTAACTCTTTGCAATAACTTTGGGTACTATTATTATCCCCATTTACCGAGGAGGAAACCCAAGTCTGAAGGATCTAACGCAACCTGAGACCTAAAGTCACACAGGTGGTAGGTCGTAGAGCTGAAGTTGAACTGGGATGCTTCACCTCATGTCTATTCTCTCATCTGCTGTGCTGTATATATCGACCGTCCATTCATGATCAGCTGGGATGAGAAATGGAGGCTGGAAAGATGGCTCACAAGGTAGCCAATGAAAGACCATTTTCATGCTATACCCCATGTCACCTTCCCTTTGCTGGTATTGACAAAAGGCAAGAATAGGATCAGTAAAACATTTTGTACTGTCAGACAACCTAGGAGCACACACAGATACATTTTGATTATTGGTGGTGCTGGGCAGAGGGTGCAAAATCAGGCTTCTCTCTCTTTGTTTAAGAATCCAGTAGCATCGTGTACATTCAATCACTCCATCTATTTGACCACATCCTACTGAGGGCAGAAGAAAATGGCCATCCAGGCAAAGAGAGCTGAATAAAAATGAAACATGAAACATCTGCATGTTTAGAAAACCTCTGAGTATTTGGTGTTATGTTGATATTGTTTCATATATCAGCACATAGTAGGTGTTCATTACACATTTGTTTAAATGAATACATGGCCACCACTCGTGGGACATTTTATACTTTTGGGGGTGAGAGCAATTCTGTTGCATAAGTGTAGTTTAACCAAAAAATGACTAATTATAGTGATGGAATGTGTGATCATTTTCAACAGTCATTAAAGGGGAGAAAATAACAGTATAATTTTGCCTTTTTGTGTGTGCTGCCCCTTCTCTTTTGGGGGGATGGATCTAGTTTTTTTCTGCTTACTCTTTCTGTGTAACTCTGTGTGTGTGTGTGTGTGTGTGTGTGTGTGTGTGTGTGTGTAGCAAGAGCCTGCAGCAGTGGATATTGGATGTTCTACCAGCTGGCCCGCCCTGGGTTTGCTAATGCTAATCTGGGAGTGGGACAGCAACACCTGTGCCCCTGGCTCCCGGGAGGCTCAGTGGGCAAGTGGGGTGGCTGTGATGCAGCAAGCACATTTGTATCATGTCTCTGGAATGTGTCCTCAGTTCCTTGGTGCCATGGGCTGTGCTCTTTGTGTTCACCTTAACTGTGTCCTCAGAGCATGGCCTCCTACCAGCTGCTGGCTTCAAGTTCCTTCTGGCAAACCCCTTCTCTCTTGGGCAGAGGAGTAGGATGAGGGTCAGGGAGCTGGATGAAGGGCATGTACCTACCCAGGTGCATTTTTAGAGGCCAGGCAAAAACTGGGCCCATAATTTCTCAAGGTAAACACTAGTGTCAGTTTTTCTTTTTAATAGAGTGGGCAGATTTTTAGTGTAATAGATCACACAATATAGGGTAGCCATTAACATCTCAGGCTGTGGAGCCAGCCTTCCTGGGTTTCATCCCAGCTCTACCCCTTTCTTATTGAGTCTTGGGCAAATTAGCCTCTATGAGTCTGTTTCCACTTCTGTACAATGGGCATAATGATAAGGTCTACTTTGTAGACTTGTTAGGTGTATGGTTATATACATATAACATTTAGCTCAGGGCCAGTGTAATTTTTGCTTTTGCCTCCTCTAGCAATGACATTTAATAGACACTATGTGTCAGGCACTGTGCTAAACACTCTTCATGCATTATCTCATTCATCTTGACAACAAGCACTAAGGACACTGGGGCTCTGAGAGATTAAGTAACTTGCAGAGATTTGAATTCAAGTACCATGCCAGAATGTGCACTCTGTCCAGCTATTTAGAACTGCCCATTTCAGGGCTTGTCTGAGAGTTGGAATTTGAATGACTTATTTGAAGACCTTTGAACTTCAGAGTTGAGTAAAGAGGAAGGAAAAGGAGAATCCCAGGATCTTTTACTCTGGAAGCTACTAGTTCCCTCTGTCTTCTCATTGACCTCCCTTCATATCTCTACAAAATAAGGTGGTATCTCATCTTCCAGGTGAACTTAAGGAGCCAGTATAGTCTGGCAATGGGAGGGCTATTCCTGTGTGTATGGCTGCCAATGGCATTGTGGAGATGGAAGGAAGGCACGTAAATGACACATGGTTCTCAAGTGTGATTCAGCTTCCACAAGGAGGGTATGTGTCAGCCTCATCGCTTGGCAATCATACGATATACACACTCAGTCTGTGCTAGACATGGTGAAATCTTCCTGTGGTCCCATATTATGGTTTGGATATCCTGTTTTCATCAGCATGATAGACACTGAAGAAGGGAAAATATTTTTTTTCTTTTATGATTCAGTAAAAGAGCAAAACACAAAAAGAGTTTAAAACTGTGACATTGCGACAGATTGCCCCTGTATGTAGGTAGAAAGCAAAGGAGGTACTGTGTTTCTTAAAAGATCTATGCTCCAAATGTATTCATTCAGGTTCTTTCCTTTTAGGGCATGTGCAAATCCAATATTTTTGTTTTTGTGTGTTTACCTTAAAGTTAAAAAAATAGTCCAAAGATAGCGAGCACTTACTATTTCTCCACATATGTGTTAGGTTATTTAGCTTTTCCACACACTTTTGAGAAACACCATGCCCAGGTAAGGATCCACTGGTTCAGAGAGGTTTAAATCACATGCTTAAAGTGACAAATAAGCAACAGGACAAAGATGCAGACCTAGGTCTTTTTCTGTTCTCAGCTCTCTTTCTGTAGCTCATGCCTTTGAAAAGGTGAAGACAAACAAACAAACAATCCATGAATCCTCTGGTAAGTAGGGTCAATTTATTTTATTTACTCTTCAGTAGAGAGAAATCTATATTATTTTTCTGAGTATCTCAAAAGCCCAAGTAAATCCAGTTGTATTAAGAATGTGACTGGGAAATGTTAGGCAAACAATTTATTGATTCCCTCATCTTGAGCTGACAAGGTAGCTTGTTGGGCATCTCTTTCCGCGTCTTCATTTCTGTTGTAATTATGTTATTCTTTAGAAGGATGATGACTGCCTATTGTTGTAAGTTTTCCACTTGGAGCTGGATTCACCCCACTTTCTTCCTGGTGAAAAACATTTCCAAACATTCCTTTAGAAAACCGTCTTGGTGAAAAAGATTAATTAAATGCCAAATTAAATTTCTCTTCTGTGCCTTGAATTTTTACTTTTCAAAATTTAAAGGATACCCAGTATGTATATATTGTTAGTTTCTCACTGATTCAGAAACAAACAAACAAACGAACCACAAACCAGCAGCAGAGCAACATCAGCAACGAAAGACCCCCAGAAATGAAGCCTTGGCTCTGTAAGTCCTAAGCACGCTGCAAACTTGTTTTCCCTAACTGAAAAGTGGCTTCAGAAGTTCCAAGGAACCCGAGACAAGAGTGTCCGTAACTCTGTGAAATTAGTAATGAAATCTTTAAGGAAAATATCCATCGATGAAGATCCCAGATAGTGCTAAGAAACCATTTGAGACTTCATACATTGCATTCTTGCCTCATATGAATCAGTAGGAAACTATATGAACTGAGATCACCACTATGATTTTGAAATGTGAGGGTGTCTTTTAAAGGCCTGTTCTGCGAGTGCTGTACTGAGAGCCCTGGAATAGTAATTGTCAGCATTTCAATATTCTCTGAGCTTCACAGAGCTGAAAACCATGAAGTTAATAGAGAAAAAATGTTTGGACTGCTTATGTTATAAATTATATAGAATTATAAATTATACCATGAAATAAATTCCTAATGCTAACGGTATGCATTCTAAAGATGACGTATTATTGAATGACTCTACAATTTTAATTAATGAATTAATTAATCAATTTAGAGATAGAGAGCGAGCAGGGAAGGGGCAGACAGGGAGAGAGACAGAGAATCCCAAGCAGGCTCTACACTGTCAGTGTAGAGCCTGAACTCATGAACTGTGAGATCATGACCTGAGCTGAGACCAAAAGTCAGTTGCTTAACCAACTGAGCCACCCAGGTGCTCCAGATATTTTTAAATGAATAGTTTTTACATAGTATGAAGGCAAACATTTAGATTACCTTCTATTCCATCTTCCACAGATAACCACTGTCTGCATTTGGTATCTCTTTTCTGCTCATTTTTAATGCTTCAATAGATGTATTGAAATATATAAATGTGGGGATACATATCTACTCCATATATTTATATGTATTATACATATATATTTGTGGGGATATATATCTACTCCATATATTTACATATATTATATATAAAATGCCTAAGTTACATCTTTAGCCTTCTTTGTTGCTGTTATTTTTATTAACATGTATTCCTTGAATATATTTTTTGATGACTGCATAATATTACATCAGTGGGATAGATCATTTATTTAATCAATCTACCAATGTTAGATATTTAAGTTTTAAATTTTTCATTATTATAAATAATGCCTTGGTGAGTATCTCTGATTTCCTTATGATAGATTCCTAGAGGTACAATTATGGGGTCAAAGGATATGAATGTTTTTAAACTCATAATGCAATACCAAAGTGCTTTCCAGAGAGGCTGTGCCAGCATCTGCTGCCCCCACCCCTCCGTGGGCGAGTGCGCTCACCTCACTGTACCCTCCCTGGCACTGAACGCTATCATTTATCTTTGCCATTTTATTAAGGAGCATCTGGAGGATTGCTAAAGTTAAGGGGGGAAACCACAAAGAGAAGCAGAAGTTTAAATTCCAGAAAATAAATCAAAATTGGTAAAGCATTGTGGTTCTTCCAGAAACATCCTTTCCTTAATTCACAGATAAGGATCTCTTGATTCTATGAAAGGCCCCAACACTTTGCACCCATTTAGATTATTATGGGTGCCCCTATGCCTGTTGATGTATGTTCTTGCATTTCATTAATTCACATTAGATAGGGAATTAGAACTTTCTTTACCACCTTCTTGGTGGTGAAATGACTTCTGAGTCATTCTAATGTTTTTCCTGTGTTTAGTCCTTCAATAAAAAGCTGGTGACCTCTTGTACTTCTCTGTAATACCAGAGCATTCTGGGCTTCCTCTGCAGCTAACTGGTTGACAAATGACAAGTTAAGTCAAAGTCTGATTTGCTTCACAATACTGAATATTTAATTTTCCTGAGATGTTTTAGGGAATTGGCTAATAGTTCAGTCTTTGAGAGTGCCCTGAAAAATTCCACAAGGTCGCCTACTTCATTCCCTTGCCCAAGGATCAAACCAGCCCTAACTGGGGATACAGTGAGGAGGCAAAGCAACTTTCGTTTCTTAGTCATGATAGTTAAATGTCCCTCAAACACCTGTTTGTCTTGATCTGTGGCTGGGCAGTCAGTAAAGAAGTGCAGAGTCTGTTCAGTTTGCTATAAATTAGCATCACTGTTGTTGGAAGAATAGCTTCTGCTGTAAGTAATGAAAAATGGTGGGTCAGAATGGGTTTTTCCCTTGGCATTAAAAACAAATAAACTCTAGAAATGGTAAGCTTCGTGTTGGAGATAATCACTGTTGTCCAAATCCAGGTAAGATACAAGACCTGTTAGTTTGATGAAGACTTTGTCATTAGTGAGGGTCTCACTCCAAGAAAAACGGGTTGTTGTAGGAACATTTTAGAACTTATAAATTTGTCCAAGATATGAAAATGGGCTATTGAGGAACCTAAGACAATCAAGAGTGAATGTTTTGAATTGCAGAGGTGGTATGACTTGATGAGAAGCAGAGGAACAGGGATAAATCTGCCTGCTCTCCCTCTGACTTGGGATAAATTACCTTGCTCAGTTTGCCTTGTCTGTAAAATGGAGTACTTTTATTGCTCTCCTCCCTCCCCCAAATCTCTCAGAAATGTGAAAAATAATTTTCAGTTTCTTAGGAAGTGTGGAAATTCACAATGTGATAATTAATTTCCCAAAATGGGTCATACAACCATAATTGTGTTTGGAAGGCTGGAACCATTTTAAAGGAAAAAGTATCCAAAATGTCCTCATTTCAAATCAAATGCTGAATCATAGAGCAGTGCCTTTGCTGCTGGCGGTGGGGCTACTTAGGCATGCAACCAGGAGGTGCACAGCTTTGGGCAGGCAGAACAGCAGGGCCCAGAGACACAATGGCCAGGCACAGAGGAATATCCTTCTCTCCCTCATCACTCCCTTTGATTCCAGCATTCCTTGATTAGTCATTCGCATGCTCATTTTTGTTTCCTTTCTCACTGGCAAGGTCTGCTAATTACCAAACAGGGAAGACTTAAAGAAAATAAAGCAGAGTGAGCCTTGTTTGCTAAAGTTTTGTTTTAGGTCCAGTAATTTGAATTGGCAGAGAAAGAAAAGAAATGTAACAGATCCACCTGACTAACTTGCATTTCGGATTTCTAACACTCAGAAGTACAATGCTTATGGTAATGAATTTTATCTATTACGAGGGAAAACAATCACCTTTGATGACATTATAGAATAAACACATTTAACAGCATGCTGAATTGCTGAAGTATCATTTTCAACGACCTCATTAGTGTCACTTAATTAAAACTTCCTGCTCTTGACTTTGATGCTGGTACAGGCAAAAACACAGAGGGAATTGAACAAACAACAAAAAAAGGGGGGGGGGTGCATTTTCTAGTGATAAATCGCAGAGGTTGCTAATGAAACCAAATTATGTACCTTTTTCCTGCAACTCCGATAAAATAATATGAAACACGCAGCAACTTTGCATCAAACAAATTAATCAGCTGTCAGCAGATTTGCCTTATAATAATCTCTTGCACTTATTGATCATTTAAAAAAGGGGGGGCTCTTTTTTTCTCTGTACACAAGCATTAGGTTTGGTGATAATTAAAGCCTCAGCTTCAGAAATGCCATAATAACCGTTAATTAGCAGGATGCTATTTTCAACATAATTTGCTAATTAGGCAGTGAGCTGGTATAGTGTATATACCTAATTATGAAGGGTCTTGTGCTGTAGACACATGTGACTGGAGTGTAAATGACACCATTATAGGGGTCCTAGAGGATTTTTTAAAAATATAGTTTGTTCAGAAGTGCTTAGTACTTTAGGGACTTCTTGATACAGGGAATATTACTCTTGGCGGTTTGGCATGAGATTTGGAAGAGGAAACATATACCGTGTCTTTTATCAAGACAGTGGACAGAGAGGATTACTAATTCTAAAGGGGCTCTGTTGTCCAGTGGCTAATGTAAAGGCTGATAATTTAGGCACTGAAGTTGTGCTTCCTCCACTAGTAGAGAATTATTCTCTATTTGCCTGCCACATGCAATTCATCTGTGGACCAAGATGCTGTAAATCTTTTAATGCTATGTGTCTACCATACCTTGATTTTTCTGCCACATGCTGATAACCTATAACATGTATCTCCCTGCTTTTCTCTTCTCCCCCAGTGTTTCCCTCCATGTCATAAAGAAGATGTAGACTTTTCGAAAATGCATGTTTATTTCTGCCTGGGTTTTCTCTAGCCCATTCCCTAACTGCCTTGGATTAAAAAAAAATTTTTTTTAAGAGAGGAATGATAAAGTATGAAAAGTAAGGATGAGCTCTCATGCAAAAGTCTCAAATTATATGCATATTAGTAATATTTATGAGTTTAAATTTGGCTTTTCAGCAGAGCATAAGCAGAGTGAGATCATTTGCAGATATATAAACTGGCTTCCAAGATCATAATAGCCGATTTCTTTTAAATGTTTTACCTTGTTTCAAATAAAACTATATTTCTTTATTCCCTTTAAACGAAATGAAAACTTAATTCAATAATAAATGAGCTTCAGAGCAGCACAAGAGTCACTTAACTTAAATCTTTTTGTAGAGGTTCCCACTTAAGCAGCTTGAAAGACAGTAAATCATGCTGGAGAACGGACATCCCAATTTCATTGCCGCGCTGTAGAGAGCTGAATTAATGGCCTTCTCTTTAGAATGTATGGATGCGCTTTCCAGCTGCTGAGCCTGACAGTGTTATAGCTCAATTAATGTGATTTTGATGTAATTGCAGATAGGGAACATCGTGCTGAAAAATTATCTTTTTTCATAAGAATTACATTTTATCATCCAGATGTGAGGAGGAGGGTTTCAAGGCTGAATATGATAAGTTACAGGACTCTATTTTTATTTTTAGTTAATGTATCTCTAACGGAGGGAGAGAATAATGAATCCACATAATTATTATATACTGGGCACGTACTATGTGCCCTGCAGTGTGCTGAACACTTTATTCAAACATCTCATTTAATCCTCACAAGCCTGTGAAAGAAGCCCCATTGTCATCCCCATTTTACAGATGAGAAAAATGAGTCAGAGAGATCAAGCTGGTAAGGGTCAGACCTGGGATTTGAATCCCTGTGCATCTGGCATTCTGAGATCTTAATGAACCTTGTATGGGTTGCCTGTGTAAACTGCCATCAGAGGCCTCTGGCAGAAGATGGTAGGATGCATGCATGTTTAAATGCTTAGAACAACTTCCTAGAACATCACAGTATAGTGTTCTGAGAAATAGGTTTTAGCCAGGTCGTCTGGGTATGAAGCCAAGGTCTGCAATTTTCTAGCATGCTTGACTTTAGGCAAGCTATTTAAATCCTCTGAATGTCCACAACTGTAAAGAGAGAATAATAATGGTGACTCTCTTGTATAATTTGTCACAAGAATTAGATGAGAGAATCTGTACAAAGTGCTCAGAACAGTGCCTGGAACATAGTAAGTGATCAGTAAGTGATAGCCATGCTTACTGTTAGCTAAACACAAGCCAGCAAGGTCATCTGTCTCGTCTGGTACAATTTTCTTTGCCTCATCTTATCTATTGGGTGCAGACTGCCTCTGGGAACTTGGCTGCTGCCAGTGTTTTCTGGGAAGGACCCAGAGTGGCATTTAGCATAATATGGGCTGTGCCTACTGGTATTGAGGTAAGAGGCATTTCTTGTTTTTGAGCCATTTAAATTCCCATGTTATTAGAATGGGGATGGTGATACAGGCTCAGAAAACGGTAAGCTGTGTGTCCATCTAAGTATAAAGCCATACCTTTCCACCCGCACTCAGTCCACATGCATGAGGACAGCACTGCATTCAATGTACCACTGGGGGCTCTGGGAGATAGAAAGGAGGACAGAATGGTGACGCTGCCCTCATGGATTTACGAAGTAAAACAAGTTTCAAGAAATCTCTTGAGTTCGTCATATCCGATTAAGAAAGGAGCACAGAAGAACATGGTGATGATGACAATGAGGATGATGGTAACTGACATTTAATGAGTGCTTACTATTTGGCAGGCACTGCGAAATTATCCCATTCAATGCTCACAGTATCACTACCGGTAGGGACTAGTATTATCCCTACTTAGGGCTGAGGAGAAGGAAAGATCAAAGAAGTTAAGTCATTTGCCCAAGGTAATAGAACTGTGATTCTTTCTACATACTCTCATCTCAGCCATGACCTATACTACAGAGATGGAGTGTAGCTTCCTGAAATTTACCCCAAGGTATGCGTGGAGGCAGGCAGAAGAGAGATTTGGATTGCTTTTACTTCTTATCATTCCTTACATCAACAAGGAAGTCTTGTTTTTCCATTGGCTCATTACTTTGTAAATAATAATAATGTCCTCTATTTGTGGTTGTATTGATTGGGTTGCAATTAATAAATTACTAAAGTCTTTATGGACAAATTTATTAAACAATCTATCATACACAAATAATGCACAATAAATCCTGGACATTTGCATTGTTGTGGGTCAATAATTTAATTTAACTATGATAGTTATTTCTAATAATACACAGGATTGGAACACTTTAATAATACTAATTTGTATGGTGATGTCATTAATTCTTATTGTTACCTGCAGAATCAATATGTAAAAATATCATTTAAAATTTTGACACCATGTGGGTGCATTTACAGAGCAAAAAATATCATCATTTGTTTATAAGTTGACCTGAATAAAAATGAGCTAGAATACACAGTATAATTGTTGAAATGCAGACAAATATGTGTAGGTAGGCTTCATTATTTTTGTAAAAAATAGTTGTAGAGAGGGTTTTTTGTTGTGAGAAGTGTACCTCATATATTAGAGGTACGTTTTAATGGTGGAAGTGTAAATAAAACGTATTAAAGAAGACTTATTTGCATTCATGATTTTGCCTTCTAGTAAGTCTAAAAGTTTGAGGCTTATTGAAAGAAATTCCTCTTGTACCATTTAGATCTATTTTCTAATTTCTTCCCACTTATAGTTTACCAAATTTTGTTTCTGGACAGGTGAGTATTGGCAGTAGCACCTTGGACCATGTCTGCTTGTATTGTATTAACATACCGATTCCCTTCTGGGAGCATCTTCTCCTACTTTGCAAAGAGTGGGATAATTAATCATGTAGAAAGTAATACCCTCTCATCTCTACCCACCACACCTCTGCCAAATAACAGTAGATTAAATAAGACAGAAATTTATTTTTTCCTTCTGTTTAGGAAGTCTGGAGATAGTCCAGGGCTAGGTGGTGTTAGTGTTAGGGCCATGGTGTTAGTTCCCTGGCTTTTATTTTGTTGCTCTGCTGTGTATAGCTTCAATTCCCACGGTTGCCTCATGGTCAGAGATGGGTGCTGGAGCTCCAGCCTTTACAGCCACAGTACAGCCAGTGGAAGGAGGGAGGAAAGAAGAAGGGCATAACTCTTTCCTTTTAAGGCACTTGAGGTACTTACCACTTCTCTGCACATCTCCTTTGACAGAAGTAGTCACATTGGCCGGAAATGTAGGGCAGGAAATGTAGGACAGCTCTGTGATCAACTAAAAATCAGGGGTCCTGTTACTAATAGGCTCTGCCACAGTCTGTCTAAACTTTTGGGAATCATGGACCCTTTGGGAATCTGATGAGCTGTAGAACCTCTTATCTGAAAAGCACATGTAGGTAGAATTTTACATGTAATTTGAGAGAGTTCAAGGACTTCTTGAAGTCCAGGTGCCCATGAACCCCTTGTTTAAAAAATTCATTTTTTTCATTCACTTATCCAATTATTCATTGTTTATTCATTCAACAAATATTGTGCACTCACTCTATGTTTGCTTTATTCCTGGCAATAGAGATGTGAACAAGACAGACAGTGTTTCTGTTCTGATAGCTCTTGCATTCCAGCAGGGAACTAGACAATGAACAAGACAAAAGTGATACATGCTTTGAGGAAAATAAAGCAGATTGATGTAATAGAGAGTTGATAGATGGCCAAGGGTGGGAATTACTTTGGATTGGGCAGCCAAGGGAATTCCTTTCTGGAAATCTGACTTAGTGAAGCAGAGCTGGTCATGTGAGTGAGTGGATGGGGAGGAGTATTTCAGGTAGTGAGAACAGCATTTGCAAAGGCCCTGATATGGGAATGACTATAGTCCCAAACAAAAAGAAAGTTGAGCAAAAATATCATGGATAGGCTTAAAGAAGTAGGCAGGAACTAGGCCATTGTAGGGGGTCTGCATTTCATTCTAAAAGCAACGGAAACCATTTGGAGGGTGGGGGAGGAATGGTTTGTGATTCAGTTAATCATTTTAAAAAGATCATTCTGGATGCTCTAAGGAGAACGGCAAATGGAACAAACCAGTGACACTGGACCATTCTGCCACAGCCAGTATAAGGGAGAGGGATTTATCCTCTGCTTCTCGTGTCTTTGTTGAAGAGATGAAGGAGAGTTTTTGCCCAGTGGCATTCAGAGGTTTGTCTTCTGCCTGGGCCTTATGATGTGACTTTAGCAACACACTGAAAAGCTTGCGTGTTTAGACACACAAGGCTCTTCAAGCCACATTAAAAACCACCTTTCTCTCTGCAGATCCTGCATAAGGAAGGTAGTGAGCATTCCCAGTGAAAAGGCAGGAAAACTACCAGTAAAGCGAAGCTACCATTTACCAAAAAATCTGTCTTCTTGGCCCATTGTTTATTCACCCATCATGGGGCACAGCTCATGTTAATGGGCTCTCAGGGGCCCCAAGGGTGAACCCAGTAGCAGAAAGTTGGGGGATAAAAAGTTAGGTAACTAAGAACATATGATTTTCTTTTGTAATTCTCACAAGGGACAGTTTTGTGAATGATACATTTGGGTTATGGGGAAAGTCTCAAGAGCTTAAAACAACAAGTGATTAAAACCGCGCAAGGCTGTATGAACTCAGTTTCTAGGATGGGCATTAAAATGATGTGGAAACCCAAAAGGCTAAGAGAAAGAGGTGGTGCTGGTAAGCCACGCACGAGTTGGGCTTAGGGCAAAGAGGCAATTGCCTGTGAGTCTTCCTTAGCTTGCCAGGGGCCTTGGCTATGCCAGTAGTCTATCACTACTTCATAAACTGTGAGTGCTGTAGATTCAGCATCGTGGAATTTTGGATCTGAAAGGGACCTCAGAATGAACCAGACCAGTCTCTGGTTTTACACATTGGGAAAATCTGAGGTCCAGAAATGTTGTGATTTGTCTGCTGTTTCTTGATTGAATGCTGTTTCCTCTAGAGCTGATTTAAAGGAGCTAATAGTATATTCCTTTGGTATAATGTGGCTAATTTCAAATCCTGCCCCCCCCCCCCCACCAAACCCTTTTCTTTCTTGCCCAGTATTGCAGAAGCCAGCAGAGCCACACAGCTTAATCAAAACAGAATTTCCTGTTTTGAAATCAAATTGGCTGTGTGATCTGAGATCCACCCTCCAAAACAAGGGAAATCTCCTTAAAATGTTTTGAAAGCTGCAATATTTTCTCTCAGGAATCACTGAAAGATGGATTAATTTTCAACAGTTAATATAGGCTGAAAATGTTAGAAACATTGTACTCTGTAATTTTCTGAGAAAGGCAGAGAGAGGAAATTTTTATGGATATGCAGGATTGGACATTTACTTTGTTTAGAATGTGAGTGTTTACTGGCACCTGCTGAAATCTTAAAAAAAAAAAAAAAAGACTCCCTCATTGGAAGGGTGGTGTAGTATTTATTACCTGGAATGGAGACCTTCAGAGGTATAGGAAAAACTAATGAAAATGAATTTTCTGATTCTGAGCAGCCTAGCTCTGCTTTGATGGAGTCCCCTAACACTCTTTCTGGGGTTTCTCGGGTCTGTTGGAAAGGCCTCGGGGCTTTATGGAGAGGCTTTCTGCATTGCCATTGCCCCTCCCCCCAACAGGCAACCTAATTGGCTAATGCAGGCTCAGCCATTCACTTGGGCTGCAATTAGCCACTTCTTACTTTGCAGATAGAAGTGGCCACTTGAATCCTCAAAAAAGTCCATTGTGAATTCAGTTATTTGTGTGTCCAATTTCATCTGGATAGAGTAGTTCAAAAAAAGAAGTAAGATAAAATACATGATAGTCCTTGAAACAAATTCCCTCTGAAATCTGGCTCAGGTTTTCTCACATTGGAAGTGACCATCACAGGAATAGACAGTTCTCTTTTTCTAAAAAAATGTATATTAAACATAAATACAAATATCCTACTAACTGGAGATTCTATTTCTCCTAGTGTCCTTCATGTAGAGCCAGATATACTGGCCTGCTGGTTTTCAGCTTCATAACTTTCTGTAAATCTACTTTTCCCCACCCATCGATCTGGTGTGTATAATTTCATTGTACCTTTCTGTACAAAATGAATATGCTAATTTCTAGAGGGATGCCTTAATTCTTTTCTCCACAAAATTCTGGAGAACTGGAAGATCTATTTTACGGCAAAGTGAAGGAGCTATTGTTTTCATACACCCCTTTTGATGTGGTTGGTTATTGTTATGTTGGGTCAAAGGGACCTAACTGGGAGATGACAGACACAGGCACTCTGCCACTAGTTTTCCTTAGAGGCACACAATAGCAACCAAAGAAAATCATTGAGAGAATACTGGGCGGAAAGTTGCGTTTGGGGGAAATTCCGGGAAAGAGAAGATTGTGACCTCTGTTGCTGCACAGTGTCAAGGACAGATGGGAAGAAGGTATGAATCAATATATGTCAACTGCACAGATGGTATAGCCATACAGTGTCCACATCCTGATTTTCTATCCCCTGAAACTCAAATTAATAATGCCTTCATTATAGGCAGAAGGTGCCAAGCAGCTGAGAAACCCAGAGCAACTCAGGGCACTGCTCTGAACAAGAGGTTTGAACCCGGAGTCTCTCTCTTCTTTCTCTCCCTCTCAGGAGATTAGGAATGCCATGGATTATAAAGGGGAAAAGGAACCATCTTTTGATGCTGAGTTTTACAGATGAGCCAAACCAAAGACAGAGAGACTCTGGTTGCTTCCTGCTTTGCAATATTTCTATGTCAGGGTATCTTTTCCCAGGTCCCAGCCAGGCCATAAGGAGAGGGGGTTAACTCCAGTGTGCCAATTACTGAGTTCGGGGCGTGGAAGATCTCTGACTAGGATTGGAAGTGGAGTGTAAAATAAAAATAAGCAACCACAAACCGCCAAAACAAGTATTGGCACATCTCTACAAGCTCCGGCTAGTAATGATGAATTCAGTATTCATCACATGGACTAATTAATGCACGCTAACACATCCCAGTGCAATTTGCAAGTCACAGATTGCATTAGGTGATACAAATGACTCATTTGTGAACCTGAAGGATGACCTTTGGCAGGACTATCTGCTGACCTCAAAAATATTAAAGAAAGGTTATTTCACCTTGCCATTGTCTCCAAATGCCAAAATAGCCCAATTAAAAACCTTGACTTGGAACCATAGGAGCAGATGCGAGTCCTAAAGGGCATTAATTATTTTCAGTGTCAGCTGGTTGTATAACTGAGGCCAAATGAGAGTTTGGGAAGCTATTAAGGCACTGTGTTACATGCACTGGGTCTAAGATTTGAATTCAGAATAAGGTGTAGATTTCATCTACTTAGGCAAGCTGTATAGAATTTGTGCTGGCTGTCCTGTTAAGAACTAAGGACTAACATAGGTGAGATGAAGCTCATCACCTTCACTGGGGTTCTTCCCTCTGCAATCATCCATTTATTTTCCCAAGTTTATTTGCAGAACCATCGTTAGTTACCATATTGTGAGGTCAGAAGCACAAACGTGTTCGGTATTAGTTTGCTTCCAAGTGGACTTTTCTTCCTCTTTACAAGCCTAAACACTACAGTGATTCTGTAGTGTTCCCCCCCCCCCCCAAATGTGGTGACAGATGAAGATATGTACCCAAGCTAGGTTCCCATATGGCTAATTTCTACATTGTTTGAACAACACACAGATTTTTAGGCAAATTAAAACTCAAGGACCTCAGTATTCATGGCGTTCTCTCCAGTTCTGTCCTTTCTTTCTCCAGGTGGGTGTTAGTGAGCCATACTAACGGAATAGCCAGCATTAAAAGGAGAAGGAGCAGGCAAGTCCATTAAATGGAATTGACTCACAAGAGTTCCAGTGGCTTCGGGAGAGGGTTTGCTTGCTACTCATGGCTTTCATGTCATCCACATTCACAGCGGACATGGACTGTCAAGGCCTACTTTGTATCCATGTCGTGCGAAATGGAAGTGTTGAAAGCAGGGAGTAACACATTCTTTTTAGCCTCTTTAAGTTTAAGATTCTGTTTTTGTCTTCATCTCCAGTTGAAAGGAGTGAAAAAGGAAGATTTAACTCTTAGGAAAAGGCAGAAGAGAGTGGTAGAAAGCACAGGGCACAGGGAGTCAGATAGATCTGGGTTTAGATCCCAGTTTGGTTAGTCATTGTGTAAACCTGAGCATGTAACTGAACTCCCAGTGGCCTCATCTGTGACTTAAGAATAGCAATAACGCCTGACAGGATGGATAAGAAGATCTAATGAAAGTGTGTACACACACACACACACACACACACACACACACACAGAGTGTAAGAGGTGTTTGGAAATTGTGGCTGTCATTTCCATGATGGGAAATTCAGAGAATGTTTTCAAAGATGCCATTTTTTCTCTAAACTTTTCTTTTGCACTTTTGTGGGGGCTCTGTGCAATGTATATAGCAGGTAACACAATTTAGAAATCAGAGTCCTATCTTTAAATCCCTCTTCAGTTGAGAGGTTGCTTTAATCTTAATACAATTCACATTTGTATTTGCAAATTGGGATAAAACCTACCATAATTTGTTTTTGTGAGGGTTAAATGAGATAATAGATGCATATGGTACTTAGCATTTGATAGGTGTTTGATAAATGAATGAAACCCTATTGTCCTTGCTTCCAGAACATTCTTACACTTTCTTACTACATATGCAACTAATGATAGCTTTGGTTGAGAGGAGGTACAGTTGTTTTTTTTTTTTAAATAAAAAAAAAATTTAATTCCAATATAGTTAACATACAGTGTTATATTGGTTTTGGGTGTACAAGAGAAGGTGTAGTTCTATTTCAAGTCTTCTTCCCAGGCCAGTTCCTTGCTGTCTTATTCCGAAAAACAAACACCCTTGTTGGAATACATCTTTTCGAAACAATGACAGTTTATAATTTCTCATTCTCAAGGTTGAAAGAAGGTCTGTTTCCCCATTTGGTGTCATTATGTTTCTTTGTTATTTGGCAGCATACATTTGGTAATGTCCCATGTTTCAGATCAGCGTGACAGACATTGAGGTGATTTTCATTGGCCCCCCAGATGTGGGAGATCCTACATGAGGATCTTATCCCCAATGAGATAAGAACCCACCCGGGGGTTTCCTGTCTGGCTACTTAGGCCACATGTTAACCCAGGTAACATGACTACCATTTTCCCCTACAAGTTTGCTATTATTCTAGATTGCCATTAAAAAAATTTCTAATTTCATTGTAAGATCCTCATAAATACCAGCAGTTAATGAAAGCTCGTTTGTTTCTTGCTCTTTGGGAGGTGACCACCCATGTTAGCATTGGAGGGTGTCTGCACATCCTTGAAAGGTCCAACAAGTGGTAAACAGATGGAGTCTGAATCCACAGCTAAATTGCCAAGAAAAAAAAAATTCTGCTCTTTCACCAAATGAAATATTTAACATCCATTTACAAAGAACTTAGGCCATAGTATATTGGGAGAGTTGGCTCCATTGATAATGAATGCATAAGCTAAAAGGCCACACAAACTCTATCAGCAGCTAATTTCTATATACAAGGCCACCCTTAACTATAATTTGGAGAAAGCATGCATTTTCAAATGAATGTGTTGACTTTGTATCAGAGTGGGACTGCCTATTGAGCAATGACTTGTCTTTTTGTATAAATGCCTCACCCAGCACACAGTATGCTCCTCTGGGTATTTGGTTAGTAAGTCATAACTTCATGGTTACACCATTCTCTTCAGAAAGAAACTGTTGTAAAGAAAGGATTAAGTGTGGGGGTGGGGAGATGCATGGGTGAAAGATAGGTTTAGTTACTTAAGTACTAAGATAATTTTATCATCAGATGGCTTAGTCATGAAGGCAGTGTTCCACTGAGGGATCAGTAAATTATTAAATCTCAGTTTCTCAGCCTTTCTGTGTCAGTTACAATCTTTTTATCTCTTACTAGTGCTCTTTCTCTCTTTGCCCTGATGGTAATCCATCATTCCACCATATTGGTTCTTAGGTCTTAGCTCACAATACAGTCACCTAAGAAGCTAGTTATAAAGGCAAATTATCAGACTTCATTCACAGAGAGTCTGTCTCTATAAACTCTTGGGTGGGGCCCAGGGATTCCCCTCTTAACAGATCACCTAACCCCACCCCATCCCACCTCAGGAAATTCTATTATAAATGGTCCTTGAGCCATGTTTTGGGAGCAGCTGGATCATGCTTTTGGATCAGTATGCTTCCCCATGTGCAAAATTGAATGGTACAAGAAGACCAGAAGACCAAATCGAGGAGCTTCCAGTAGTTTGGAGATGTTAATTATTGCCTCAGTGGAATCCTTTTAAAGATATTATGTAAAACATTTTCTTCAAATCGAATCAGACACTGACTCCCCAAATTAAACCTCAGCTAAGTGGAGCTGCTTTGGCTAAAGAAGAACATAATGCTACTACTTACTCTATGTGTCCCTATATTTTCAGTGGCCCCAGGGGCAGCTCTGCAGCCTTCCTGGAGCTCACTCTCCCCCTTCTTCCCAAAGTGAACCAGATGAAGACCTAGGTCCCTGGGTAGAGGAAAGAGCATCTCACCAGGACTTCTGAGTTCCAGCTCCAGCCTTGTTTCTACTTTGGTGCATTGACTACACCTCTGTAAGCTCCAGTTCAACCCTCTAGGAAAAAGAAAGGTTTAAGCTAGAACAGTTTTTTTTTGTTGTTGTTGTTTGTTTTTTCTGGAAGTTCTGTCGTTCACAGAATACCCTTGTGACCTTTGCTGTAGATTAGTATTATTTATTCCTTGTCTGTCTTTATTCACTATTTTGTACTTAAATATTCACTTAGGTTTTGAGCTAAGCAATGCTGTATGTGAAATCGAAAGTTTGATGTGCTTCTTATGGTTTTTCTTTTCTAATACACATGAAAATAAATATATAACCACTAAATAATAAAAGCACATCACCTAACATCAGCAGTACTTGCACGACCCTTGAGAAAGCGTAAGCTGGACGATCTCTAAAAGACCTCCCTGCACCAGTATTCAGTGGGGTTAATTTTGAGGTACATCTCTCCTGTTATCATCTTGGGGATTTGCAGGTGGGGCAGGTTATAGGGAAAAACAAAGAAATCCTCTGGGTGCTGGAAGCATGTAAAGGACAAGTGGGAGCCAGGAGGGGAAAAAAAAAACAACAAACAACTTGCCTGTATTGCTGGGAAGAAGGAGGGTGCTTGAAGCTTGGAGTGTATGTACAAAGGATCTAAATGGCTCAAAGAGAGTTTTTAATATTAATTTTGTGGAGACATAGGGCCACCAGCTGCTTAATTTTATTTAGGACTAATGGAAAGCTTAATAACCAAGAACATCATTGGTTTCTTGTTTGTTTCTTTTATTGAGTGTCAAAGAGCTAGCAGCTTTTATTACAGATCTTCCAGAGCCGAAGTTGGTTGGTTAGGACATGGCCACATGGGGCTCTCAGGCAGAGTCCGAGGAGGGAGCCTTACCTGGGCCTGTCATGTTCTGAAGATTGAACTCTAAATATATGGATTTCAGGAGACGCTTTGTGGGAGGTAGAGGATGCTAAAGTGTTTTTTTTTTTTTGCAGCACACATTGCAGAATGAAAGACAGCGTTTATAACCCGCTTGTTCCATGCAAGGGGGAGATAATGACTCCAAATGTATACCCACTGAGCTGGCTTGCAAATGGCAGGGGCAACTTCGCAGTCATGGTGGTCAGAGCAAGGAAATGGAAATGTAATTGAAAAGTGGGGGAATTAAATATGCTCCACACTAAGCACACTGTTATAAAATGGAAATCAGTCTAGAATACATATTAGGTTAATATGTTGGGTTCAGGAGACAGACAGACTTAGGATACGGATCCTGACTCTGCCAATTCCTGGTTGAGATTTCTTCCTTAGACAAGGTACCTAATCTTTCTGAGCCTTGATTTATTTACCTGTCAAATGGGTATAATATGTACTTCCAGGGCCAGCTTAAGTATTTGATGACTTGGCACAATGTTAGGTATTTAGAATAATTTTCAATAAATTATGGGTGCTTTTTTAAAAATTACTGTTCTTATCATTATAATGTAATAGGTTTATTTGATTTAATTTCCCATCAAATCTATTGAGATGAGTGGTGTAGGTGGTCCCCAGGGATGGAACTGAGATTGCTAAGTCTTTGGTATTTTCCCAGGAGGTCTCATGGCATACCTCTATAATGGCACACTCTTATGGCTAGTATTATTCTTGAAAAATGATTTCTTGATGATCTTGAGATTACCACGACTGGGTAACACCACATAGAATCTAAGGATTCAGGGCTAAGAGGTGTTTTGGATAGATACTTCTGTTTCTTGGAATTAAGGCACTTCTCAGTGGGTATAGGACAACTACATAGAAGTAAAGAATTATGATTTGATTCCATTCTGCAAACATCAACCAAATTCAGAGCCCCCTTTGATGGTAAGGAAGTCACCTGTACTTGTCAGGAGCTACAGGTGTGGAAGGCATGGAGGAGGTCTGCCAGGATACTATGAATCAGGAAAGTCAGACCCTTGTGCTGCAGAGACTCCCACAGGAAGATTCTTAATCAACTTTCACACCTGTCAGTGAGTGTGAAAGTCTTCAAATGTGGACCCAATCTTGGTGCAACGGGCACTTTTGCACTGAGTTTTGGAATCAATTTCTAGGAAAAGATAAAGTAAGTTTGTCTTATGGCTTCTTTTCTTGTTTTTAACTTACTCTGTCTTCATGTTAATTAACAACAGGAAAGAATGCCAGCATTTTCTTGTAAATTAACCCTCTTCTCTACCTCCTGGCCATCCTCAGCCAGAGTGAGTTGAGCATCTATTGCTTTAAGAGCCACATGAGACCCTTACTGTTTGTGCCATAACTTAGAGTTGTGTGTGTGTGTGTCTGCACGGCTTCCCTCCCGCTCAGTTGCCTTATATAAATGTCCAGTTAATACCAGTTAAAAAGTTCTTGTTCCTCGTCTAGCCGAAGGAAGACACGGGGAAGGGAAACACAGCCGGCTCCACTGCTGTGGCTGCATCCTCCGTCTGTGATGCGTTACCATCAACTTCATTCCACATGTTTTTGCATTGTCTCTTCTTACATTTATCCTCTGACTATTGTTTCCTTTTGTTCCAGCAACAGCTGGAAATGGTAAATTTGTGTTTTGAGCCAGTGTTTTCCTTTGCCCTGGCATTTCTAAACATTTATTTTCCTATGAGCCCAAAATACCAGCAAAGGCAAATTCTGAAAGATCTCCATCTCACGTTGCCTGTCGCCCTCCGATGCTGTCCCTTTAAATGAGGCCCCCAGAGTTCACTTTCTGAAGTTCATTAGCTTGTGTTATCAATAATTTAGGATAATACTCCGGTGGAGCCTGAGTGCCTGGCCCGCCCCACTTTCACTGTCAGTTTTCTCATACCCTAGCAGTCCAGTGAACTTGATAAGTGTCCCATCATCCTGTTAATCAAATTACTTATGAACTAAAATTGACAGTTTTCATTAATTATAAAGGATTATTCTAATTGCAATTCAAATTTATTCATTTAGAACAGACGGCATTCAGTAATATTTCAGGAAATTTGCATATTAAATGGAGAGGGTCGTCCATTAAGTATGGTAATGTATGCATATTTCCTTATTTTTAACTTCTAGGCCATATGCACTGCCGCTACTTCAGCAGGTGAAAAACCAGAACGTGCTTAATTTGTTCAACAAACACAGGGGCCAGAGCACATCTTTTGGCACTCGGTGCTGGCACCCTTCTACCTTTATTCCTTCTGCTCTTCCTTTCCCCACCTCCCACGGCCCTGCACACAGCCAAAACCACGGTTGATCTTTCGAAGAAACTTTTTTTGATAAACCTGGGCATTTTTCCCCCCTCCTTTTCTTTTTCTTAAATGTAGGCACAGCTGGTAAGGGTTGATTGAAATGTTTTGCCATAGAAGCTGTGTTCATTAATTTCTTCAAGATGCTGAAGTAGGCATTAAGGTTGCCGGCTGGAGTCCTTCCCTGTGACATGTGGAACAGCAAGGGGCCTAATAGTCAGCCTTGTAACATCAACTGGTTACCCCCCTCGTGCGGCATGAACCTTTCCCCTCCAGTGAAAAATGAACCTGTCTGAGACAAAAGCACAAACCACGCATGCAATGAGACAGTGCCATTATTCACACCCATATAGGCTGTTTTCAGAGATCATTAAAAATCATATCTCCATGATATTAATAAGCACCTTCTCTGATCCAGGTCTTGGGTAACAGGAAGGTATATTTAGAGCCGCCCCCACCACCTACCTAATCGGAGATCACGAATCTGGAAGGAAAAAAAAAAAAAATGCACGTACGATAAAGGCTAACAAACTGGTATGGAAGGAGCCACTTGGCTTTTTAAACAGCTGGTTTGGCCCGGCGTTCCTTGCAGCCATCCTAGTAGGGAAAGAAAGGGTGGGTCCCCAACCACATCAAGTTGCTTCTGGTGAATTTTGCCTCCAATTCTTAGGAATTATTGATATCTGTTCTTAATGATTTGAAGAAAGCATCTGCCAGCTCATTCATCTCCAAAAATTCACATTGAATAACTGGTTGCTCATTTAGCCTGGTTTCAAGTAGACTTGTTTTTCATTTTCTGCAGTTAAACTAAAAGCTTTGTTGTTTCACATACAGATATTTTATTTGCTGAGCATATTTATTTCAGTCTGTTTGTATAGCACTAGTGCTTTCGTGGCCATATGTTATTGATTGAAAAACCTCCACGAACTCCAATCCTGAATGGGCTCTGTGTCCTTGAGGAGTGTCCGACAGGCAGGGACTGAGGGCCCGTGGCCGCCTTGCCAAACCCATCTTGGGGGCCGTTTCTGCTGCCCCCGTGCCCCAGGCAATACGGAAATCAGAACTGGTGCAGAGTGCAATTCATGCTTCAGTTTTCCACACAATCTCTCCCCGAATTTCAGTGGGAGCATGCAGTACCCTGTGTCCCCTTGTTGGGGTGCAGCCCTTCCTGGTTGGAAATACTAGGAACCGCTCAGAGAGAACAGACCACCAAAGGCCACTTTAAGACACTGATGGAAAATTCTCAGAAATCATTCAAGCCCACTGGCGTGTGTTGAGTCAAGGGAAATACCCTCCCTGTGTAACATCTTTTCTTCCACTTGGTTCAGCTTTAGAACCATGAAAGCCCCAGTCTTAATCCTATTTCTGATGAGAGTTAATTTTCAATGCAAGTTTTTAAACATTTAATTGTCACTGATTGCTGACACGCAATAGTAAAATCATATAAAAGGATGCCACAAAAGATTAAAGTAAACCTTAACCGCGTATGCATTAAAAACAATCCCTTAACTCTACTTTTGTTATGGGAAATATTGCATTGCGTAATGTGACCCAGCGGTATAGGATAATTGCTTAAGAAACTGCATTATACAGATATTTTGTATATTATGTCCTCACGGACAGTATTTCTGGTGATTAATTCCTCAGCAGTGGGAGGCTCTCTCAAACGGATGTTGATTATATCAGAATGTGAACCAAAAGCGATGCCAAGAAGGGAGAGTAAGCACAACTATGCCAGGCATCATCTGGAAATATTGGGGAAAATCTCTCAGGAACAGCTTTTGCAGTCAGCATCCCTATTATCTGCAAGAACAACTATTAGGTCACCTCCCACAAGGTGCTACATATTATTCAATGGGGGCTGACTGAGAGAGGAAAGGATAAGAACATGAATGGTGGATAAAACATGAGAGAGAACTAATGAAGCAGAATTAAGGATAGCAGAGGGAACGAACCTCTCTGAGCTCCATTTTTTATACCTGTAATGCTTCAGTTTTTCACATAATCTCTCCCTGAATTTCAGTGGGAGCCTGTGTCCCCTTGTTGAGGTACAGCCCTCCCTGTACCTTTGCCCTGCTTTCTTTGTGGGGCTGCTGTAAAAATCTTTTGAGATATCTCTGTTTCCAAGGCTCTTCTGTTAATCAGAATCACCTGAGAGTAGTCAAATACACATATTTCTACCAAGAGATTCCAACTCAGGAGGTCTGGGGTGGGGCTTGGGTGATTTTTAGGATCTAGCAAGTTTGGAAAGCATATACTGTATGTTAAATACACTACAAAATACAGTACTCTTGGGAAACAAGACTCACAAAGTCGTTAAAAAGTAGTTCAAGACTATACCTACATACTGCGTTAAATTTTAAATTGGGTAAAGCTCTGGATTATAGGAATTGCAAGCATTAACTGCAGTCTGGAATTTTAACTCTGGCCAGGTAAGTCACTGGGATTTGTTGATGATATTTCCAGTGTTTGTGAAGAAATGGGATCTCTATGGGTCCACCCAGAAAGACCCATGAGGAAGGACACTTACACCCCCATTGAGACAAGTACAGCCTAGCGTAGTTAAATGAACCCTGAGCCAACAGCAGGTGCTTTCCAAGCAAATATCTAGGTCATTCTGTGAATGTTCTTTATAGTTAAATAGACCCTGGAGGTGAAACTGTCATTACTCACCCACTAGAGACGTCAACTTGGAAAAATAGAAGAGAGAGCAGTTTCCTGTCTGTGAAAGCATATGGAAATGGTGATAGAGTTCAGGTTTGGCTATATTTATTAAACATTATTGATGCAGAACCACTTCATACTATGTCAGAGTAAAATAAATTGGATAACAATGGGATGGCAGCATCATCTAATCTAATATCAGTGTTGCTTAGTGGTTACACTTTAGCTGCCAACTTGGGTGCATGGAGTGGGTTCTGAGACTCTCAACTCCCAGTAGTTCTAGCTAAGGATTAGAGCAGGAGTAGTTGGTATACTGTCCTACTTGAGGCACTCCCAGGGCAGGACAAGGTGCAGTGGGGTGAGTGAAATGATTTGCTCATACTGTATGCTATCATAGGTAAAAATGCCTTGTTTCTTGAGGTTGTTGTGGTAGTTAGGGATTGTAGGTTGGTTTTAGGAGAGGTAGAGGAAAAGATGGGTCTTCTTTTCTTCTTTCCCTTTTCTCCCTGAGGATTATGGCCAATTTAATAAAATCTCTATCTTCATGAAACACTTTTTGTTAATCATCTTGTTGTAACTAGTAAACTGCCAGGCTGGTTAGAGATAGAATGAAATGGTTATGTCTCTGACCTCTGGGGGCTGACAGCTTTAGTTAGTAATACTGAGTTAGGCATGAAACACACAAGGATGAATGAGCAAGACTGAACGTAAGAGAGTAAATTAAAGAAGTTCCAAGCATTTTGTATAAATGGGTGTTGCATTTAGTTTTGGCATTCAGTGATTTAATGAAAGGGAGGAGATTTGTACAGGTTCCCTGTTCAGATGAGTGACTCATTGAAAGTTTTCTGGGAGTTGCTGGGATTTCAGGATGTGCTTTTGATGACTGAAGATAGAAGGGGGCCTACAGTTCTTAGAAGAAGGAAATTCTCTTTGCTGGGCTACAAGCACCCACTCCAGCTCCTCCCCCGGGTATATGGGCATTATATTAAAATATTGGGGTTTAATATTTCTTTTGAATGTAAACCTCTGGATCAACAGGAGCTAATTGGAATTGGAATTTTGTAGATTACTTTAGGAGAGCAGTGTTTCCTTTTGGGGCCACAAATTGGACTTTATAATATCCTATTAAATCACTGCAACAAGCTTCAGCAAGCTTTGTCTGAGGGGCATTCCAGTACTCTACAAAATCCAGCATGAATTACTGTGGTGTGCACCTAGAGAAGAGGGAGCTCACATTCTCCAGGTCTTTACATAAACCACAAATGGCTTTTATTCAGAGAAACATTTATTTATTTAAAATATTTTCAGTTTATTAAAACCAAAAACACCCCCACTTTACACCACTTTCCCCCCACAGACCTCTCGGAACTACTAATCTGTTCTCCATCTATGAGCTTGGCTTTATGTTTTATGTTGTTGGTGGTTGTTTTTTTTTTTTTTTTTCCTAGATTCCATGTGTAAGAGAGATCATACCATATTTGTCTTTCTCTGTCTGACTCATTTCATTTAGCACAATGTCCTCAAGGTCCATCCATGTTGCCGCCAGTGGCAAGATATCATTTTATTCTAAGACTGAATGATATTCCATTGAATATATATACTACAGTTTTTTTTTTTTTTTATCCATTCACCTATTGGTGGACACTTAGGTTGTTTCCATATCTTAACTATTGGATATAATGTTACAATGAATATGGGCTATGTATATGCTTTCGAATTAGTGTTTTCATTTTCTAAAGATAAGTACACAGAATGGAATTGCTTGACTATATGGTAGTTTTATTTTTAATTTTTTTGAGGAATCTCCATACTGTTTTCATAGTGGTTACACCAATTTATGTTCCCACCAACAGTACACAAGGGCTTTTTTTTCCTCCATATCCTCATCAACACTTATTTCTTGTCTCTTTGGTAATCACTGTTCTAACAGGTGTGAGGTGATATTTTATTTTGGTTTTGATTGGCATTTCCCTGGTGATTAATGATGTTAGGCATCTTTTCACATACCTGTTGGCTCTCTGTATGTCTTCTTTGGTAAAATGTCTATTGAGATCTGCCCATTTTTAAATTGATCTTTTTTTTTTTTTGCTGTTGAGTTGTATGAGGTTTTTTCTTTTTTTGAACATTAACCCTGCATTACATACATGACTTGAAATTATTTTTGACCATTTTATTGATGATTTCCTTTGTTATGCAGAAGAATTTTTGTTTGATGTGGTCCTACTTGTTTATTTTTACTTTTGCTTTGATGTTGGATTTTTAAAAAAATGTCTCCAAGAATTATGTCAAGGAGTTTGTTGCCTCTGTAGGAATTTTGTGGTCTCACATGTTACATTCAAGTCTTTATTAATCCATTTTGAGTTAATTTTTTTGTATGATATAAGATAGTGGTCCAGTTTCATTATTTTATACATGGCTGTCCAATTTTTCCAACACCATTTATTGAAGAGACTATCCTTTCCCTACTGCACATTCTTGGCTCTTTTGTTATAAATTAATTGGCAATATATACATAAGCTTCTTTCTGTGCTGTATAGTCTGTTCTGTAGCTATGTGTCTGTTTTTATGACAATCCAAAATCATGTTTTGAGAAATATCTAAAGATTGGAAAAAAAGATTACCAAGTATTTCTGAAATTAGTCTGAGGGCATGCATCAATTAATTTTTCTTTTAGCAAAGAAAATCCACATCCAAATAAAATATACAGTTTAAAAAATCATCTTTTCTGTAGAGATTAAGCGTAACTGTTTCTTAAGTGTAGGACCTAATCTCACCAAAGTAATCGAAGCTCATGGTCTCCTTCAAATATTTTCCATGCAAGAGGTATGCTTAGGATTTAATGGTGCCCCACTCCTCTCAACATATCTTTATGCTTCTTCAGTTCCATGAATTTATAAGTACTATTAATGAAAGCTAAATGTGTTTTTTCTAAGAGAAGTATTGACAGAAGGTTATGCTTTTATCAAAGTTAGATCAACATGTAAAAGGCATTTTAAAATTGTCATTACACTTAATGCTGGGATAATGCCTTTCACCTTTGGAAGGACTACTGCTTGGTGGGTGGCCACGCTGTTTCTGCTTGGAATGGTGAATATATATTTCCATTTTCTAGATTAGGACCCTGAGACCAAAGGAGGACAAATAAATTGTTGTTGGCTAGTTGTAATAAAATGTCCAA
This sequence comes from Panthera pardus, assembly GCF_024362965.1. Classification (NCBI taxonomy): domain Eukaryota; kingdom Metazoa; phylum Chordata; class Mammalia; order Carnivora; family Felidae; genus Panthera; species Panthera pardus. Next base: position 50,128,410 of record NW_026526765.1, on the reverse strand, counting down.
CTTACTTCACAGCTCAATTAGGATGGTAATGCCTCCTCATTTAAAATGTATGCAATTGGGAAATCAGGAAGTATACATCTGATTGTGTTAGAAGCCCTAAAATTTTCTCTTCTAGTTCTGGCTCTGGTCTTTCCCCTGTTTCTTACCTAATCTGTAACTGCAAAAACCCTCATAATGCCCAGTGCCGTTCGTCCTGAAGAGCAAGGTGTCAGAAGAGGGGTAAATTCTTCCTGACCCTACTGATGATCAGAGTGTGCCCTGAAGCATGAGTTTTGATTACCCTCAATTTAGTATGCATAACTTCAAATGGTCCTAATGGTCATAAAATTATCTGATCCTCTTTAATATGCAACCAGGGTTCTTGATGCTGTAGTAAACTGGAATGTTTTTTCACATAAGTCCTTGTTTCTGTCTTCCAAAATAAAACACAAGAAACAAATAAAAATAAGACCAGGTTTAAAAACCATCACCCTAACTGGGGCATATTTTGGGGTTCCATCAGAAAGAAAATCCAATGCAGTGCAGTTTATGATGCATCCATACATTTCCCTTCTCACGTTTCTGTTGTCCTTTTTTTTTTTGCTGCTGCCTATGAGTTTCATTTCCCATGTGCCATAATATTAATGTTTTTCCCTGCTGGCTTCCCAGCCCGGGGGTCATAGCTCGTGTTTCACAACACGAGACACCCAACCATAAATCTCCTTTAAATAATACAGACGGCAGGAGGGTCACTGTCGGGAGAGCCAGTCGGTCTGAACAAAGTGGCATTGATGCATGGCAAGCGGAACAGCTTGACCACAGCCCCGTTGGACAGGTAGAGTGTGGAGCAGCCTTTAGTTAAGGGGAGGGAGGCATGCACTCCGCATGGTTCCAAAGAGCCAACCAGTTCTGGTTCTCAGTAGGAGTTGGCGGCCAGTCACCAAGGTTTCCTGAGAATAATTACACCACCTCTTCCCTAGCTCCTGGCTGGAACACCTGATTAACAGAATTTGTGTTTGAAGGCACAAACGCATCTCTTGGGGTATAAATCTGCATTTCTCAAGGTCTCTTAGCCTCATTTAAGCCAAAGTTGCGAAGCACCGGGGTGGAAGTAACAATGCACACTTGATTGGAATGCACGATGTGCTTGTGGTACAGCTCTTTTCCTATTCGAGGACCCAGAATGGTTAATTTAAGGAACCCAGAAAAGGCTCAGCGAAACTTGAGCCTTGTAGCTGGGGTTGAGTTAGTGGAAGCCTCAACTTGCAGAGGAGCTCGATAATACGGGACGGAAAGAGGGGGGCGGTGTAGCCAGGGATTCGTTTTGTAGACAAAAATTATAGTAACATATTGACACTCCTGGGCCAAAGTATCATGTTAGGATAATACGCCTGTGACTACAGCTTTTGTGAGCAGAGAATACATGTGCAAATATGTATAGCTGCACATAGAATATGGGCAGCATGTACGAAGGTAATTAGTCTGTGCATAAAGATAATATGGTGCATATGTGTGCATGTGTCACACTCCAGTAGTTTGGGAAATAATTGGCAAGTGTACAAGGTAATGTGTGTTGTAAGTAAAGATGGGGCTAGTGAGAGGATGCACTGAATTTCCAATGACACGATTTTTCAGGATTTATGCATTGCTTATCTGTTGCCATATTCCAGCTCAGTTATTTTCATCTGCTTAAACTTGGTGATGGGGTGTTGGGGGGAAGATTAGCGTCTCATTTTCTTAATGTTTTCTTGGAACCTTCTTTTGCAATTATTTAATCACACTTTTGGTAAAAGTCAATGTGGCTTCTAATTTCTCACTTACCTTACTCAACATAGTGATGTGGAGAGGGGTTTCCATTGAGGTGATTTCTAGAATCTATTGCCTACCTGATAAATGCTTTGAGGACAAAAGAGTATACATCAAGTCAGGGAATGATTATGCTGGTTTTGGTTGGTTACACCTCTGATTATTTGAATTTTTCATATTGTTGACATTAATTGCTACTGTAATGTAATAATTGCTAAAAAGATACACTTTTGGGTGATGATGGTGAACCGATTCTGTTCTTTTTCATTTAAAATAACCAGTGATGTTGATTTCTCAATAATTCATTATGGAACCAGGAGACCCATGAGAATAGAAACGGAATATGCCTTACTAATATATTTATAATGTAATATATTTACATCCCTACCTCTTGCTTATATTCAGGAAATTTTGCTTTTTCAACCTATGCAGTTCTACATAGGACATCTCCAAAGATGAGTACATGTGTTACAAAGTGACTCTAAATGTTAATTGAGCATTTAATAGAATTTCAAAGTACGTAAGCATTTCTCATATTTTTAAGCTTTGTGCATAATTTTGGCTTTATCTTTTTACTTCACTAATAAATGTATATTTGTAATTATTATAAAAAATAAATGTATATTTGTAATTATTATAAAATCTATATATGTACATACATATGTTTATATTTGCTTCTGATTTTACATTTTACATATTTGGATGGCTTTTTAGACCTAAGAGAAGCATACAGATAGCATCCTGCATGTCTGTGCTATTTCTCTGTGTAGTCCTTCTCTCCTTATCTGATGTCCACCCCCACCCCCCCCACCCGCCCTGCCAACTCTTTATCTGTCTGGATCCCCATTAGACTGACTGCTGGATGAAAGCAGAAATGATGTCTGTCTAGTTCGTCATCGTACCCCCAGTTTCTAGGCCTGTTTGCCTGAGGCTTTCTTGGTTTTAGCACCGAGAGTTCCAGCTCCAGGGAGTCCCCCAGATTCAGGATCTTGGCCCGTAAGTGCTCATCAATGTTATCTAAATAAATGAGTTTCTTATCCTACAGAGGTTGCAGAGTTATGTGAGAGAAAAGCACACTCAGCTCCTGTTTAAAATTAGCCAGCATCATATGTCTATACAACATCTCCCCTGCCGATGGTAAAGGATGGAAGGGCAGGGACAGTGTCTCTTCTACTTCTTTGAATTTCCCACAGTGCCCTAGAAACCCTTTTAAGATAGAACTCCGTCACGTGCTAAATGGAATATAACCAAATAGCAGATTGTTCTGTAGTGTCAACTCAGACTCTGATCCTTCTGGCTCCACAAGCCTGGGCAAGTTACTTACTCTATCATCTTTCTCCATTCTCCTCATTTGTAAAATGGGGATGATAACAGTATCTTCTTCACAGGGCCGGTGCCAGGATTCATGGAGACAAAGGACAGAGCACAGTGTTGGCTCTGTGACAGGTACTTGGCACGTAACTGTTTCTCTTCCTTCCCTGCACCCCCGTCATCCTTATCCAACCCATAACAAATACTCAGCCTGTTCAGGTAGGTTGCAGCGTCTTTTTGGTGGCACGTCTTATAAAACTGAACTTGAAGTTGTTTTTGTGTGGAATAGTTTGGCCGCAAAAAGAATACTTTTCTGTATGTATGATTGGTCTCGAAAATGCCACATCTGTGTTGCCCAGAGTCTATTGACTTCTTTCTGCGTCGCTGGGGTTGGAAAGACAGGCAGCCTGCTTCCAAGCAAGCGATCTGTTACAGGTAGGATAGCGAAAATGTCACTTACAATATTCTGGTATGGAATGGACATGAAACAACACCCAGACTGGCAAAGAGGGGAGCTCTGGGTAAAGCCATATTATATATTGATTGGGCTTTTACCTCCCCCTCCCCCCCCCCCCCCCATATTACTCTTCACATGGTGGCAAAGCTGGAACCTGGCTATGTCCAGGGAAAAGTTTCTATACTGCGGACCTCAAAGAGACTACAAGTATACTTGAGTGAAATGAAAAAATCAATCAGGAGTGATTTACAAATAGCTCCTGTTGATGAAACCATATGTTTCATGGAAATAACCTCATAAAAATGACAACTTTATTTTGCGCCCCGCCTCTGTATCCCTGTATCCTTCCTGCTACCCACTAAATGGGAAAAGGGCAAAGGTTTCCTTACAGATTCCTTGTTTTCTTAATTTTTCCAGTGGCAAGCAGCAGAACAGAGAGGAAGTGTCACTGGAACACCTTTACAACTTTAGTCATTAAATCCTCTTTGCCCCAGCCCCAGCTATGTATATTTCAATAATGAGCAAGAGAAATTGTTTTATGGCAGTTTCGTAAAAGCAGAAGACAAATGTTGCTCCTGTGCAAAGGAACTGAATTACACACTTTATGAACCAAATTAGTAGCACAACATTTGGCTTTGTTCGAAAGGTGATATGCATTTATGGGCCCATTTCTCAGCAAGATAAATATGACACACGCCAAGATTTCCTTGAAGTAAATATTGTAAATAATAAAAGACTCTGCCAAGAAAAGCTAAGAAATGACTTAATCCTCACCCAGTTAGACCGTGATGCCAAAATGCTACTGTCCAAACTCTTGAACAAACTGCCCGTTTAATCAACTCATCTCATGATTAAGAGAGTGCAAGACCCTTTAATTTTCCAATAATAGTCAATATTCCTCAATTCTGGCTTTAAAAATATATTCACATAGGAGCTAGGGTGTTTTATGGCATAAGCAAATTTGATTACCAAGTCACAAAATATATTTTGAGGGAGTTGGGAGTCACACGGTAGGAATGTTTATGTGAATAGGTGCAAATTGGGAGATTTTTACGGAAAGGAAAAGCTATCACTCTAGACCTAACTCTGTAATCCTTATTTAGTTTCAGCTTATTCCAGTTTGATTTCAGTTAAAGTTTTCTGCAGCAAAATGGGCTGAATGTATTTCTTCCCTCTGTGCAGATTTGCTTGTGAGAAGCTGGGGTGGTAAAGAGAGTACATTGAAATACTATGGTTAATATGAAAATTCACAGACCTGGCCAGTGCAAGCCATCTGTTTGGGCCTTCGGCATGCTATAACGGTTTCTGTAGCAGGGCCCACTGTTGTCTTAGTGCTGGAGAACAGGCAAATTTAAATGCTGTCTGAGCTGGGGATTTATATAAATGAACTGAATGGTAAGGTGTGAGAGAGGCATTAGGGAGTGGTAGGGACTGGCATGAACTGGTGAGCATGTGCCCCGTCTAAGGGGGCAGTCTGTGCTGAGTCTCAGCTAATTATTGCCACAAAGGGAAGTGGACCTCGTGTTGCTGGAATATCTCATTTTTCAAGCAATTTGGGACATCTTGATTTTTCTGTGAAAGCTCTCAATTTTTTAAATGCTGGCCAATAAAAAAAAAGTGAAACCAAAAACGTTTGTATCCCGAATAAGGCAAAGGCCACAAGCTCAGAGTTTGTGACTTCTGCTTTGTAGCTGAGGGCCTGAAGGAGGACGAAACCAACATGCCACGATGCACAGCATTTAGGCAGAAATGAAGATGGCGACCCACATTTGTTGAGGCCTCGCCGTGTGCCAGGCTCTGTCCTAAGCTGTGCGTGGTTTACCTCATTAGATCCTTCTACCCTGTGTCGAGTAGGCACTATGGGTAGGTACGATTAATGTTTCCTGTTTTATAGATGTGGGAACTGAGACTCCAAAAAGCAGAGGTTGAGATGTGAACCTAAATCGGCTCTGTGAGCTCTTATGCACTATACTAAATTCCCTTGCCATGATTTGCTGGTGTGGCCCAACAGGAAATAAAATGGAATGGGAATCAGCAAGCCGGGGTTTGGTTTTGCGTTTTGCCCTCTTTGTGTGAGCCTGGGTTCTTCATCTGACATTCTGAGCCTCCATGTCTCACCTTATCAAATGGAGATTATACTGCCTGCCCCATTTTCCTCCCAGGGTGTGGGGGAAGGACTACACCAGGAATAAGTGCAGAGGAGCATAGAAAATTATGATGCGCTCTGTCAACACAAGTGGGGGGAATTGTGCTCATAATTAATCAGAGGATACAGAGAGGTGAGATTGTGAAGCTGCTGATTGTCTTTGGATCAAATACAATTAAAAAACAATCCCTCCCTGACTCTTTGACTCAATAAAGTGTCTATTTGTAGAAGTGGCTTAAAACTGAACTCACTTTGAAAATTAATCAGCCACCACTAATGGCTGGAAAGTTAGCAGACTGCATTTATTTTAAGTGAAAAGAGTGAGTGAGAGAGAGAGAGAGAGAGAGAGAGAGAGAAAGATCCACCTCCTGAACAGGAGTTAATAGTCCAAACCCTGCCTGTTGTCTGCCAGGCTTGTGACAGGGAGAACACAGCATGAAGGCCCCCTATTGCCAGGGCCTTCCATACCCCCTAATGAAGGGACTGCCCTTCAGAGGAGCCAGAGAGGGAGGCCATGGCTGGCCTGACTTGGAACTGTTAATTGATGCTGGCTTGTAGGAGAAACTCCTCCCAACCCAGACACAATGAGCATTTGAAGAGGAAGAGAGAAAAGAGACACACAACAAAGGTGCAGGGAAAATACCCCAAGGATGATGCAGAAAGCTGTTTATGTATGTAGGCAGTGAGTAATCTTCTTATTTATAAATGAATGAGCTGACCTGGAGAAGGGGAGCTTTGTGGATTCTAATCACAATCCCATGTGACAGTGACAGGCTTCCTCACTGAAGGGACTCTCTCACTGACAGCCAAGGCTCCTCATACCTGGGTCTCAACCCAATGATGGTGCTAATTTGCCCTCTGAACTTTCATTACCTAAAGGTCCCAGCTCTTTGAACCTTCTTCGTTTCAGGAAAATGTCTTCTGTACATTCCAAATGCTTTTGCTTTTCCCTCTTCTCTTTCCCCTTTCACTCTACTACCCCTCACTACCCCTTGCCTAGAATCTTTCCTCTCTCTAGGTTTTGGGTCAGACTGCTCCCCATTGGGAACCCTTGCCCACTCTTCCCTGCAAACCATCGTCTGTCACTGGGGACCATGCTAAAATCTGCTCTGCTCCGTCAAGAAGCCTTTTTGGCCTTTCTGGCCTCTGATTACTCCATTACTCAAGTCGGCTTAGGGTTTGGGTATAGGGTTCCATCAGTGCCCTTGCCTGACTAATTATTTTAGGGGTAGAGTTTTGATTGCATCCTGTGGTTGTCTCTTTAATTTGAGAGTCCTTCTTGTTAACTTCTGAAGAATTTCCTCTCCTTTCCCATAGCAATAAAATAATACATAGGCAGGCACTTTTTATTCTAAGCAAATGGAGGACAGTGCACTGTCAGGGTAAGAATGTCAATTGTAGAATTGGAAAACTTGGGTTTCAAGTGTCTTCTTTACTACTTAATGTTGCTATAAAACTGGGGAAGTTACTATCTCTCTAAGCCTCTGTTTTCATGTCTCTAAAAAGTGGGCCAAAAGAATACCTAAATCATATACCTAAGTAAAGTACCTAACATATGCCTTGGTAAACTCCTAACAAATGTTAGCTATAATAATTATTATTATGGTAAATGCTTTTTGACTGACTGAATTTAGCACCAACACTTTCCCCTGGCATATAATTGATAAATGTGCTTACTTAGTAAGTGTTGGATGTTGAATGAATGAATGGGTGAACAAATGATTGGATTAATGCATGAATTCACTTGGGCTAGAAGACACAGATACAGTACCTATTTGTTGTTGACTACCTACTGAGTAGCAGCTGGGGGTGTAGCCGTGAACAAGACAAACAATATCCCTGCTCTCATGGGCTTAAATCCTAGTGGAGACAGGCAGATAATAAGCAACGTAAAGAAATAATCAAGGTAATTTTTCAGATGATAACTTTTAGTAGTGCTAGGTGAATATGGGGGATAATAGAACCAGCAGTATTTATCCCATGTGGATAAAAGAGTGGGTGCAAAGTCCAAATGTCTAGTGAGATGAACAAGAGAAAGACTTGTTCTGTGTTACTCATAAGAGCAGGAACCAGAGCCAAGTGGTGGAAATTAACAAGGAATTTGAATTCAACTCTGATTAATTAAGACACTTCTAGAAGTGTAAGAGTAGCACAGATTGCCTTGAAGGCTCCGAGTGTGTCTTTAGAAGAGGACTATAAACAGAACCGGAGGGATACTCCCAGCATGCGTTTGTGGGTTTGCTTTGGATAGTCTTTAAGATTCTTTCCAGTGCAAAGGTTTTAGAATTTTCTATTATCTAATTGATAGATGAGGATATCTCTTATCACCTTTTTCATATACTATCAGTAGCAACTGGGGAGGTGTTGTGGTGGAATGGAGAGAACACAGGCTTAGGGATCAAATAGACCACTGTTCAAATCCCAGGTTTACTACTTAGGATGTGTGGGGCCCTTTTTAACTTCTCTGAAGCTGACTTTCCTCCTCTGTAGAATGAGTAGATTCCTAACAATGATGTGAGGATTAGATTAACTAAGACATGTTAAGTACCTGGCATAGTACCTGATGTCAAATAAACTTGTAGCAGATACTGTTGTGGTATTGTTACAACCACAAAAGCTTTGGGGCAGTCACCTTAGAGCTCAGCTTCAGCGGGCCCTCCTTGCTAAGGCATGACAAAGGAGTCAATCAAGGGAGTGGCCAGGGGTAGGTGGGGACCAGATGGTAGCTGCCTTGTTGGAAAAAACCAAGAGCTGTATACATGCTTCCAGTCTCCAGGCCTCGTGCTCAGGTCGCCACCAAATCAGAACCACCCAGAGAGCTCTCCCTGATCCCAGGTGACAGACAGTCCTCTTCTCATTGTTTTTTCCTCTTCCGAACTGCCCTTAGTATTAACTAAAATCTGATTTCATTAGGAAAGAACAAGTACGAGTAAAAAGTAAAGACACAATGTGGTTTGTTTCTGCAGCCCCACCCCTCTGCCCAGCACCCCAGATCTCTGGGGAGATGGTCCTGGTACTCCATTCATATATGCCTTTGGATCCAGACATCTTTGTGTAAAATATAAGTCTAGAGGGAAAAACACAAGATCCTCTTCTTCGATAAGAACCTGCCAGTTATTCTGGTCCAACGTGACTTTGCGTGAAAAATGCCCTGCAAAGGAAGGGGGAAGCTCACAAACAGAAGAAGCATGAGACACATCTGGAGGGAGCCCAGGTCGGGAACCCGAGGGCCTGACCATCTGCCAGAGGGCCAGATGCTGCTGCTGGAAGCCTCTCGCCTTCCGACTTGTCATCTGGGTCCGATGATGCCATCCAAAAGAAGGAACACAGAGTGGGAGGGCAATGAGCAATCCATCTTTTCCCACCCACCGTTTTTAATTGTGTGACATGGCCCCGGGGGGCGTGGGGAAGATGATTAAAAAGTTTGGCCACAAAACCACACCTTCATGGAAAAAACCATCCTAAAGCACATGGTTCTGACCACCCAGAACATATAGAAAATTATTCCATTAGGTATCTCTTTCTCATTCTTTGGTTTAAATAGAAGGGACGAAGAGGTTTAGCTGTGTCGTTGTCAGTGGGAACTGCCCTCTTCTGTCAACTTGGGAGTGTACTGAGTTTCTAACCAATTGCATTGGTGGTTACATTATAGGATTTTCCGCATTGCAAGAGTTCTTCCTATTAATAGCTTTGGTGTCTGATTTTGGCCAAAGTAGATCATTGGGATTCAGAGGGACATCCTCTTCTTTTTCCATTGCAGAAGCAATCAAGAGTCTGTGCATACGGCTCTCATAAAAGGAAAATGATCAAAATCACACACACAAAAAGGACTATTAAATTCCAGATGAGATTACTGCTCTATGTGATTCCCACCATTCAGGAATGTCTTTCTGCCTCAGAATTTCTCACTGACAGACTTATACAAGCAACATTGTAAACATAGTAGGATTATCTTTCACCCTGTCATGCGTATTTTATGTTAAATCCATAGGTATCTATGACAGTTTTGGCCATGGCATGTTTTCAGTGCCAGGAAATGGTTGTGTATTATATTTTTATTTTGGCATATGTGGTGTAATTCCCGAAGAGTTGCAGAATTTTTTGGGTGTATGCAAGACAGAAATTGTTTTAATTTTAAAGGAGCACCTGTTGTGATAGTTTAACACATATTTTTTTTTAAATTTCTTTTAACGTTTATTTATTTTTGAGACAGAGAGAGACAGAGCATGAACGGGGGAGGGTCAGAGAGAGGGAGACACAGAATCTGAAACAGGCTCCAGGCTCTGAGCTGTCAGCACAGAGCCTGACGCGGGGCTCGAACTCACGGACTGCGAGATCATGACCTGAGCCGAAGTCGGACGCTTAACCGACTGAGCCACCCAGGCGCCCCTATAATTTTTAATCTCACATAATTATCAATACATGTGATTATTTAACTCCAGAATTGAGACATTATCTGTATTTAGCAATATTGGGAGAATGCTGTATGTCTAAAATCTTAGGCTGCTGCTAGTTGTGTGTTCGTTAGGAGAATGGCCGGGGCATTGTATGCTGAAACTTTGTTGTCTCTGTTGAATGCAAGCAGGTTGAGGTGCCACTGTGGAGAGGGCCATTTGAAGCTTCATCTCAAGAGTTTCATATTTGCGGGGCTGGTAGTATCACCAGATAGTCTCTCACTGACCTGAGATGTGGGTCCTTCTAAAGCTTCATTGTTATAGTGTGTAGTAACTTCTCCCCTTTGGATTTGCTTCTGCAACTCTGGTTCTTGAGGAGCAAAAAAACACAAAAATAAAACAAAACAAAACAAACAAACAAACAAACAAAAAACCCTACTGCTTAGTGTGGGAATGCAGCCCCACTGAATGCAGTATGACCAATGGAAAGTCTGAGGTTTTAAATAGAGCAGAAGTGGGGAAAATGAAACTGTGATATCCATTTATACTCAACATGGTCTTCTATACTTTTAAGGCTGGCAAATATTCCAGTTAGAAAAACCTCCCATATCGGGTAGTTTGAAAACATAAAAGCTACAGTGTGAATATTAAAAGAAATATCCTATTGTAAGAGGAGTGCAAGTACCTTAAGGCCCAGTGGTGGAAAGAACTTCTGATTCTGGTTGGTGATTCATCTCATATGCTTCAAGGACTTGGGTACATTTGCCTACAATGAGTAATTTCTGAGAAAGTATAGTGAGAGGCAGGAACTTTTCTGCCAGCGTCAGAAATTTTTAAGTCTGATGTCAAATGTTTAGTAATGATGTGGAACAGTTCCTGATGCAAATGTTGATAAAAGGAGAGCACCTAGAGATTAAAAAAAAAAAAAAAAAACCCACACAAAACAAAACAAAACAAAAAAACAAACAAAAAAAAAGAGGCTATTCGTATCTAAAATGAATGTCTCTGGTGTTCAGTAGCTTATTATATACTTTATATATGATAACACTATTTTTGATACTTTTTTTTTTATTTCGAAGACCAAGGGTAAACTTAAAATTCATGACCCTTAAATAGCAAAGGATTAGAGTCTTCTGAGGAACTGAACTCTGACAAAATATTCCCTTTCACACAGTTTTAGAATTGGCACTGAGCTTAAAATCACAAATAGTAATAGGTAGTGTTTGTCAATCACTCTGGATACTTTGTCACCTTCTGTGAGTTGTCTCATTTTTTCCCCTCTGCACTCCAGTGGGGGTACTATTAATATCCCCATGTTCCACTGCTGAATCTCACACCACTCTTCACTGCTTCAGACAAGACATCATTCTTCTTTCCCAAGCTAATCATCTTGTAAGAGGAAAGTGAAAGTGACTTGGCCAAACCAATCGTGGAGACTGTGGCAGATCTTGAACTGGAAGCTAAGTCCTGTGGCTGTAGCCAGTGCTCTTTGCAACACTGGATGCTGGCTCTTCTGAAATTTTGTTGCACGTGATTAGCATCATCAATTCAAGCAGTTTGTTTATGAATTTCATGTGTATATTAGCTCTTCTTTTGAACTGGATAAGAACAAGAACAATTTTACTTGGCCCACGGTAGTACTGAGTGGCTAATAGACTGTTAATAAATACAAACTGACTTCTCAAAATGACTCTAGAGTTAAATGTGCCTTGGGCTATAGTCAGGAGGCCCACATTCTAGCCCTACCTCCATTGCTGCCTGGTTATATGACTTTGGCACATCTTTGAAACTCTAGTTGAGCCACCTAGATAGGTTGGGTAGAGGGGAGACATCCAGGTTTCTCCTGATCTCAAAAGGAGAGAAATCAGATATCAAAAGTGAAAAACTTTTTTTTTTTTCCTACAAAAAGTTTTCAAAAGCTCATTAGAGTCATTTTGGCTAACAGAGACAATTTTGATGGAGCAATGAAAGAAGATGGTGAGATTATGGAAAACAAAGCAACCATCCATGTGAACATACCCTATATATGCAAACATATGCACAATATCAGAGAAACAAGAACTTTGAAATTGTACAGTTTAAGTCCCAGATTCTGGCAGTTAGTTGTGTGATCTTGAGCAAACTCTTCAAGCTTCTTAAGCTTTGGTTTCTTCATCAGGAAATTGTGGATAATAACACTTCCTGAAAACAAGATTAAATGAGAGAATTATGAAAAACAACCAACACATTGCACATTATGAGTCTTCAGAAATTTTAGCTATAACTATTACTATTGACGGTGATGTGTATGAAGACTAAGGGATACAATAAAATATGGGGCAGAGTTCCTGTCCTCTGGATATTTACTGTCTAATCTGAATAGATAAAGAAAGAAGCCCAACCTACTTAATATCAATATAGAAAATACTACTGAACAGTAGATAAATGAATATTCTGTGATCTGATCTCCACAGAGGATAGTATCATGGCCCTCGAAAGTTCTTTATCAAGTGATTAAGGAATATTTTATTTTAATTGCAAGTGATTTGGAGCTTGCCTTTTGTGAAGGGTGAACAATTCATATTATTGTTTTTTGTTTTTTTTTTGTCTTTGTGTTTAAAAGATCTTTCTTTATTCAACCTTCCTTTGCCCTTAATTTTTCTTTTACTTGTCTGTTGTGTAGAATAATTTGGAATTTCTCTCTTTTTCCCCATATTCTTTGAAATTCTTCCTCTTCTTTGCCTTTCTCTTTCTTTTTTTCTGTATGGTGAACACATTTCAGAAGAAGAAATGTTTGTATGTGTCAATAGTTCCAAATGTATAATGTGGCTGATCTTGGGAGGATTATTTTTAGAACTTGGAAGTTGCATGTCAACAGCTGGTTGGGGAACTCAAACCTCAGATATGTTTACAGACTGGGAGAGATTTCCACCTCTGTCTCAAGGGATCCAGGTTATAGGTTGGGTAGATCAAACTAGTAGGCTTCAGAATCTCCCTTGGCAAGGTCAGTCCTCCCTATTCAGATTGCTTACTTGTACCTTCTCAGGAAATATCTTATTTATTGATGGTCTCCCACTAGAATGACAGCATTGTCTTCAGTCCCTGACCTGGGCAGGTGACTTCTCTTTTTTAAAGCTCAATTCTTCTTATCTGCAGATTAAGCATAATACTAGGGATTGTCAGGAGTGTTAAGTGAGATAATGCATGTCAAATGCTTAGGGTACATAGGAAGCATTCAGTAAATGTTAACTAAGGTGATTGTTAATTTATTATTATTATTACTATTATTATTACAAACACTCCCAAATATTATTTTTTTTACTGCTTTTGAATACATTCAAACTGCCGTGCAGAGTATTTTGCTCATAGTGAGTGCTTAGTGAATAATGCTGGTGACCAATGTTTTCTACTGACATCTGACTTGTTGATGGTTAGAGTCCTATAAAGAAAAATGATAATCCATTCTCTTCAATGGGCAAATGAGAGAATTTGGATGAGATTCTCCTAGATTGAAATAGATTTTGGTATTCATTATAATCTGCTTATTCCATTTAATGTTCTTATTCATACATTTCAGTGATGGAGTGCTACATAATATGCAGTATGTGGGGTATATGTGTCTATTACCTTTCTAAAATCTAAAGAAGTCTGAATTATGAGACATATCTCATTCCATAAAGTGTTCAGATGAGGAATTGTGTACTCAGAGATGTGGAGGAATTTGTACTTTATAATGCTTTCAGATACAGGAGCCCACATGATTGAGCACAAGTCTATCGATGTTGGTAGGGCAGGTGGGAGCTCTGTTTTACACACAAGTTAGATGGCCTGCCCCTCTGACCCAGTAAATGGCTGAGTGCCCATGTTCTTCCTACCACACTCTCCGCTCTCCTCGGAGATGTTGAAACAACAACTAATCCTGCCAGTACAGTAATACCATGGTGGAGGTGATATTGAGTTTGGGCTTTGAAGGATGGGCCACTCTCTAGATGCCATAAATAACTATAGACAGGGAGGCATGGATTCTTTTGCCTTGGGACCTTCTTAGTATCGTGGAGAATAATCTACCTCTTGACTTAACTCGGGATTCTTTCAAGAAGTATGAGCAAAAAAGGGGAGACGAAGTCAACCTGAGAAGGATAAAGACACATTTAGATATTAGGAGAATTTTGCTCTTCAATTCTCTGCCCTTTATTTTCTTCCATTTGTGAATCTAGATGATTTTCAATGACTGAGGAAAAAAATTAAATACCTTTTTCTATAACATAAACTTGGAAAAAAAAGAACAGAAGTCAGATACATACCCTTGCAGCATTATATTTTTTTGCTTCAGAATTGTATGGGGAAGTTTAAATTATTTCTTTATGCGATAAATACTCTTGAGGACCCTGCCACTTCTGCTGGGAACTTGGAAGTTGCAGTTTTGATAGCAAGTAAATTTTTTATTAACGACTTTTTTTTTCTTTGGTCATTTGCAGGACTTTTAGTATTTTGGCTTAAAACCCATTTTAAATCAAGCTTCTCAATTCCTCCCTTTTTTTTAATGACATGCACTTCAATCATTTAAAATGTTTTAATAGAGCTCTTTGAAGAACACCATATCTCTGCAACATTTCTTGGGTAATACTGTCCTACACCTGGAACACAAGCCCCATTCTGAAACCGTAATTTGGTCCCTGAAGAGCCCTTCGGCCTCTGTCCTGCTGCCCGCCCTGGCTGAACTGTCTAGGAATAAAGCCCAAGATAAATGGGGCTAGATTTATGCAGAGTAATTGAAAGCCTCCTGCCTATTCTTGTCTTTCTTATGGTGAATATACTTGGAAATTCATTTTAAGTCCGAAACATTCTTTGAACACCTGATTTTGTGATTTTTGTTTTCTTCCTTCCATTTGTTAACCTTTATTAGAACACTGACAAACCTTGGCCTCTGCAAAGGATTAAATGAGCAGATTCTTCAAGTCATAAATCTAAAGACATATTAAAAGCAAGGAAAAGGGATTTCCCCAGTGTTTTGGGGGGATTTATAAGTGCCAAAGGCTAAACAACTTACAAGAGAAGTAAGATTGCTCCCTTTTCCAACCTGGACATGTTCTAATATTGTGACACGGCGTAGAATTAAGCTGGCTTACTAAGTAGAAACATGTAACATAATTGAAAATGCACAATACAGAGAGGAGTTCTCAATACAGCAATGTCCTGTTGTAAAGATTACACTGATTTATAAGGAATGCCTTAACTCCTAATCCCAGCCATGCAAGACCACAGAGTCAACGTGAATCTTTTATAACCAGGGAAAGAGAAAAAGGCTTAATAATATATATTCCTAAAATTGAATATAAATTTGGAATTGGTGGTTGAACAGGCCATTCATTTCCCTTAAAACAATGTAGCAATGAAAACATTTTTATTACATTTTGACATGTGGATTTTCAAAGAAGTTCAGGCATTCTCTATTTCAGAAATGATGGGTATAGCCAAATCATGGAAGGGTAATGAAAATGAATGGTGTGTGGGGGAGAAGAATAGATATTGTGGGATATAAACTGTTTAGAAAAGATCAGCAAAGAAGAAAAGTGTCAGGCTGGTGGAAATAAAACCAAAGGAATAACCTTATGTATAAAGTAAGGGTTAGAAAAAAAATTAAGGTAAAAGGGGACCTTGGAATAAATGCTGAAGGAGCAAAATCATTATGGCTTGAAATCAAGGATAATAAAGAATAGAAATTGAGTGCACCAATTTTTTTTTGTTGTTGTTGTAAAGCATCTCATGAGTAAAAGTCACATCCTAAGGTCTGATTAGAATAGGGAATTTTAATGTTTTTTAACGTTTTTATTCATTTTTGAGAGACAGAGAGAGACAAAAGTGTAATCAGGGGAGAGGCAGAGAGAGAAGGAGACAAAGAATCCAAAGCAGGCTACAGGCTCTGAGCTGTCAGCACAGAGCCCGACCCCATGAACCATAAGATCATTACCTGAGTCAAAGTTGGATGCTTAACTGACTGAGCCACCCAGATGTCCCGGGAATAAGGAATTTTAAAGCTTACTTATGCACCAAAGAAACAGCTGTAGACCCTGGCCAAGTTCCAAGTGGTCTGTTGGTCCTTTCACTGCAACTTTTCTCCTTCTTACCTGTGAAATGGGAGAACAATATTTAGAACACATGCTGCATTAGATGGTATATAGGTGGAAGAAGGAAATATTGTGGAGCAAAATGTGAAACTTACTAGAAGAATTATAAGTGTGTGTGTGTGTGTGTGTGTGTGTGTGTGTGTGTGTGTAGGAATAAAATGGGAAGAAAGCTCTTTGGAAGATAATATTCCCTGGTATGTTACACAATCAGAATAATTGTGATGAAATCAACATAAGCTATGTTGACTATATATACAGAACAAGGTAGCTTTTGATTGAACAATAACCAGCTGGAAAAAGTATATATATACTATATATGTACATATATAGCCAGTGTTGATTGATCTTTGCTTCATTTGTTTTTCAATGAGATGAAAGAAATGAAAAATGAAATCCCCCCAAATTTCCTAGTCCATAGGAATTGCAAAGCTGTGGAATTACAGAGAGTTGAATATTCAAGGTGTTGCCGAAGAGAATTTACTAAGCCACGAGTAGGTAATTACTGTGTGTGTGTGTGTACAGATACATACACATTAACACACACACATACAAACACATATAAAATACTTATGTATTTATACACGTGTGCACACATAGAAACACCTATATTACATGTATACAAACACATACACATGTATGGGCACGCACACACTGTTTAGCTGGTTCTAAGAAGGAAAAATATCAGAAATAAAGATTAGCCCAAAGTTCAGACCTAGGAAAGTGGTGGTTTTGACAATGGCAAAGCTTTAGCACTGGGTTTGCTTTGATTCCCAAGGAAATAACAGGGAAATGCTGCTTGAGAGATTTATTTTTTGCTTGCAAAGAAGTGAGCATTAGGGGAAAAATACACATACATATCAATAAGAAGGGAAACGGATTTTGCTATCTCAAGAGAAGGATGAGCTCCTTCCCACAGTTACAGAGATGCAATTCCTATTGAAATCAATTTTAATTGTACTGAGTTTTCTAACTTCACAAGTTGGCAAAATATAAGAATGGTGTCTTAAAGCCAAAATATGGGGCGCCTGGGTGGCTCAGTCGGTTAAGTGTCCGACTTCGGATCAGGTCATGATCTCACAGTCCGTGAGTTCGAGCCCTGCGTCGGACTCTGTGCTGACCGCTCAGAGCCTGGAGCCTGTTTCAGATTCTGTGTCTCCCTCTCTCTCTCACCCTCCTCCATTCATGCTTTGTCTGTCTCTGTCCCAAAAACAAATAAACGTTAAAAAAAAATAAATTAAAGCCAAAATAAAGCAGTAGAAAGAGGGTGACATGGGGTTTAAAAAAATGCCACTCTGGTCCCTCAAATCAGAAGCCATTGTTGTACTCAAACAAAAAAAAACCCAAACCAAAACTGTGTGTGCAGTGGGAAATTATGAACTTTAGTGTCCTCTGACTTTAGAGTAGCTTGAAAAAGAGACTAATGTACTAGTCTCTTTGGAGGATTAGCCAAACAAACTAAATTCTGTCTTGTGTTCAAGATCAAGGTGTTTTACTTGTCCTTAATGGTTCAGGCAGGGGAAGAAACCTAATAGTGGTCCTTTGAGTGCTAAAATAAGATAGACACTAGTCCAGGATGCAGGGAAAGAACACGAGGACTAAGTGGCAGTAAATCATGTCATGAAGACTTGCCTAGAAGGAGGGCAGAACTAATGCCATCAAAGCTTATTAAGTTTTATTTAAAAATGTTAAATAGAAACCCTTCAAGAGTGATCCATCCCCAAGTCAAGAGAAAATGGCATGACCTCAGCTGCAGAATATAAAACTCGTCTATTTGATATCAGGCTTAGCAACAGGGTGATGGGGCAAGAGGAGGGACTAAAAACAGTGGCAGCAGACAATATGAAAAGTATAAATAGAAGTATTGAAAATATAGTAACCTGGAGGAAATTACTGTAATGCTACTTTCTGTTCTCGTCTCCATTTGTAACAATGAGAAAGAAACAGTGACTAAAGTATGCAAGATAATGCTATGGGAGTCCCATGATTTAGAGAGGGAAAAGGTCTGTGTCTTTTGAAAAGAAAAATGAAAAACTAATAGGAGCCTGGTGAGAAGTTTGCATGGTTTTGAGAGGCCTGTGGAAGTAAGTGGCTGATGGCTATTTGCTTAGATGTCAAATATGAGGAGAACGGCTTTTAAATGAACAAATAGGGATGATCTCTGACTTACTTTGTAGGAAAGCATAATTACTACATTGAATAAAGGCCTTGTGGCCAGAACAGCAGGGATTAAATAGTTTAAGAATCAGATAAGTATAACATTTAGGAAAAAATCCAGTATTGTTCTATCCCTTATAATATTCCGTGTATGAGAATTTTTGCTTTGCGAAGTTTGTTTTTTTTTTTTGCATCTAACACATATATTTTCATTCTATCCTTTTCACAGCAACCTGAGAGATTAGAAGGGTAATATTATATCCAATTAAAAGGAGACGAAGAGTGGAAAAATTGAGTAGAGATCGAGATTTTTCCTTGGTTCTGCCAATAGCTCATTTTGTCTTTTCACAAATTCCCTTAATCCATCTAGGTCTCAAATTTGCAAAATGGGTATTGTTTGAGCAAATAGTTTATGAGGCCTTTTGACTCTAAATTCTAGGAATCTTTGGTTGTCAAGTTTCACTGATGAATTGGGGATGACAGAGTTTAAAATTGTATTCTCTTGGCTCAATATCATAATTGCCTTGGATGCATTTAGTCTCAGGCTTTTTACTCATCTTTGCCAACATCTTTGAGGGATACCCCTGCCTGCTGGTCCTATATACAACATTAGGCAGTAGAGAAATTGCTGGAAGTTGGACAAATTCATTTTAAAATTTTAACCTCAAGAAATCAAAGTAGAATGACAATTTGAATCTCTTCAGCTGTTCCAGCTGAAAAGCTAGGCTTAAATACTGTCTTTGTCAGAGTTTTCAAGGGTCCTTCCTTCCTAGTCATATTCTGTTTGCAAATATTTTTTCCCGTATTTTGATTTAGATTCTAGTGGTTAATCAGAAGGCATTTAATGAGTGCCTTCCATGGGCCAGATATACTGCGTTAACTGAATTAACATTTTGGAATGCTGGCCACTTTCTAAAAGGTGAGGTCTGAAGCTACGGGAAATCAGAGTAGTTTTGGTAATGATGCAAACAGATCTGTCTCATTGAGGTACACACTTGGCGAAAAACCCTAATACAATTAGTGGGAATTTGATGACTAAAGACATTGGTGAGATGAGGGGAGGAAAGGAAGGTCATTATTCAATGAATTGGTGGAAGAAATAAAAGAAAATTCTATTTGTGTTAATTAGAAGGGCACATCTATTGTAGAGGAAGTACCAGGAGGAAAATCTGGTGGGAAGGTGGAAAGAAAGAAGGAGGGAGAGAATTAGGTCCATAGGTGGTGGGAGTATCGCCAGGGTGGTGGAGGTCTGAGGAGAATTTTGTTCTGGGAGAGATGTTGAGGGACTAGCATGAATCCACAGATACAAATCCATGTGGAGACAGAAATCAAACCCGTTTGGTTAATTCGTTTTCTAACTACAGACTCTCCCTTCTATTCAAGATATATCAGTACCCATTCCATAGTTTTTAATATAATTTGCCAATTTTTATTGGAATCTGATAGAGGTATAAATTTTAAATTGAAAAGATAGAGTCATGGAAAATGTTTTCTGCCAACTCACCAAACACATTTAGCATGTTGGGCATGAAAACTGTCTATAGTTGTGTAGATTTATTAGCCTTTTGACTATAGACTTGGTCCACATTCTTGCCCCTTAGAAATGTATACAGTTTTCTCTGAGAAGACTTCGGCCCAGTTACATTTTATTACTAGCCATAATACATACTGGCCATTGTCAATACTCTGATATTTTGATTTTAATCCAGGCATTGATT
Source organism: Panthera pardus (assembly GCF_024362965.1). Classification (NCBI taxonomy): domain Eukaryota; kingdom Metazoa; phylum Chordata; class Mammalia; order Carnivora; family Felidae; genus Panthera; species Panthera pardus. The sequence goes on along the minus strand of NW_026526765.1, from coordinate 50,108,338 downwards.
CCACACTCCGCATATCCAACAGGCATACACATACATAAGAAGAAGAAAAAGAAGTGAATTTTTAAGAGCCTCTTATTTCTCTACCAACAGGGAAAAATGGAAAAAAGAATTCAGAAGTAGTAGCTGTCAATATATGTTGCTTTCTGTGGCTCTCTTTCCCGATTAAATAAATCATTTGTAAGGTTTTGATGACGAAAGGGTGTGACTCCTGCTGAGTCCTCACCTGCCAGCACAAGACCATGCAGTCAGATTTAGAGATTTAACCAGAGAAATCATCCTTTTTTTCCATTTCCCCGGGAAACAGAGAGCCCAGCAGTGAGGTTAATCATTTGAATTTTGCAATTGATATTGAGGCAAAACAGAAATAATTCTTCACCTCAGACCCTCGAAATTTGTTGGCAAACATTTTAGAGCTCAAGGTTAAAACTTTTCTTCCCTTTTGAATCACAAATATGAGGTGCTTTAAATGTATTGTTTCAGAGCCCAATCTCCCAACCAAGTGAATCCTACTAGGCGTTAGAAAATGGAGTGGAAATCACTTTTCTAGAACACCAGGTTAGAGTGAAAATAAGTAGGTGAGCATGAAGGGGGCTTCCAACCACAGAAAAGCTGGTTGACAATGAAGGTGGAATCTGCCCATGAGAGCGGTCATTCAAAACGGTAACTCCCCATAGAGTTTTCTTAGTAGTTGTCTGCAAACATTTGTCAAGACGATGATCTAATGTACGGCGTACGAAAATTGGGTTAAGAACACTTCTGATCAACCGGCCATTCCAGAGATGAGCATTGGCATAAAATTCCCTCATTCTAGACCCAGGGACTTTGCAGCAACAGTGTACGTATACTTCAATCAGAATGAGTGTTTCTGAAGAAACTATATAGAAAGTGAAACCTATGTTTAAAATTAGGGATTTTAACCTATGGTAGATTTTGTGGTTTATTTTTAGGATCAAAGATTTTGTATGTCATTAATAATAAAGAAAAAAAGATGTATCTTTGGCTTGATTGTTACCACTCAGCAGACTCCTATGTACCTTTTAGTTTTCTTGACCATACTTTTCAAATAAAGTGGTCTTAAAAGTCTAAAATAAAGTTATGAGGAGAACAGAACAGAAGCCATTTATTTGCTCAGTCATTAAAAAAAAAGTTTAGTAACTACCAACATTTTTTTTGCCAGCCTGTATGCAGAAAGAGGTTACATATTTGAGATTGGGATCTTGGAAAAATCTAGATTTCTACATCTATGACGTCCCCTTCTGAAATGTAGTCTCCTGTTGTAAAGAGAATATACCATCCTATCTATGTTTGGTAATTAAAACAAATTTTCATTTTCCCAAAGTGGCTATACCTTTGCTTGAATATTGATCTCTTGGTAGTTAAGCAGCCCTGTCTTACATACATATTGGGCCAGGATTAAATCTTTTTCTATTTTGGGAAAGAAACAGAAACATTATTTACTTTAAATTAGTCTAAGAGAGATACATGCTCTGGGATTGGAGTTCCCCATGATGAACACTGCCCTTTATCCCCAAATCCATGCAGAAATGCTTTCATATAGTAATACATTTATAATCCTTTGGACTCAGATGCACCAAGGCAAAGCAAATGCCCATCCATCTAACTTGGAATGTTATACTTCAGAAATAGCATGGAATTTGTCAGTTATTGATGAGTATTGCTAGAAGACACAGAGTGTCTGGCTTCAGACCAGCCCTTGATATGCCAATGCAATGCATGTCAGTTGGGCTTCTAAAATTTGTGGTTTAAGCTGCTGGTCCATACTGCTTTTCCAGTGCGACCCACTGACAACAGAAATACCTCAAATTATGACTCTTTTTCTAACAGGCTGCATAGATAACAGCCATATCCTTGTAGGTAATCTGGAAGGCAGGCACTGGTGGCTCATTTTTAAGGATTAGGACAGGAAGATTGGGCACAGGCAGTGGCAAACCTTCCCATTCACACTGAGTGTTGCCAGCAAGGCCAGGTTCCTAGGCCTGCTTCCTGTCTTCCTCCTGCATTAGAGCAACCTCCTTCAAACTGTACTTGGAGTGGGGGCTGGGAAGTCATGGGGAGGGCACAGATGAAGTACTTCAATACATACTTTGCATAGTAGACTAGATTCAATCACATTTTTTTTTTTTTTTGTGCCAAAGCCAGGAAGAGAAAGATAAAAAAAGATACAGAACATCATGGCAGAGAATAATGATTAAGAACATAGGCTCTGGATCTTGACAAACCTGGAATTGAATCCCAGTTCTGCCACTCAATAGTGTGACATATAAGTGACTTGTCTAGACTTTCTGGACCTTGTTTCCTTGTCTGTAAAGGAGCTAGTATGTTCCCCACATGGTAGTTATGAAGATTTGATGGGCAGACGTGGACAAAGTGCTAGTTGAGTACCTGCCCCATAGCAGGTGCTCAATAGACCTCAGATAATATGGTGATGATAGTTATTGCATGCCATTTCTGCCCCTCATAACGTGTTCATTATTAACTGATCTTCTCCCTATCATAGAACCAACAGTACCACTATCTAGCCAGCTTGATCAGCCCAAAAGGTGGACGTCATCTCACTTGCCATATTTTGTTAAGAGGACTCATAATAATTGAAATCGATGAGATTGGTTAGTATCGCTATAGCTGTTCTGGTCCATAAACCAGAAGAAGCTTTTGAAAATACTAGAGCAGTAACTTAATCATTCAGAGGAGAAAACTTCAACAAATGACAGTGTTGTGCCAGAAACTTTCAAAGGTGCAGAGAATTTGTGTACCTGTTGTAAGTCATGTTTGTAAGGCACATGCACAGTTCCTGGTACTGATTCAAGGCTACCATTTATGGAGTACTTATCACTCCAATGAGCACACAGCCTTTTCTGTAGAGGGGCTCAGTAGCACTTGCTGGATGTGTTATTAACTATCCATGTAGCCTGGATATGTGTTTATTTATAGTGATATGTGTGTGTATATATACATATATGTACATAATGAAGTGAAGGAAGGTGGTCACAAGAGACATTCTTTTTTGAAAGTGACATCATTCTTGAAATGCATGTGCGTATATACGTATACATGTGTACATGTATGTACACACCCATACATAAAAACACACCAAAAATGAATGTCTCTCTTTCTCCCAATGGCCTCCCTCCACTTTTTCCAACACTATATATGTATATATATATATATATATATATATATTTTTTTTTTTTTTTTTTTTTTTTTTTTCTTTTAAGACAAAAAGATTGATAGGATCAACATTAGTGGTTGCAGACATTTTATGGGCTTAGAGATTGTCTCCTCTTCCATAAAGAAATAATAAAACAAAGAATGAAGGAGGAAACCAAAAAAAGATTGAGGATTAGAAACAGGGTCATTTGGCTCCCTCTTTTTTTTTTTTTTTTTTTTTGAGGACTGTGTCTTTACCCACAGAGAAGTAAATTTCTAACACTGACATGCAGATTCATGCATGAACAGCAGGGCTGTGTGACATCTCGGGGTGAACATACACTGCCGGGTACTCGATGATGTGTAACACGATCGTGCATGAATATCCTTGTGTTATTGAAACCTCCTATTGGAGAAGCTATGTCAAAAGACCACTATCTTTGTAGTCCAAAATCAATTGCATCTCTATGAATTATTGAGTTGTTTGCCATCACTTTCCTGTCCTTTTTTATTATAAGGGCTCATTGTTGTGATAAGGTTGGATAAGATTTTTTTTTTCCTTTAAGAAACTTTGTGTATTTTTATCTTGCGTGTCGTCACAAAATAATTAGGAGTGTCCACCTTCCTCCACACCTCTCTTTCCAGCTCGGGCATTTAAATGTTCCAGTACTTGGGCTTAGTTTTTCCTTTGCTGGTTGAACACCAAGCTTCTAGCACATGGCAACCCGGTATATGTGGCAGGCCCTGGGGACCCAAACTCATTTTAAGGAGAAAACACTCATTTTTCCTGTGACAATGAGCATGACATTCACATGCTTGCATCCAGTGCCATCACGCAGCTTTTATACCAAAAGAAGAGACGTTACTAAATGAACATTTCTTGCTCTTGTGTAAATAGATAGATTAATGGCATTAAGTGAAAGCCAAGCCTGCCTGAAATGTTAACTTCCTTATGGGGTTTTGAGTTTCTCTTATTTTTGATAAATGGACCAATCTGGCAATAAAATCCTTGCACAGTAGGTTAATAATGTCATAGCTGAACTGTGAAATAGTAATGTGTGTACCATCTCTCAGCAAACAATAATCCTTGAAGCCTGATAAATCTATTTCCAGCCCAATTGCATGTTCATTGTTACCCACGACTCCTTCTTTGCAAATACAAAGCAATTTTGTCACATGCATTTTTAAGCAGAAGCAACTGGGAAGTCAAAGGCACATAGGGCTGTGAAGGCAGGGAGGGGGGACAGGTTCATTGTCAGGTCCTGAAACCCTCAATGTCTACAGACCCTCCTCAGGATCCCTGCATTGCTGGTATGGGGGCGCTCTGTAACCTTCCAGTCTTTTCTGTGCCCAAAGCACTGGATGTGCTGCTGGAGTCAGAGAAGGATTGGGATTTAGGAAGCAACCTCCTCCCCGCCCCCCCTCTCAGTCCCTTCAGTTTTCATTGATCACTTAGTAGCAGGCAAGGTTTGGTGCTATTTACCCTAAATCCCTGATGACAGGAGAGGCGATGGGGAGACGTTTCTACACTGACTTCCTGTAGAGCTGGGAATACAAAATCTGGCAAATGTCTGCAGGCTTCAGACAGCCCGCAGCACACACAGACTGTGTGCAGAACACTTCAGCAGCACAGATTCTAAACAAAAGACAGCCAAACGCCCTCCTTGTATTAAAACAAGGAGGGAAATACATCTCTCCCCCCATCTGTGGCCAGTCATGGCAACTCTAGGGTAAAATTTACACTGTGTTGGTAAAAAAGAGAACTGAATCCAAAATCACGGCTGATTTTGAAGGAATTATTTAAGCACCAGAATCTAAGTAGCTTGGGGCAGTGCACATAAACTTGACAAACAGGCTACTTTAGTCCTGTCTGACTGTATCAGCATAATAGGGCAATGAAGCTTTTATTCATTCAAAGAAAGGTTGAGTTTGATTGGCAGGGCAGCCTGCCTGAACGCAAGTGGCTCTTTTCCCCAACACTTCACTGCTATCAATTACCGTTTTGAATACGAAGTGTTTCTAATGTAAAATAATGCCAACCTCTGCCTCTATCCTCAGGCCAGAAAGCTTCTTTGTGTTATTTATTCCCGGTCTGTGACTGTTCTGAACCTTCCTCTCTCTGCCGTTTTTTTTCCTCTTCTTCTTCTTCTTCTTCTTCTTCTTCTTCTTCTTCTTCTTCTTCTTTCCTTTCAGTATCTAAGTGATGTAACATTGCCAGCCAAAGTGAGGTTCATGCAGAAAACATTCCTGTTCTTTATTTTAATCAATAACCTCCTGGGTGAATGACATTTCCACCTTAGTGATTTAAAATCAAAAGACCTGGGGATGTCCATGCTTGTGAATCACCCCAGGTTCCAGGAACAAAGGAGGCATTTTTGTTTTTTGTAATTTCCCTTCATACTACAAACAACTGAGCTCTGAAGTTGATTTCATTTTAGCAGTCAACTTCTGTCTGGAAAAATGTGCGCGACTGAACTGAATGCCGTTCTTATTTAAATCGGCAAGTGATTTGCTTCAGCTGCCATCTGTTGGCCGGTTAGCTATTTTAATTTGATGCTGGGGACATTACCTGACTTAGTGTATTGCATTTTGATCTGCATCATGTTTGAGGAATGTCTGAAAATGACTCTAAGGGAGAGGACTTTGAAGGATTCTGTTGAACAAATATGTACATATGTTAATACAGCGCTGGGCATACAAGTGTGGGAACACACACGCGTGTGTATATACAGCATGTCTTACCTAATAATCTTTATGGCCAGACTGATAATAAATCCTTCAAACTTGTTTTCCTCCGCACTTCCGACTAACCCTCCTCATTTAAAAATCATTAACTTTGAGCTTTCATAGTACCCTTACCCATTTTTCTACAACTGCAATTTCTCTTGTTTGTAAGCCTGTTGAGCAAGGTTTGGATGGTGGGGCAGCACAGTGGAGTACCTGTGTAGGCCTGAAGTCTGAATGTGGACAGCACAGCTCTCTCATTCTTTTCTCAGAGTGCCTGGAGTTTGACAGTGCTTCTTGAAGAGTTATTGAGAACCTTCTCAAAGAGGCACCAGGGCAGTCTGAAAAGGGTGCAGGGCAAAGGAGTCCACGGGCCTGGTGTCTTGTGGTGGGCTTCCTACGCTAATTAGTTGTGCGATTTTGGACCCATCATGTAATTCTGCGTTTTCAGCAACTTGTATATCAAATGAAGTGATCGTACTGGCAATTCTCCAACTGCCCTCCCTGTCCTAATGTTCTAGAACAGTCTGGTTCAGAAGGGAGAGAGAAAAGGGCGTTGTGGCCTGGTCTGTTCCCTCCAGTTTTTCACAATCTCACTGAGATTATAGGAATTATTTACATTCACATCACATTAGAGACATGAGGTGAATCCAGCGCTAGATAGATCGTCCTCTTCTCTGCTTTTGCTCTCCTCACTAATAAACTCAAACTTCCAACGTTTGAAGACGATTTTGTTTTTTTCAATCTTGCCCTTCCACATGATATTCTTTTCTGCAAAGCTTCTTCCTTTGCAACTCTGGAATATTTGCTCTGGGCCTTTCTTTTCTCACATTCATTAACATTCAGGTTGAAATAGACAAGAACATTTCCACTTGAACTTTCCTCTCTCTTGGGACAGCTTCTTTGCCAAGCTTACCTTGATACGTGCGTTCTCTCCCTTGAGCATATGCGCTTGCAAATGCTAGGTCTGAGTGAATTGTATTTGGCCACATTGGAGACACAAAAGGTGCCTCCAGTTTATGTGTTTACCATTGTGATCATTGATAGCATTGAAGTCCCCAGTTTCATTCTGCAGAGACCAACCATCCTACTCCAGGCATTTATGCACTAAACAGTAGGCAACAGAAGGGACCTATCTGATAATAATAAGGCAGAGTGAATGGTAGGAATCAGAAAACAGTGAATAAAGGGAGAAAGGCTGGACAGAAAAAACTGGGAGTTTTAATTTCAAATTTGGAATGTTGGGAATCTAATTTCTTCCATGTATTGGACTTTAGGCATATGTGAAGAAATTTAGGCTAGCTAATAGTAGAAACATGTGATCTCGGGCAAATTACTTGTCTCGGCTTTAGCTTCCTCATTGAAAAATGAAGGAACATAATAGAAGATAGGTATATCAGACAGTCGCTGCCGGGATGAAATGAGATAATGAGATTAAATGAGATAAATCATCTAGTAGGTCACCTGGCCCAAAGCAAGGATTTAGTAAATATTTTCTGTTGTTGCAATTGTTACGTGGAAGTCATAACACCCAAAACTGGTGTCTTAATTGATGCTATTCTCCCAAAGAGGTGGGGCCAGCTTTGACTTGGGAAGCTCTGTAGTCAGAAGTCACTCTCATCTATCCAATAAACTTTGCTCTTTCTCCTCTCCCTCTCCCCATGCCAATGTCTCATACTTATTTACAGGTTTGTTTGTTTGTTTGTTTGTTTTCTCTTCTGACAGTTATAAACACAGATCTGCCCCATGCCATAGCAGGTCAGTATTCTCACTATTGTTAGTTGTAAAACTGCAGGTGTTTTGGTGCCAGTGAAAATACTTTTTGGATTCTGCATTTGCATACCCAATTTGTTAGTATTTGTGGGTCATTTTGTGCTTGGAAATTTATTTAAACTTCTCCTGGGAACAGCAGCAATCTCCCTCTGGAAGAGAGAGCCTGATGGAGTTACACTGGGTTTTGGTTCCATGCGGCAGTCACATGGGGTTATGTTCTTTTCCATTGTGACTCAGGAGTTGGCATTTGCCTTCTATTTCTTGCTGGTTTCACAGGCATCAGAAGCTATTCTTTCTAGACCAAGATATAGCAAAAGGAAATGACTTCTTCCCTAATTATTCCAATGAGGCTTCCTGAGTGTTATTGGAAAGAGAATCCATGGAAAGTGTACCTCGTCACAGAACTTTGTACTATCAGCATGATATTAGGTCTAAAATGGTCTTCAAAATAGAATACTAACTGAAAAGGGGGTGCATGCACGTGTGTTTATGGTATTTGGCTATTCTCATAACTCAGGGTCACCAAAATGTCTCTTTAAAGGGAGAATGGCTTAACAGGAATGAAATAATTTAGTCTCTATTTCTTATGAAGCTATAATAATATTTTTGAACAGTCAGCTGAATGCCTCCTAAGTTGCCTGGATGACTAAAGGGCTTAAAAAGTTCTTCCATGGAGATAAATAAGCTGTCAATTCATGATGAAGAAAATCAAACTCATGGTGTTGATCTTGGCCAGGGTGCCTGTACAAGTATGAAAGAAATTTTTGCCGAGATGTAGCACAGCCCATGTGTTAGCAGTTAGCACTCCAGTGCCACACTGTGCCTCTGCTAGCCTTTTCAAAAGATAAACATGGTTGTCAAAATAAGGAAAAGAAAAGATTAACCCATTCAGTTGCGTGTAAATAATAAATGACACTCCAGCTCCCTAGAGTCTACACGAAGAAAGGAGGCAAGGGTCCGGAGAGTGGTTTTTATTGTTACTTGGGTTTTCTTTTCTGAACACCTTCTCACGCTTGGGTTTGGAACTGCAGGGTAGAAGCTCTGAAATCTGGGTGCAGTGGGAAAAGGAGGGAGAGGTCCGAGGGAAATGCATGCCAAAAGCCAATTCGTTTCCTCAGGTCCTTACACTCTTACAACCTAACAGGGTATTTCTCTGACCTTGTGGTCTGAAGTCATGCATATTTTGGAGTGAGCACTTAAAAGGAAATAGCAAACAGGGTAATAATCTGTTATACCAGATTTGCACACTAGTATCAAAAGACCCGCATGTGTTACCCTTCTGATATTTATGTCCAGACCTGGGCATGAGCAGAGAGAGATGGCGGAGGGAATCATACTATTTTTTTTTTAATTTCCTTTGTATTAATAAACCCAAAAGAGGGCTATCAAAACACAAGACCAGCCTGCCCATTGGCTGCTGTGTTAGGTGGTGTCTCGATTTCTTGCCTTGGGCTGTATAGTCTCCGAGGTGTTTTTAGGCCTCAATCCGGCAGGAGGGGTACACCTAATTGGGCAGTGGCTCAGAACTTTTAAAACTGAATGATAGGCGGGATGCCAAACATTTTATGAAAATGTATTGGTTTTTTTGACGTTCTTGCGTAAATTGTAGGAGCTTCTGTTTTGTTTTTGTTTTTGTTTTTTTTCTTTGCCCTCAAAAGTCCTACAAAGCAGCAGGCACAGTAAAATGGGAAAACATCAGTGTGCCTCACGTTTAGGAAGTCTCCAGTAAGAATCAATGATTCCATATCATAAAAGTGTCTAATAGCTGAGGCTTACGGAGAGAATTCTGATATGCCTTCCCAAAGTGTGCAACAGACAGGAAGGGTCATGGGACTGAGGGTAGGAGATACTCTTAATCTCTCTAAGCCTCCGTTTCCTGCCTTTCCTCATCTTTAAATGGGGGCAATAATGGGACCTACCTAGTAGAGGTATTAGAGAGAACCAGGGGAGACAAAGTCTGTAAGACCAAGTCTGTAAGCAGACAAAGGTGCCTGCCTTTGTTTCAAGCTCTCTATAAATATTTGAAGTTGTTACTGATTTGTATCATTTCCAATATTATTATATCTTATATTATTATTGGTCCTATTGTTTCAACTAATTTGTAAACTTTTCTCATTTGCAAAATAAAGGAGTTGGACCAGATGACATCTAAGATTTTTTCTTGTATTAAGATCCTAGACTTCTAAACATTCTTTTCGTTGTAACCAGGAAGAAAATGCATATAGTCATACCAAAAGCATCATAAATCTGGAGGTCTCGTGTGAAGAAACTGGGAAAAGTATGAAAAGTTTTAGGTTGTAATTAAGCAAATGGGTTATGCTAAAATTGACTGTGCGAAGGCAGTAGTGTTTTCTCTAACCACATGGATATTATTGAGTATGTGTAAATAAGAGACGGGTGAAAAAGATGAATACTAATCTCTGCAAGATTCAAATGAATATTAACTCTTATTCAAATAGTACAAGTACATTGCACAGCGAATTCAAGACATGAATTCATATGATTTCATTTTTTTCTTCAGCTGTGCACATCCTTTGGTTACAGAAACAGCCCGGGACTTATAGAACTGCTCATTTCCTAGTAAAGTATGACATCTGAGCTGTTCCTTTAAATATAGTACCTTGTTTGCTCAGGCTTATGGCTCAGTAATATTTGTTTTGTCTTATAAATGCAGTGAAAGCAGGGATTACAGGTATTCCTCAAGGAATAATTAGAAATAAAAGCTTATTTGTACGAGGGAAGTTTTCGAGTAGGATGTGTTTTTGCTTGAGTCATAAAGAAGTGATACTGGTTTCAGTTTCAATTTTGATGCGTTGGAACTCTATACTTTCTGTGGAGTCCATTTGGAGAGGTTAAAAAAAAATTGCTCAGAATTCTCTGCCCAAGTTCAGGTTAAAAATGGCTTGTCTTTCTTCCTCTATTTCAAGCTCTTCTACCCTACCGGCAAATCCTCTTCCCCATTTCTCTGTGTTTGGATTTTAAGAAATAAATTCAAGAAAGGAAAAATATATAACTATGGGCACTGTTCCTATAAAATAAAGGTGTGCCAGGGATCAAAGAGAAGCCTTGTCTTGGAATACAATTTAGCCAAAACTGCCTGGTGTGTGTGTGTGTGTGTGTGTGTGTGTGTGTTCATCTCTCCATGATTCATTCTGAGGGCTGTTTTAGCCTTCATAAAATATTCATGCTAGTTGTGCATGGTTCTATAATTGCCATCTCAGGCCTTGAATTATTTATAGGTTGTACTGTTCACATAGTCTCATTTACTGATAGAGAAGATAACACCATACGAGAGGATCCCAAACACTCTGAGGCCTGTTACTTTGCATTAAGTAGTGGAATTATATTACTGTAGGTGTAAAACGCTGGCCTTTTTTCCCTCCTCTCCCTTTAATATATCATTTTTGTATTTATAATATGCTAATTGTCAGGATGCTGTTAAGCCTCATAATTCCTGCCGAGTTTTGCAGAAATCAAGATGCGGCTGAAATGATTTAGCTCTTGATCCCAGAATGATTGTTCTAAAAAAAACCTGTCTTTACACACAGCATAATTTATTGAAATGATGTATGACTCTACATGCATACCTGAGCCCTTTTGTTTTGTACTATTGATCAGTTTGTATGTCTCAGTGTTAACCAACACGTGGTTGGTTTAGGTAGACATTTACCAAGGAGGCTTTCAAGCTTGCTGTCCCTAATTAAATACTGAGTCGCAATTCAGTTATGTGACAGTTTCTCTGCACCTATTTATTTTGCCTTCCTAATGCTCTTTTCTCTTTTCTGCCAACTCGATCTTTATTCCACATACATCATACTGTTTTGAAATTCATTCAAGGGTGGGAATATACTGTAGTTGTATCTCCTCTTTCCTTCTCTCTCTTTCTCTCTCTTTTTTTGTATTATTTAGTTTCAAAAGTACATGCTAATGTTAATCAATATCAAAAGCCAGGTTCGCCATGGAGTGTACTTTTCTGGTTTTCCTCTGCCATTTTCCATGTTTCAAGAGGAAAAACAGATAGAAAAATTCATGGCAGCTCATAACCTACTGCTGATATATTTTAGTTCTCTCCTGCACCAGTGGAAACTCATGAATTTTCTGCTGGTTTAGGGACTTCCAACTCTATACAAATCATTTAACAAACCTTCTTCCATCTCCTCTCCCCAGACTGATCAATCTTTTCCCTTTAGCCTTCTTTCCGTCACACAGGTTGCCTTCCCTTCTACGTATGATATGCACTTTCCTACACCTCTATCAGCCAATTCGCTGCTTCTCAAAATACACCTGCATACTGCTGGTGGCGTGGGGGATGATTTTATGTTGGCAGGCAGGTGATTTTTACGCGGTACCCATATGTGGCTTTGCATAACACTGGATCAGGTAATGAGGAAGTAATTCCATGTAAAATTTCTTTTAGTCCTTCTGATTAGGCCAAGGTCCCAGTTTGGTGCTAATCTGTCTTTAACACCTCTCTCACACTTGCTTCATCTCCATTTTCAATAAATGCCCTTTGGTAGGAATAAGTATCTAGCCAAAATTTGGTAAATTTTGTTTTGTTTTGTTTTCCCTTACTTTTATTTGTATTGCTTCCCTCTATCTAAGGTAAGTGGCATTGGTTTGCATTCATAAGAGCAATGGAAAGTGTCATTTAAACAAATTTATTGGGAGTAAAAAGTAGCGAGTCAATATCCATAAATTATTAGATAGATCATACAGGTATTATGTAAACATGGCAAAAATTATGAATATGCTTTAATGAATGACTTAAGTTCAGAGAGTGCTGGGATAGTGCCAAAGCAGTGAGGAATCATTCCAGAGAGCTCGGGATTCAACAGAGGCAAAGAGAATGGTAGGGTTTGGTGATGGGCACAAAGAGGGTATAGCAACAAAGATGCTGGAGGGAGTAAAGGCAGTCAGTTTTATGCAATTCAACTATCTTTGTCTTCAGATGGTATAGGTTCCACTAACTAAATGGGGTTCTGTTCAATTTTCCTTTCTTATTAACTGAAGAGCCACCTGTATTGATGAAAAAAAAGTTTTCTAAAGGTACAGGAGTCCCATCTTCACCATAGTAAGATGGTGCAGGGGCTGAAATTGATTATCATTAAAGAATGAGGGTTTTTAGGGCTCCGGGAGATTGCTGTAAACTGCAGTGGATCTTGTGGATTAATGTTGATAGTAGTATAGGAAATTAGTGTAACTCTCTGCAGAAAAGCCCTTGGACAAGCTACATTTCTCAGTAAAGCCAGAATATTAGCTTGTTTTGTTATCTAAAGAGGCTGTGCTGTGGGGGACTTCTGACCTATGCCCAGCGACAACTCCTGGCATGTTCTACTAGCTTAGCACATATCCATTGTATTTGAATTAATGCTAGATAGAAGGGCTCTGATTAATATTTCCTTAAAAATATACACACAGAAAAGTGAAGTGTGATTGAAAATGAAATTAGATCACTGTTTCATTTACTCAGTGTATCCTGCAGAGTAAATGCCTATGTCTATACACTGGGGGGTAGCCCAGGAATAAATTATATAGTTCTTAGGAGCTTGTGACAACTCACTTGACAAGAGTGAGTTGTGTGCTAAGCAGGTTTTAAAATTAAAATTCAGATGTAAATGTCTTACATTCTTATTTACCTTCATCCTATCATCCAAATCAGAATGGACTGAAACCTTTCTACTTGGGTAGATAGGGGAATCTTGTCTAAAGACAGAAGGAAGCTTAAGGCAACCTTGGGGCTGGGAAAACTGTGTCCCTCCTGGCTACTTGTTAGTGTCTGCTTTGGCAACAGAATTGAGTTGTGAAGCAGTTAAAAAATTTTCTCAGCCAACATGCTGTATTTTGGAAAAGCCACAGCTGCAGTTTTACCAAGTACCTCTGCATCTGCTCTGGTTACTGTCTGTCTTCTTTTAGCCTTTCATCCCATTGGTTCTGACTATTCCAAACTGGTGCCTTGTGCTTTGTTGAAGTGCAGTTTAAAAGGATGGATTTGATGCATTGTTATGGAAAGAGGTCCTATGCCATAAGGCCAAGTCTGGGGAAGGTAGTGGCCCCAACTCTGCTGTTAATGAAATGTGTGTCATTGGGAAGGTCCGTCAAGTTATATGAGCTTCTATCTCCCCATCTGTAGAAAGACATGATTAAATTCCATGTTCTCTATTCTCATGTTTTACAGTTCCTTCATTTCCTGTTCATACAGCCCCTTATGGGCTTCAGATCCCTGGCCCCTATATAAAGTCAGAACATCATTTGGCATCACCTAAATAAGACTGCTTGTTGAACGCCTTTTATTTCTGCCTCTGTAGATATGTGATCATATATAAGAATGACTTGCGGGGCGCCTGGGTGGCTCAGTCGGTTGAGCGTCCGGCTTCGGCTCAGGTCACGATCTCGCGGTCTGTGAGTTCAAGCCCCGAGTCGGGCTCTGTGCTGACTGCTCAGAGCCTGGAGCCTGTTTCACATGCTGTGTCTCCCTCTCTCTCTGACCCTCCCCCGTTCATGCTCTGTCTCTCTCTGTCTCAAAAATAAATAAACGGTAAAAAAAAAAAAAAAATTAAAAAAAAAAAAAGAATGACTTGCTGACTATTTTCTCCCTGTTCTGATGGTATTATTATTGTTGTTGTTGTTGTTGTTGTTGTTGTTATTCTATTCCTAATAGCAACAGTTGTGTTAATTCAGTTGTATGGCATTCTCCCAAGAGGGTCAAATGTGTCTAAAACATAATTCAACAAGAAAGGAGTGGAAGGTAATGAAGAATTGTAGAATTTTGTTTTTCCTAAGCACTTGATATTTGATTCTGATTTCTTAATCTGTTTTCAGCAGCAATCTGCATGTCAGAAGTTGAAATTCTCCAAGCTTCTGCTGGTCACAGACTCATGACTTGAAGGGAAATTAATGTCCAGCTATATAAGCACCTCACTGCTTTGGTATTTCTGCCAAGCAGTGTCTGGTCTATTCTTGAATTCATGTGATGATGGGGAACCCATCATCTCATAAGGCTATGTTCTCTTACCATTACAGTGTTCTTTCCTCCTGTTGAACAGAAATCTGCTTGATGAAATGTTTAGTCTTTGGTCCTTGTTCTTTATAATGGACTTCTTAAGACTGGAGCTGCTGCTTAAGCCACAGAGCAAATAGTTTAAATATTGGAAACAACTACCTCATTTCATCAAGGATTCTCTCCTTTAGACTACATGTTCCTTCAAATATTCTCCCTATGACATTGTATTGAGTCCTCTGACCTCTTGACCACTCTATGCCAAGTATACATAAATGCAAAAAGCAAGGGCATTGGGTCAATCAGACAATAGTTCAGATTTCAGATATGCTCTTACCTTGTTATGTGGCTATGGGCTATGTGGTTAAGCCTCAAGTTTCTCATCCTTAAAATGGTGATAATAATTGAAAAGTATCTAATGTCATCCAGGGTCTATAGTAGGTGCTAAATGAAATTTTATTGCTTCTCATTACTGACTTTTCCTCTTGTCTGTCCTAAATTATGACATCCAGAAATGATGTGGGACTCCAGGAGGGCTGAGTACATTAGAGATTAGGTCAGGATCTTCATATCACCTCAGTTCTAGTAATACGTTGTACATCTAGTAATATGGCCAAGTGTTACTTCACCTATGGTTGAAGTGGAGGGCACGCACATTTGTTTTCAGCCCTCTGTATCCAGCCCTAGCCATTGTGCTTTGGCGAGGAAACCTTTATTGGCATCAGGTAGAATGCTTGTTGATAAATAGTAGCAGCTTCGGATCATGAAATCCTGTTTTTTATGAGTGTTTGGCATTTTGTGGAATTAGAATTTTGCCTTCTCTGGGTTTTCTTGGCTTTCTTCAACAGTCTTTACCTGGTCCTCAAAACAAAACAGCAGGAATAAATATCACTCTCAGACATGCTTCTTTCAAATTCAAAAGAAAGGCAAACAAAATAGGTGTCCCCCAGTGCAGCAGAGAATAGGCTCTCCAATCATCTTCATGAAAGAATAAAGACAATCTTTCCAGTGTTCACAAGATGGAGAACTGAATGTGTCATGCATGATTCTAAATCCCAGTCTGAATGAAAGGGCAGGATAGGGAAGTGAAAAGGGAATAGGAAACTTCGGAGCTGAGTGAATCCTCAAAGATAAAAACAAAATAAATTTGGGGGGAGTACATATGAGGACCTGTGCTACAGTTGGGGAAAAAAAAAAAAAAAGAATATCATCAATATGGCAAAACAAATGCTTTGGAAGAGGAACTAGGAGAGTTTCATTGATTCTCTGTGGTAAAGTAACACTAAAAGAGGGGACAGGTCCTCCCTTCTCTGGCCCCACAAACTGAATGGTAATGCCCTTCTTTGCAATGGGCTGGACAGAAAAGTGTGGTGTTTTCTCTAAGGGTATCCAATCCTTTGGGTCCCCTGATAAGCAACAGCACATTGTTATGCAAATTGTCCCTATTCCCAGCGGGATTTTGCTGCGCCTTGTGAAGGCCTCTGCTGGGAAAAGCGCTTTTCAGCTGTCTCCTCCTGGGTTGATATCTTTATAGAGCGACCAGGGCAGACAGCATTCTGCATTTTGTTCCACATTGTGCCCAGCGTTCTAGTGTCTTCCATTTCTGCTTCAGTTTTAGACACACACACACACACACACACACACACACACACACACCCCACCACCAGTGCCGTTCCCTTCTGACACACTCCAGAAGACTCCAGCCCTCCCTTCAGCCTTCTGAGGGAAAATTACACGTCATCCTTCTTTTCTTTCCCTTTCCTTCTTTGTCACGGGAACATAAAACCTCCTTCAGTTGCTGTGAGTTGGCTTTATGAAGTCATTTTGAATCTTTTCAAGAGTAGGTTACAAGTGAATGCTTTCAACATCACACATGTTGAAATCACCTCAAGTTTTGCTTATGACCTTCTCACCCCCACCCTTGGCAAGGTATTGCCAATGGCTCTTGTCTGCTGTGCAGTATTTTCAGCATCTTTATTGCCCAAAAGTTGTGCAAACACCAGTAGACTGGGGCAGCAACTCTTCACTCAACTCATTGGTCCACTAGACTTTCCAGTTTGCTATGTGGTATGTGACCTCAGACTGTACTTTCAAACCATTTTCCTGAGCATCATTCATTGCTCAATTTTCAAATAACAAGAAAAAGAATGCCCTTGCATCACTGTCAGTTTCTCTCTGTTCTCTGAGGGTGTGTGAAGGGTGTTAGACTTGACTTAGACCTTCACAGACCCAGGGAAAACAAGTTGGGCAATGCAGTCCCTGCCGGACTAAGTCCAACTCAAATACTTTTGTAATAAACATGTAATAAAAACATGTTGGCACTGCTTACTTTAGTTTTCTTTAAATTTCTGAGTGATATTTTTAAGGAAAAAAAAAAGCATGTCTAGCATGCCAGTGTTTCGCGGATATAGATTGGAAGACCTAAACTCTGAGCCACACATAAAATGAAAGTCTGTAAACTCTGGGTTTGTAAAACATGAATCTTTGTTTAGGCAGTTAAATTAAAGCTCTTATTTATGAATATTAATTTAATGGCAGAGTGGGGAGTGTGGCAAAAGATTTGTAGAATCTATTTTTGTTGTTGTTATTTGTTTCTTGGATAACTTTACTTTGAATCTTGGCCACTGGGTTCAAGCTAAAGCCTTGTGACAAAACTACATATAGAATTCTCAGATACATATGTACAACCCTCAGGGGAATTTTTTAAAAAAGTTTTTGTAGGGTTTGTACAGTCAGATGGTGAGGGTATCTTCTGGATTTTGTAAGCAAGTTGAAAAGATAAGGGGAAATGTGTTCTGAGAGCTAATCGTTGAAAGCCTGTCAAAGAGGAGGTATAATAAGGATCTTATAGGACCCATTTCAAACTTTTCAAAAACATAGTTTTTCAAATTTTGTTATTTTTACTGTTTATTAAAACAAATTATTTTCTGGAGTTAAGATAGGGTGGCAGAGAGAAAGAAAATAATAATAATTAAAATATAACCATACAGACGTTTTGGTACACTCCAAAAAATGGAGCATTATGTTTTTCCAAAATCAAGGCAAGTGGAGAGAGTTGTTGTCTACACTAAGAACTCAGCCCACAAAGCTGTGGCCTTGAATGTAGATGAACTCACAAGGAAATTTCTGGCCTTCTTTGTCCCTCGAGTTTTGTCATTGTGTGTAGTGCTCAGCCTACATGTGTGACGATCCAGACTCTTCTGTCAGTGCCAGAGCTGCCTTGGGCATGGCAAAGTAAGAAAAAAGGACACCTGTTAGAGAAGCATCCTCTCTTCTTGACTCTTGAATTTGATGAAAATGTGGAGGTTGGGTTACACCCAAATTACATGCCAATGATTTTGTAAAACATGAAGTCATGGCTTAGAAGGAAATATAAATTATTCAGGTCTATTTAGAAGCGAATAAATACTCTATTCCATCCCAACATCCAGTGATCATTAATTTTACAATAAAAATGTGGACTTTTTCTCTAACTGCTGGTATTTTCATTATAACATTGACCCACCCCCTTTTCACTGACACTACTGGGCCTTCATTATTAGTTGGGATGTCAGGTTGTCCTGAAACCTGGCCAGGAGCAACAGACCAGAACTTGCAACAAATTTGAAATTGACATTGACCACATTTATGGGACTGTCATGGTTCCCAGTGCTGCATATTTAATCATTTGGAGAAGAAAGTATAGGGGTTATTACACAGCTCTTCATCACAAATTATGCATCATATTTATTCCACATTTGCATCTGTGTGTGTGTTGGCATACTTTGTTAGTTTGTGTGGATATGTCTGTGTATGCTTAGATATATGTAATACATGGATATATATATATATATATATATATATATATATATATGTATATGTATGTATATGTATTATTACGGGAGTCCCCAGTGTATAGTTTATAGTTTGGAAAGAAATCATCTTCCATCATTCGTCACTGCCTAGCTGTTGTAGACTGGGCCAGAACATCATTTGTTAACAGCGACAAAGCCGCACTCATAAACGCCGACATGTTACATTAATTTATAGGCACTGAGTGACTTATTAAAAGTGACGTGTGAAATATAACAGGACCCGGTATGGATGATTAGGTTTCGGGCTTTGAATTGTTGACAAGGCAGGGGTAATGAATTGCGGGACACCAGCTCCTGCGTTTCCCCCTCATTAGTCAGTATTAGCTGCATTAATAGTAATAATTGGATATATTCATCATTTAAAATGTTTTAATAAATGTTTGGACAGTACCCGATCGGAGCTGTCAAATATTAGGCTGGAAGAGTTGTGACAAAAGAAAAATGATGATGTTCCTTAGGTGAGAGATTTATGCAGCTTTGGGGATGCCAGCCTTGACTTTCTACTCCCTAAGGAACTCTGAGATCAGATGAGCT
The DNA here is from genome assembly GCF_024362965.1 of Panthera pardus. Taxonomy (NCBI): domain Eukaryota; kingdom Metazoa; phylum Chordata; class Mammalia; order Carnivora; family Felidae; genus Panthera; species Panthera pardus. The sequence goes on along the minus strand of NW_026526765.1, from coordinate 50,089,288 downwards.
GGGGATACAAACCATGGAAATGGGGGAACCTGACTTTCTCTGCTTCATAAGACAGTTCTGCAAGAAGACCTTGAAGGAGGGCAGAGATGACCTGTTTGGGACTCAGACCTCTGACTGCTTCACTCAAGATAGTTTCCTAGGAAGAGATTTAGAGTCCTAGAGTTGACCCAGGTTAGTGGGGTGGCCTTGGGCAAATCCCTTTACCTTTCTGAACCTCTGTTTCTGTGCTTATGATGTGAGCTGTTTGGGTTCCTTTGAGAGTCAAGATTGTGTGAGTTACATCATCAAATATGATTCTGTAAGTCTAGGTTGACTTCTAACTGACTTCCCCCTTCCTCCACTCCTAAGTATTTACTAAGGACTTAACATGAGATGGCTCTGACGAGGAATGAAAGAATGCATGAAAGCATTGTCTTGCCCCTGGGAAGGTGATCAAACATTGTTCAGTATATGTAGCATTATCTGAGTCATATGGAAATGGTTTTATTTCTACAGTAACTGAAGTCTAGATGCATTCCAATGTTATGGTTTAGCTCTTTATTGGCCTTTCTCTGTTCCCGTGCTATTGTATTATATGCAAAAGACATTGAGAGAAAGAAGTTTAGTATACCTTTACATCGCTTCTAGCTGCCAATCTATTCCCCTGGACCCCACTACTGCAAACAGAACAAAGCAAGGCAAAGTATAAACAAATGTGTATTTATCTTGCATTTGAACAGATTGGGATTTTAGACCAACATGGAGACTGATGGAAGTCATTTAATAATAATAATAATAAGAAGAAGAAGAACAACAACAACAACAACAACTAATAAAAATAGTAATAACTAAACTTTACTGAACATTTACTACATGCTATTCACAGCCCTTTGGACTTTACATATATTCTCTTATTTAATCCTCACAATAATTCTCCCACATGGATATTGTAGTTCTTATTTCACACATAAGGAGACGGAGGCTTAGAGAGGTTAATTGATTTTCTTAAAGTCACACAACTGATAAGTGGTAGAGCCCAATTTGGAGCCTAGTTTTTCTGACTTCATATCTTAACCAACCTGCTACAGCCCTTAGCATTTGGGGGGCCTGCTAATTTCTGAAGGCATGGTTCAGGAGGGATGTTATCTAATGAGAGAGTATTTAGAAAAGGATGAATAGGAAGGTGAAGCATCTGGAAATCATGTCCGGAGGTGGTAGAAGAATAAGATTTGCTTGTTCAGGAAAAGAGGCCTGGAAAGATCAAGTGGCCACTTTAAATTATTGAAGGGTTATCTTGGGAAGAAGGGAGTGTTGCTTTCTGGGATCATGTTAAAATGGGAATTTCTGAAGGTAAAGGACAGGAGGGCAGAATTCAGCTTTCAGGAAGAGGGAACATCCTCATAGTGCTGACTGGTTTGGATGGGAAGCACTGCCTCCCATGATGGGACATTTTTTTTTTTTTTTTGTCAGAACTTGGAGAATCTCTCTGGGACTGTTCACATCACTTTCCTCCTTGCTTACAATCTAGTCACACTGGCCTTTGTGCTAGCAGGAATGCTCTTCCCTTAGATGTTGGCATGGCTGGCTCCTTCTTGTCCTTCCAGTCTCAACAAACATATTGTTTCCAAGAATTTCCCTGACTACTCTCTTTAAAGTTCCCTCCATTCTGCCAGCAACCACTTTCTGTCTGCCATCTTTTCTTTTCCAGTAGCTGATCAATAACCAACATTACCTTGTTTACTTGTGATTTTGTTTTCTTGCTTTTTGTCCTTCTTCCCCACTAGAATGCCAGGTCCATGAGGGGAGCAAGCTTTCCTGTTTTTCTGAATTTCGTCTCCAGCTCCCAGGACAGGCAGAGTTGCCAGAGCAACCACTTGTCAGGGACATTGGGGAAGGGATGATCTCTTCTTTGGGTGGGAAGCTACATTAGGTAACTCCTATATTTCTTGCTTATTCTTACAACCTGGGAGCATTTTAGTGTTACAGTAGTTCTCCTTGTTTCTTTCCTATCAGAAAGACAAGAGAGTGTTTGAGCATTTAAAGGACCTTAATACCTGCTCTTGGTCTGTTGAGAACCAATACTCTCTTCATATCTAAGATAACCCTTGAGTTAATGGGTTTGATTTTATCCCTTAGTAACTCTGGGAATTCTCTAATTTCTGCCATTCAACTTTGGGTTCATGTGTATTAGCATGAGATTCTGGCACCATTTATGTCAAATATATTTAGAACACATCAAAAAAAAAAGGTTTGGATTATATCAGAGAGACTTTACAGAACTTGTGTTTATTATTAGATGGTATTCCCCCTTTCATTAAACAAATTAAGATTATTGCCACATAGTATAAAACTGTGGATGTTTTTCATTAGCACAATTTGGCTTTGCAAACATTCCAGCATGTGGTTCTTTACAATAAGTCAAGATGTTTTGCACACACACTTCACAGCTAGAATATTTGGGGTTCTTCATGCCCTCCTTTCATTTATTTTGGTTTCTCAGTTGTAGGTAGTATTTTATCATGCTATATACATGCTTATTGTTCTTTCATATTTAATCATATATTTATAAACTATATCCCAGATTCTGAGGATACAGAGATGAAAAGACATGGATCTTATCTTCAAGGATATTATTCCCTAGTTGAGAGATCAGCAAGTAAGTAGAGAGTCACAAAGTAGCGTGATAGATATGGTTCTGGAGGAATGTGCCATGGGAATCTTGAGGTGCAAGATTCTATGTTTGACTGGAGGAACTTGGGAAGGATTGTTAAGGGGAGAGATGGCATTTGTGATAATTTTTGAAATACAGAGGAGTCTTCTAGACTAGGAGTGGTTGGGGTGGGGGTCTGTGTCAGGAGGAAGAAATAGCATTTGAGGAGGCCTGAGAGAGCTCAGAGGGTTTAGGAAATCAAGTTCTTTAGCATAAAGGAACATAATGGACATGGGATGAAATGCAGCTGACTGGATTACTAGAGGCCAGGTCATAAGTGGTGGCTTTTGTGCCATGAGGTGTGAGAAGAAACCACGTACAAATTTGAGGCACTGTCAAGTGTATTTGAGTCTAATGTCTCAGGAAAACAGAATAACTTCAGACATCAGAAGTAGAGTCTATGGAATTCACTTGTAGAATGTTAGTGTAATGAAGGACTGCTATTTTTGCTGGGATAGTCTGGTTGAACAATTTCCAGGTATGATGTTAGGAAAATGATAACCATATAATAAGTCACTTGCTTTAAATTTTCCCTGAAGTGTAAGCTCACAATATGATGCCTACCTTACAAAGGATGAGGTTTCTCGGAGATAATAGGATTCCATTCAGCCTTTAAGCAGAGATTTCTTAAAACCGGCTTTCTCTCACTCTACTCTTGGACATGACGTCTTGGTGATAGCAAGATAGGGAGGCCTAGTGGAAACCCTTATCGTGTCCAACATGTAACAGACTTTGTCGGAGTTGAGTCTTTTTCTCAGCCCAGTGGCCGGCATAGTAAGAGCAGTATTAGTGGCAGACAGAGGGCTTCTCTTAGGCTGTTTCCATTTGCGGTTAGTTATAACTCAAGATGATGACTATGTTGTCATGCATATTAATACACTCTATGACTGCAGGTAGAAACAGGTTGGACCTGTGGATATGCAATATATTCATTGTGTTTAGTTAGTTAGTTAGTTTTTTTATAAACATGGACACCTTGGGGCCTAAGTTATAGAAACTTCTTTGTATCATTGGGCAACTCAAGGGCTACTTTTTGAAGTTTCCCCAACCTAGTTTGGCTGAATCTCCAGTTACTTTGACACATGTCAACATTTACAAATGAAGTTGTTTTATACTTATTCTAAGATAATATGCCACTTTAACCTGACAATTCTTATCCTAGGTAATTATTTTGAGGAAATACTCAGATATGTGAATAAAATTTTATGTCCAAGGATGCTCACCAAAGCATTATTTATAACAAAATCTTGAAAGTAATCAAATAATGGGAGATTTTTCGAATATCTACTATATGTGATGAAACGTTACAGAGTAAAAAAAAATCACATTTTGAAGATGGCTTAACATGAAAAAGGTTATAAAATCTGTATGTTGTTATAAAATTTGTATATACGTGGGAAGACTGGAAGGAGATGAGATACAGATGGTTTTTATTTATTTATTCCTTTTGAGGATTTAAACTTTTTTTTAATGATAACTCAACATTTATAATCAGAAAAAGCAAGACACTATTTTAAAATATACCAACTGGAATTTTTAAGATGTGTCTGCATTTAAGATGCCATATAACCAAAGAAAAGATAGGGTGATGCATGATGGCAAAAAAAGTGGGATTTGCTATGGTCAAACTATGCTGCTTTGGCACTAGCATCTTGTTAAGCACCAGAGGAGCATTTATTTAAGGCAGCATTTGACTAAGCTAATTCCGGACATTTCTCTCAACTCCTGTGCAGTCGGTTTTAAGTTGCAGGGGAGATTTCTGGCTCAGGCCAATTGAGGGAGTATACATAAACATGGGGTTTATTTTGTCAGGGATGTTCTTGAGAGACTCAATTCTCTACTGATCTTTTTTGTTCTTTGTGGCCATTTATTTACTTTTGAAAATACCCTTGCAGATCCTCACTTGAGTGAAAAGGAGATCTGTTCTCATGGCAGGGCTCAGTTGCTGATCAACAAGGCTCTAAGAATTGAGTACAAATTCGGTTACTGCTGTTTTTAACATTCTAGCAAGTTGGCTTCATTTCAATAAATGAATGATGTTACTTCAAATATTTTTATAAATTCCCACCCGTGTTTCATATTCTGTGCTTACCAAATTGTAGAAGGCATTTAATGTTTCTCCCCACCCTCCAGTTTTTTTCTTTTCTCTTTCTTTTTTTAGCTTGCCTTTAAATAAGGCTCATGATAATGAAAGTTCTTACCCATCACCCATTGGATTCTCCAGGAAACATGGGGGGAAAATGACTAGAAAAGGTCTGAATTGATTGTACTCATCTCTTTAGTGAGTGCATGAGAAGAGAGGAGATTTACAGTTAAGGTCCTAAATCAGGTCTGGCTGTTAAAGTTTTTGTTGAGGATTTAAGGAGGCTAAGGCTAAAACTGAGTGTCATCTTGGAGGTTAATCCATCCGGCTCTGGTATGTGTGTCCTGCTGCCTGTGAAAGTGACATGGTGGAACAGCTGAGGGTGAGAGGCACTGAGTTTGCCTCTGTGCAGGGCCTCGGAGGTGGTTATAATGATGGCAATGCCAGGGTTCTGAGGAAAAGATGTTTATGCTCTGAGGCATGCATGCAGTGGAGACACAGGATATTCCATGGGCTAGGAGTGAAGGAGAGCAAGAGGAGGTGACCCTGAGCAACCAGAAATGTCACATGTCTATTTTGCAAAGCATTAAGCAAAACCCCTTTTTAAAGTTCACATGGACTGAAAAAAGTATGGCAGTGAGGGGGTCAAGAGTCTGAGAGGGTTTTCTTGTCCTTCTAAAAGTGAAAAGTGCTCAGTGGCACCAAGGAGAACCACGCTGAGATGGTGGCCAAGTCCACTGCCAGTGGAAATTATCAGAGGTGGCTCCTTTCCACCTGATGGTGTCTTGCCTCCAAACTCTGAATGGGGCCACTTTTATACTCCAGATCCTCATTTCTGTACCTAAGAACCAGAGTGAGTAGGCAAGCCAGGTAAGATACCCTTTATAAACATCTTGAATACCTTGCGAACAGCGATAAACTGGATACAAATTATTTAGTGAACAAGAACATCGATATCGGTCTTAGTCTCACCTGGGCTTGAATCCAGAGTCTCTCTTACTAGATTTGTGACCTCAGACAAATGGACTACTAATACTACCTACCTTAGAAGTTGCTACCTTAGGGTTGCTGTGCAGATTAAATGAGATAATATTAGTAAAGTGCTCAGCAAATTAGATGCAAATAGTAAGCACTCAACAGTAACTCTAATAAGAACAAGAATAAGGGTAATTATGATGAAAGTTTCATAGTAGTAGTAGAAGTAGAAGTTTTATTGCCAGTACTATAGGAGTTTATCCATCAATACTTGTCTTATTTCTCTGGAGATCCCAAAGTAAAGTGTTGGATTAATGTACATTCATTCACCATGTAGAAGGTGTTTATGATGCACAAAAAAGGTTCTATTGAACATGGTGTTGGAGACAGGATTGTATAAAATGTGTTTCTCCACTTAGATGCTTACAATCTGTTTGGACAGATAAAAAATGTAAATGCATATAGAAATTACCAGATGCTAAGGGAGCAGTATGGCATAAACAAAGGCTGTGGGAATCTAGATGGTCCATTTTGGCCAGTGTAATCGAGGAGGGTTTGGTGTCAGCCCTGAAGAATGGATTTTATTTCCTTTGAGTAGACAGAATTTCAAGTAGTGGGGGACAGAATGTTCAGAAGCTTGGAGGGGCGGGGGGGGGATTAGCAAACTTTCAGGGAATGATGAGGCATTTGACCAAAAGTTAAGTGAAGGGCAGTTTCAGAGTAAAAAATAAATTAGTCAGTTTCAACCGGGAATGTGGTCACTGAGGTTAGGCAAAGCCATAACTCCAGTAATCCGTTCAGATTGTTTCACAGCCAATTGATCCAATCAGATTCATGCATAGATAACCTAAATATAAAATGACCTTGGTAAGTACCATAAGAAAGACACCTTCAGACCTTGAATGCCTTAGGTGTATGGAAGAACAGGACATTAACTCCAAATGGGAGAATCTGGACAGTTTTATTGGAAGAAGAATAATTCTTAGCCAGACCTGGAAGGACTTCTCTCTCTCTTGGAGAGAAAGGCACTATAGGCAAAAGGAATGACTGAACTAAAACCTGGAGGTTGGAGAAGATTCTTCTTTCCCAGTGAAGATGGGTCATACATATTATGTTTGTGGGCTCATAAAGTTATTCTATTTTGAGACCAAGACCAATATAGTTTCCTGTATGTCACTTGAATAAAATGGAGTATAGATGAGAAGGACTTCTCATGTGTGATTTTTCATGTTCCAACAGAGATGTGTCTCTTATAGGGAAAATGGAGTGGGACCATGTGTCCCGGACAGTAGAAGGCTATCTATATCCTCAGTGCCTGGAGCTCATCATCTAAGGAACTAGGACAACAGCCCATTTGATCCATTGTCTCATGTCACTCACCCAGCCCCACTCCTGACCTCATTAGGAAGGGTTTATCTCCTATTAGAAGTGAACCAACTATTCAACACTAAGGATCTGTTCCCTTCCTCCTGGCCCCCATCTTTCTGACCAGGTTGTGGATGTCTCAACATGAAGTATGGAGGCATGATTTCTTTTTTCTTTTAGTTTTGTTTTTAATGTTTATTATTTTTGAGAGAGAGACACAGACAGAGAGCAAGCAGGGGAGGGACACAGAGAGAGGGAGACACAGAATCGGAAGCAGGCTCCAGGCTCTGAGCTGTCAGCACAGAGCCCAATGTGGGGCTTGAACTCACAGACTGCGGGATCATGACCTGAACTGAAGTCAGCTGCTTAATTGACTGCCACCCAGGCGCCCCTCCGGAGGCATGATTTCTTAATCTGTGTTTCAGAAAAGGGGAGCAGAAGTTCAGCCTCTACTAAATATTTGTCATTTAAACCATGGTTTCTTTACTTTATTACTTTGCTGCCTATAAGAAAAAAAATCAGGAGAGAGAAAGAGCAAGTGTAGCACCTTCCAGATTTATTTGATGATGACTTTGTTGTCTAATGGTGACTTTATTTTGATGCATGTATGTGTGCATGTGTGTGTGTGTTCCTCCCATCCTCTTGAGCAAATACGTCTGATGAAGCGTTACTTGAGAAGGCAGCCTGTGTCAGGCAGGTCTACTGTTCTTTTTAAAGAATTGTGGTGTCTCAGCTTCTGAATTTCTTAGGAACCTGAACTAATGCTAGTTTACCACTAGATAGCACACAGTGTAATGCCAGTGTCATATTACAATTAACAGCAATTCTGATGACTGTCATCACTTACTGTGAACAGAGGATCTCCACAAAAGTATGACACCGTTACGACTGCTAATTCAAAAGCATTGTGTGAACTATGACAGACCCTGGTGTGCCTTTTATGCTTATTCAAATGAATAAAGTCTAGCAACTTAAATAGAGTCGAAGGAGAAAAAGTTTTAACACATTTCTGTATATGAGCCCAGGAAGGGTCAACCAGGGAAAAAAAGTTGTGTTAAGGAAAGTAATTAAACAGAGGCAGAGAGATTGAATATTAGTGCTTTTACAGAGTAAATGAGGATAAATTCTGTTAATTATATGACTTTTTCCAGTACTAATGTGATAATAAAGTACTCTAATTCTGCAGAGGCTTGTCACAATCCCAGCTGAAGCAGTGACCCTTCCACTAGGTGAGACCAAGAAGCGACTTACAAAGCTTTCTAGCAATAAGCAAGAAATCACAGTTAAATGGATTTTTTTTCACTCTACACAGTTAGTGTGGAAAACCACTACCCAACACTGTCATGAGACTGTTGGTGAATGGACTGTCTTACTCGAGGCATAGAGGGACTTATGCTTACTTTTATATTTAGTTTCTAAGGGAAGACATGTGAGCAATTCAAAGAGTATAAATAGCCCAGTGCAGGATTCTAGTACAACGATTAATAGCACCAAAAAAAGATTGTACTTGGCGTGTTGATGAAATTTTAGTCTTCAGGGACTTTAATCTTACAAAAATTTACGGTGTCATGGATGAGTGGGAACTTGTATTAGGGCAACAGAGAAACAAAACTTGATTGTACATAACATTATAATTATGGTGGGAAAACAGAGGAGAGAGTTTGGGGATATTTGGGAGAGTCAGAGTGGTGCCCCAGTGCATGGGATACTTGTACTGTGTCTTGACTGTTGAGTAGTTGTTTCGGTGAGAAGGATGGGAGAGGGAAGAGGAATTATGCAAGGAGAGAGCTGCAGTATGTGCAAAGAGGCCCAGTTGGCAAAGCAGAGACTGTGTGGAGGGGAAGGAGAAGTGGTCCAATGTAGCTGCAACATAAGCTGGGAGGCAGAGTGAGAGAAAGAAAGTCACAGATGTAGGTTTGGTCCAGATTATGAAGGAAAGGGGTGCTACAGAGGTGGAAGGAGGCTTTAATTTTTTGTTTTAAATGGATAGGCATGTGCAAAGATTTTAGCACACAGTGTCTAAGGACTGAGAGAAATTCAGTCCATATCAGTTGCACTATATCAGTTGGTGCATCTCCTGGTAGCACAGAGAACGTGGGCTCCTGGAGAGCTTTGTTCCAGTTCTCAGAGCACAGGCTGCCGAGGGAGACTGCATTCAAATCTTGTCTATACCTGCCATGAACATTAAGTAACTTGGTGGGCAAGTTACTTAATTTCTCTGTGATTCAGCTGTTTTCTTACTTGGAGAATTGAGGCAGAGTTGGAGGGTGGATGGGTGGGCAGGGAATTGCAGGGTTCCTATGAGGATTAAAATGAAGTATGCACTAAGCACGGTACCTGGTACATAGTAACTATTCAATAAACGTTAGCTATGCTTTTACTCATTACTTTTCTTCTAAAGCCTAACCACTTAGTAGAGTATTTAGTAAAAACTAGGTAAAAACTTAGTAAAAACTAGGCTACTTTGGAGCCGTCTTTCCCTTAAAAGGAGTATTACCCATGATGAGAAGAAAATGACTCCTGAGTCATCTTGGTTAAGAATCATCACATTAGAGCTTGCATGCAAACTTGATCCCATGGTTCAAGGAAAAGTACATGAAATCGCCTATTTTCCCAGGCCATTGTTCTGTTTGAGAACAATTTATCATCATCATTATGTTTGTAAGGGAAGAGACTTCTTGGTTAAAATAAGACTCGAAATACCCTCTGGGTTCAGGGAAATGGATCTGGAAGTAGACTGGAATTCAAGAAGATGCAGTGCTGTCTCTCTACAACTCTTGGCCCTAGCTGGGGGTGGGGGAGTTGTGTTAGGTTTTAGTCAGGGTTCTCTTCATTACCATGGCAACCGTCAGTAGCAGAGCCTAGAGGTTTCTCAGGAGGAGAACTTAGGGACCTCTCCTCCAGCCTTTCATACCCAGCTGCATCTTCTTCTAAGCCTAATTCTGTGCTTTGCTTTAATGGGAAACCAGTCCTTTATCACCATTTTATTTCTCTCTTCCATGTTGTGTGGATCTTCCTTCCATACTTAAGGATCTAGCTTTGAGTCCACTGGGAAAGATGTTAAAGACCAGGTGTATATGTTTTTGGCAGGGAGGTCCCATCATAGTGTCACTTTAACAGGTGGGCACTTAAATATTGCTGGGACAAGATTTTATTTTCATGTGTCACTCTACAAGGGGATCTACAAGGGGATCTTAGCTAGACATGCTAAGGAGAAAGTCCTTTCACTTAGTCATTGTTAAAAGTTAGAAAAATCAGAAAATTGGTAATCCCATCCATTCACTTACTTGTTCATTCATTTAGCAAATATTTGACTGCCAGATGCCAAATGCTCTAAGGTTCTAGGTAAAAGTGATGGGGACTGGAGGAGGCCCATTGAGGGAGGATGCAGGGAAGGCATCCCTGGGGAGATGATGTCAAAGGGAGACCTAAAAGATGAGAAAGAACTAAGGCCAGATCATTTTAGGTCCCAGAGTGGGAAGGAACTTGGCGTCTTTGTGGAAGTAAGAGGAAGTCCCCATGGCTGGAGTGCTTAGGAATTGGAACAGAGGCTACTACTAATCAGCTGGATGACTTTGGCCATGCCACTTGATCTCTTTGAGGCTCAGTAGACTCATCTATCAAATGTGGGTGATTTTACCCACCCCTACCACGTCCTTCAAGGTTTTTTGAAGACTGATTGAATAAAAGTTAGAAAAAAAATATTTTTAAGTGAAGCATGGTTTTAAAATTGTAGCCTGTTTTTTTTTTTTTTTTAAATCTATTGATTTAGGGAAGATTATTACTAATAGAACTTAGCACAAGTTTGAATATCTGTTTTTTCATCCAAAGAGGTTTATTCCTATAATACTAGAAGGCTGCTCTAATCACAGAGTTTAATTTCTAACTGGGTCCAACCATAAACAGTGAGCCCAATAATATAGTCTTGCTCTCTTTTATGGTCGGTATCCTGACCTCAAATCTCAGTTCTGCCATTTATGGTTGGGCTCTTTTACCAACCTCACTGGCTTCAGTATATTTATCTGTGAAATGGGGATATTATTAGGACCTAACTAATGGGGTTGTGGTAAGGATTCATTGGAATGATTCCTGTAAATGCCTGTGCCTGGCACATGCTGAGTGAAGTGGGGACTCTTTATGTGAAAATAGGAGTGATTCTTATGCCAGTGAGGCCTGAGCAGATTCAAGTGTCCTCTCACTAAAAGTAAGAAGGGATAAATTTGCTTATACTGGGTTGATGGTGTTTTCTTTCATAGAGAAAGTTCCAAATTGCTGACTTTTGAGGTCACAGACTCTTCAGAAGCTGGAGGAAGGCACCGAGTCAGGTGTTTTGTTTCCTACATGGTTAATTGGTTGTAAAATGCTACTAAAACTTACTGCTTCTGATTGAATTAAGTGCCCTGGGAAATCCAGCTGTGAACAGGAGGGCATGGGAGGTTTTTCCTGGGTCTCTCTATTCGCTGTCTGTGGACAGCGCATGCTGGTAAATATGCACTGCCTTCACTTTTGCTTCCGGCTGCAGGTACTTTTCCGAACCTTCCCTTCACCCAACCTGCCAGCTGCCAAAGGTCTGGGAGAAAATCAAGCTTGACCACATCTGGATTTCAGGTGACAAGGATTCTCAGCAATAATAAAACAAAAGAAAACAAGCCATTGTTTTAAAAGCAAGAACTACTTTTGTTTTCTTAATGAGAGGAGCCCCATTTAGCAGAGCCACAGGGGTTCTTCTTCCATTATAACTTTTTAAAACTCAAAATTGGGCACAAAGAAGGCCTACCCTAGCCTCCCAGACAAATGAGTTGCTGCTACTTCGGTTATTATAGCTTAGAACAAGACATGCAAACAGGGACCCCTCTCTCAGATTTGTTTTGTCTGGCCCTTATATCGCCTGGAAGACTGGCACATTCCGCACTTAACAACCTATATTTCTAGCTTCTCTTGAGAGGGGAGGCTCTGGCAACACTGTCCTTATGTTCTCCATGGAGTCAGTTGGCTGGAGGATAACTGAGGCTGTCCATTGTAGACAAGGGATTTACTCTTCCATTCATATAGTTTCTGGTACACTGTCTGTGGTTGTACATGCAGCTTAGTTCACACATTGATGTTACCTATTTGGAATATATTATATATTATATTGTATAGAATATATTATATGTATTATACCTACCAAGTATATTAATATATGTATAATATATATGATATATTAGATATAATATATTCCAAGCAGGTAACATCAATGTTTGAACTATATATATTATATATATAGTATATATATACTATATATTAGTGACTTAAGAAGAGGCCATAGGATATTGAAGTTGTATAGCCTGAAGTTACCAGGGCTTGACAGAATATAATATTCTCTTTCTTTTACACACTTTTTTGGGACCCTCCCTTCTGCTACATTCTCAGCTTCATCATTGCGTCAGCATATCCATCTTTACACCTCCACCTTTTATGGAGACTGATGTTTGATGTTAGCTCCCCCTATCTTCTCTCCTGCCCACCTATCCCAGTGATAGGATCTCTATTAGATGGGACAATGGATTATATTCTATTATGGATTCATCTCTTAGTACAGAGTTTCTAAGCAACCCTAGCTTTCTATTTTTCTAGGTTCAACTCTAGTAGACCAGGACCCAATGTTTTTTTAGCCACCCAAACAAATATCTGGTGACTAGCTTGAATTGGGCCTGATTAGCTTGACTTGAGTCACATGCCCATCTCTAAAGCAATCACACAGTTGGGGGGGTGTGATGTTGTGACTAGCCAGACCTGGATCATAAGCACCACTCTTGTCTAAGCTTGGAATGACTTTGTGCTGCTGAAATACAAGGACTCTTGGGTGATGGTGAGGAAGTTTTTCAAAAGGAGAATAGAGGATAGTTACCAAAATAGGGGGGAATGGATTCTGGGCAGTCAACTCCCAGACTCCCTCCACAACCTGTGAAAACCCTGGACCCATTCTACAGAAAAGTGTTACAAAAATTTGGATGCAATGTTGAGGTGTTCAAGAACTCCAGTGTATCATCCACTAGTCTCTAGGTTAATAATATCTGGACTAGATCATCTGTAAGTTCTCATTCCATTCTAGTGTTCTTTGTTTTATTAAATTTTTGACCAATTTTCATGATAACAGCTTCTTTGGAGTTTTGTTTCCAGTGTTTCAGGTTTAAGCTGTTAGAGAGTGACATGCGGTAGGGAGAGCAAGAGGGTATGACCTGTGAGCTACAAAGCACCCTCAGAAAGACTAAATTGTGTCATTGTTCGTCTACAATATTGCTTTAGTTTCATTTTCCATCAGCATCCTTATGATATCATGATAAATAGTGCTTAATAAAGTGTCAGATTCTCTTTTGCATTATGATTTTAAAATGATAAATTTCTTTTTATATTTTTATGGACTAGAACACACAGACTTATTGGATCATTATAATATAAACTGGAATAATTTGGAGCTCATAAGATTATTGTCAGTGCTCTGTGGGCATGATGCTCACTGGTCATTTTTATTTGGAGACTGATCCTGAGCTTTAAATCCAAATTAAGGAGTCACTTGTTTTTGTCTGAACTTGGCTTGTGTGACGTGTTGGAATGCAGTAATTTTTTTTTCCATGAGAGCCTTTGCTCAAATTAAATTTATTATCCCCAATGGTGTGTGAGCCGAGGATGGGATGTTGAGATTGGGCCGGGGAAAGTGTCCAGAAAAGTGAACAGACAAATGGAGTGGATTTTTAAAAGGATGATGATGATTTAAACAGGTTTCAAAAGAATTTTCATCTTTAGCAAGACTATGATTTTTCTCTTGGGACACAGCTTTTCAGCCGATGGCTTTTTTCTTTTTTTCTTTTTTATATTTTTGGTAGAAAAGTGAGATTGTTTCTTTTCTTTGAAGGAAAAATTTGTCAAATAGCTGCTTACTCTGGCAACCAGAAACTCCTTTATTTTTCTGTGGCTTGTGCTGGAGATGAGGTGGAATGGGTGAGGAGAATTCAATTGTTCTTTTCATTCAGAGGTGATTTGACATAAGTTATTGTGATGAGTTTCAGTGACACATGATTAGATGTCTAGCTCTTCTCTGCAATTCACTATTACCGATGCATAACTCCATCATTGCATTTATTACATAGTATTAACATTACTGTTGATTTTTAAAAATAAATTAGGTATTAATTCTCAAGGTTCAATGTACATGAAAATTATTTGAGTATCTTACCCCCTAACTTACTCCCACCAAGGTGAGTTTCCCAGATAATTCTGATGCAGGCCCTGGGAAGTATACTTTGGTGAACCTCCATAAGGGCAGGAACAGAGTTGTCTCTGTACTTGTGCTTAGCACATAGTGGGTGCTTAGTAAATACTTACTGAGTGAAAGATGAATGAATTTTACTGAATGAATAAATGGATGAGTTAAGGACGTACTCTGAACCAAGAAATAGCAAACCATCAAGAGCTTTAATCACTGGTTTTCAACAAAGTCATTAGAAGGTTATGTAAAATTTTGGAGGGAGAAGATACATTTCATATTATTAGTTACATGTCCTTTTGTACCTTTGGGTTATGCTTAAATGTTTTAAGAACAATGGCAAATTTAATTTAGAGATAATATTTTAAACTTTGATGTTGAGAATTGTTTTAAGTAGGAAATTGAGGACATTGATGGTGTGGAATCTGCCCAGTTGATAGTCTTTTATGAATTATGCATATGTGAAACTAATAAATGATCTACATTTTACAAAGTGTAAGATGGGTAGCTCTTAACTCTTCTCATTTGAATTAACTGGCAAATCTAGAGCATAAAGGCTTTGGCAAAGACACACATCATTTTTAGTTCTTAATTTATCCATCACAGTATGGGGGCAACGTTCCCTAGGTTCTATGCTGAGTGACATTTCAGTTTTTACAACAATCAAGTTGTTTATTTTTCTTAAAGTAATCCTACTTATAGAAAATTGAGAAAATATAGGGAAAAAGGAAAGAAGAACAAATAATCTTTGTGCTATAATTTAAAGTTACTGCCATTAATATTTACAGTCAATTTAAGTCAGATATGCATTTTCTGTTTTCTATTATGCAGCCATACTAGGTGCTGTGGAAAATAGAATGGCACTCTAAAAGTGTCTGCAGTGTTATGGAGAAGCACATGATTACTTAAGTACCTGGAATACAATACGTGAAGACCAATTGTGACAAGAACTGTAACAGAATGTTGGAGGAAGTGGTTAATTCCAGCTGGGGTATTTGGGAAGGTTTCATGGGCTCAGGGCATTTAAGCTGCTTCTGTAAGGAAAAGTAGAATTATGGGAAGCTGAGATGGTATTGAAATTAGGGAAGGCATTTCAGGCCCAGGAATGCAGCCTATGGTGAAGGCAGGAAGGAAACTTTATGTTCAGGGCACAGGGTGTAACTCAATGTGACTGAAGCAAAGAATGTTGGAGGGCCAATGTGTCTGGAAAGGTAGAATGTGGACATCTGTGGGAACTTTGAAAGATTCCCTGATCCATGGCTATTCGACCTTTCTTGGCAAATATTCAAATACCCTATTGTCATAAGAGTCAAGAAGTTTTCCTGGAAGTTTGATTTTAAGTGCTTTCCTTCTCTTTTATTTTTCTTTTGGAGGAAAACTTGAACCAAAGTAATTATGATCTTAATACAATTGGTATTAAAGGAGAATAATTGTACATGTTAGGCTTTTGAGGAATATTTGTCAGTTGAGTAAGTGAATGGTACTGAATGTTTATACTTCATAACATCTCGAAGAAAAAGTGAGTTGAGTGTCCAGAAAACCCATATGCATCAGTTACTCTGGATTTGAACTTTTTGATCTCTCTCTGACATCTGTCACCTTCACAAGGGAAATTAATATCGAAACCTTTTGAGGACTCGGGAGGAAAAGTGAAATTCTAACATCAGATTCTAAATGAATCTGCTTTAAAATTTTAAACACAGGGGTGTTAAACAGAGGGGTATTAAAAGCCTTTGATTTTCAACCTGTGGCTTTCTGTCTGCAAAAAAGACATTCAAAGATAGTGACTAGTGGGACTGGTAGCTACATAATGTATGAATAAACCCTTGAAATGGTGTTCATTGACTCCTCCCAAGAGACCCAGATTATATTGGTTTCGCTTTGGCCATCATTCTCCAAATTTGGTTTGGCTCTATTACCAGACCCACCCACTGAGTAGGCCTTCATTATAGTTAAAATCCATTTGAAATAGGCAAGAGTGGTCATGGGCAAAATTGAAACAAATTAAAATTTATAATTGGGAATATTCTAGTGACAATACCAGAAATTTTTATGTTGGCTTTATCTCTAATTTTGAATGAATCTGAAAATGGTAGTAAGAGTATAGTCAGACATAGTCAGTGATGTGTACTGCCATATAATAAAAAATATATATAACATATGAAGGACTGTAGTTTAGTGGATGTGGGCTTCAAACCCAAACTGCCTGCATTCAAATCCCAGCTGTACCACTTACTAGATAAGAAACCTTGGGCAAATTACCTAAGTATTTTATCTCAGTATCATTGAGATGAGAATAGCGATAGTACTTCATAGGGTTGTTGTGAAGAGTAAATGAATTAATACATTTAAAGCACTCAGAACAGGGCCTCCACACCTCCACATGGTATATTCATGTATTTGCTATAATAACTACTAAGTGGAGGCATTGAGGCTCCTCCTATCTCATTTTTTTTTAATTTTTTTTTAACATTTATTTATTTTTGAGACAGAGAGAGACAGAGCATGAACAGGGAGGGTCAGAGAGAGAGGGAGACACAGAATCTGAAACAGGCTCCAGGCTCCGAGCTGTCAGCACAGAGCCCAACGCGGGGCTTGAACTCACGGACCGCGAGATCATGACCTGAGCCGAAGTCGGACGCTCAACCGACTGAGCCACCCAGGCGCCCCTCCTATCTCATTTTTTATGCGTGGCTTTCTGGAGCGGGACATTGTTATTGAAGCAACGTTGCTAGTCGCATTTGCCTCTTTTCTGACCTGGAGAGGGAGTCTCACTAGGGACCCAGGATTCCAAGACCTGATGAATGTCTCAAGTCTTATCCCCTGGTCTGCAGGAGTTCTGTGCTGGGTGATTCCTTGAAGATCATGTTCCTTGTAATGAAAATGGTTTAAGACAGATATGTCTTCAGTCTGTCCCGAGCCCTGAGAAAGACAAACATACACTTGAGTTTGTTATCTACCTCATTCCTGCCAAGGGCCAGTGTTTGTACCTTAATGCACTTTTGGCGAGAAACACTTGGCACTTGAGTAATCTTTGTAAAAGAGGATCCCTGAAGATGAACACCTTCTCTACAACACACAAGCTTATAACTTGTTGGATATGTCATACTTTCTCACTTAATTTCCAGTCAAACCTTGTAGTTGGCGTTAAACTGCAGCATCCTTGCTCTCGCTTCCCTTCTCTGTGTCATTTCTAAAAAGTTTCAATTTATTCTTTCCAGATTGGTCATTGGTTATTTGTCCCCCTCTTTCCCTTTTCACTGTCTTGATCCTTTTTCCTAGCTTTCAGACTTGACTTCTAGCATAGGAGATCTATGTGTAATGAATGCTTTTTCTTAAAGCTATTTTTATTTATTTACTTATTTATTTTTTAAATGTTTGTTTGTTTTTGAGAAAGAGAGACAGAGAGAGAGAGAGAGAGAAACTGGGGGAGGGGCAGAGAGAGAAGGAGATACAGAATCAGAAGCAGGCTCCAGTCTCTGAGCTGTCAGCACAGAGCCCCACATGGCGCTCAACTCACGGACTGTGAGATCATGACCTGAGCTGAAGTTGAACACTCAACTGACTGAACCACCCAGGTGCCCCCTTAAAGCTATTTTTAAATTCTTTCATCTGCTGCTATTCTATCCCAATACCTTACATTTATTTATTTATTTATTTATTTATTTATTTATTTATTTATAAATTCTTGCCACTAATTATGTCCTTTCATCAAGGCCAAACTCTGAGGTAACAAATGCTTCTCAAGTTGATCATGTTCATCCTTTCAGGCTGAGAATACTTTCCAGAAATGCCCAAGATCTGAGGGATCTTGGCCAAAGGAAAAAGTAAACTCCTTGAAGTCAGTAGCCAGTAATACGGGCAGCCACATGCTCTCCCCCAGGGATCCCCAATATAGTGCCACAACTTGGTACCATTCCACCTTCCACTGTGGGGACAGAGAAGAGAATTTGCTTCGTCTGCAAAGAATCCCCTCAGGTTCTTGTTTCTTTCTTCCTTCCTTGCTCTCAAACAGAACTGCAGGGGTTTGAGTCAAGGCAGATACTCTCTCACTAGTGCATTTTAATATCAGAAAAGGAAAAGTGGTCAGCCTGGTGGTGAGAGACCTTTGCCCTTACACAGGTTTGGCCTCCTCAGTCTGCCCTTGTGGCATCCTTGGGATTTTGGCAGACTTATGGGTATCATATTTTCACATGGATGAACTGTACTCTACAACTTCTTCTGTGTACCAGGAACCCAGAAGTGTTGGCATTGAAAGTAGAGGTTTTTCTTTCTAGCTGTTTTGGCTCCTCTGTTTTCAAGGGAGACCTATTTTTCATGGCTGTGGCCATGGGAGTCTTGTTTACCTCTTCACGGATGATGACGATGGGACAGTGATGGCGTTTCTGAAACAGCCCCTGGCAACTTGAGAGGTCTGGGTAGGGATAGTTGCCTTCTGGTTAAACATTTTCAATTTGGGAGAATACTCGTACTCCTGGAAAGTCTTCCTTGGGTATGTCTGGGCAGTAGATTTGATCATGGAGGCAGGCAGTTCTATGCTTCGGTGTCAAAGCAGAGATGATGGGGCAGTCTAAGGAAAGGACTTCTCCAAAAAGGCCCTTTGATTCGTGAGGCATTTCCCTCTCTACCCTCCAGTTAGCGTGTGTGCGAGCAACTTGAACTTCACACAGAAGGGGCCCCACAGTTGTTTCCACACAGCTGTTTCCTGCATTGGGGGAGAGTGAGTCTCCGTGTCCTGAATCTCTTTGGCAAGGATCATCTGCCACATAACCATCTGTGGGCATAAGTCAGAGGAACTTTTGGGGAGCCTTAAGACTGCAAATGGGGGTTTTATGTCTTGGTTTAGGTGTGCCTTGATGCTTGTCTTTTCCAGCCTAGACATTATGACAGCAGCTGAAAACATCCAAACGTGATTTTTCAGAATTTGGGTGGAGGAGGTAAAAAGTCAACCTGCTCACCCTAGATCTATTGCAATGCTTTGCATAATATTTAATGATGTACAAGCTGTTGCCTAATGGTCGGTTTTACTGTGTGTGCCCTTCAGTTCTGACTAGCTGGAGTCCTCCATGATTTAAGCTGCTACCTCTCTCCTTTATGTGTCTTGGCCTTTGGGTAAAACTGCTCTAGTCATTATTGTCTCTCCTTGGTTTCTTCTTTTTTCTTTTTGTAGGTCATTCAATGAAATCTGTAGTTCTCGTCAGTTACATAGGTCTTTGCTTCTTTTCTTAACCTTAACATTCAAAGACAGAAGAATACTTTTTGTACCTGAAAATCTGAACATTCTTAGTGCTAGGCAGTGAGCAGTTGCCATAAATAAATGATGATGAAAATAATTATCTCTTTTTCTATGCCAGGTACTATTTAAACATTTCACATACGTTACTCATTTTATTCTCAATAACCCTCTAAAGCAGGTTCTGTTATTTCCCACATTTTACAGATGAGAAATTTAAGGTACAGGGAAGTTAAGTAATTTCTCTAAAGTCACACAATTAATTAAACAGTAAAGTTAGGATTATGACAAAAGCCACACAGTGGTCCTGGAGAGAAGTACTGTTATTTTCATGTTTTTGTAAGGCCACTGCAGAAATTTACCCATGGGGATCTTATCTCCAACCCAAGTTCTTGTCCAAAATTCTCTACTGTTGTCTTTATTGTAGAATGTTCTCATTTCTATCCCTTGGGAGTCCTGGATTCTGTTTAGGTGAACAGATTTACTAAAAACCCACTGAGTTCTGAGTCTTGTGTCATGTTCTGGGTATACAGAGATGGTTTTTATTATTGTTGTTATTTTACATCCTCATATAGATGGATCAAAACATGTTGGCTATGTCAAAGAATTTTCCTTTTGGGGGAGCCTAGAGGTATCTTTGGTATCCAGTACTCTGCTAGTCACATAGAAGAATTCCCAGTGTACTATCTATTGGTTGGTAAAATGTGACACAAGTAAACCATTGAATAAGCAATTTTGTTCTACAAATGTGTGCGTTCGGTTCAGTGAATGTTCAGTGATGAGCTAATGTTGTACATTAGCCTGACTGAGGAACCTAAACACAACTTTTAATAGGCTGTCACTTTTGGTTTTATGACCACCACTTTCCTAATTTTTAGTATTCTAAAAAGCTCAATGGCTCAACTGTTGAGCTCTTATTGGGTTGGCTTTTGAAAAGCTACATTATCTTGAAAAAAATCATACAACTAGAAGTCAGAACACGTGGGTTGTAGTTCCAGCTGTTGTAACTATTATAACTGTGTGGCTATTCTCACGTCTTCTGATCTCTCAATGTTTTCATATGTGCAATGAAACAGTTCAAATAAGTGATGGCTAAGGTCACTTAGAAAGTCTTGCAATTCATGGAAACAAACATATACCATAAGGAGTCTTTTGACCAATATAGGTTATGAGTTTAGTTTTGACTGTAGATAAATATCTTAATTTTGTTGAGTCTTAGTTTTCTTCCTTTTAAATAGGTTGATGATTCCTGGCATGCTTAATTTATAGGACTTCTATGAGGATTTAGTGAGATTATAGAGATGTAAGTGCTTTGAATCACATAATACACTGTATGAACATAAGATGATATTATTCATATTGAAAGTTACCAGAAAGGTGTTGGGTTTTTTGCCCCACCCTCTCCATCCCCCCCCCCCCCCCAAAAAAAAAGACTGGAGTTTAGTTCTGATTGGGCTGTTTCCTGGAGTTTCTGGAACTCCTTGGAACTCTACAGGGTCAATAGGGGCTTTGCCCTGTCTCTAGTTCATTTCCCACGGTTGGGATAAGGCTGTCACACTCTTTCTCCTGACAACACTTTATCAAACATATCCGCCACACAAAATGTGGTAATTCATGAGACAAAAGTGAGGTTTTGAGTTACAATAACCTCCTCTTTGTTAAAAGCCCCCTGAGAATCTGAGATCTTCTCCATAGGCCAGCAGACATGCATGCGTCCCCCGTTTACAAATGCCTTAAAAACAGCCTGATAAATCATCCCCAAAATGTGTGTGCTACATCTAACTCTGTCCCTCAGTGGGGATATTTTTAACTCCTACTTCTAAGTCCTCTCAGTTCCTTTAAGGAAGTGCGATCCGAAAGGGTCAGGCATTTGGCATGTACTTAGGGGAAACTTTGAAAGAATTCCTGAGGCTCCCCATGGGGTAAGGCTGGCTTTCCCCAAAAGAACAGGCCCTTCAGAGCGTCTTTGCCACATAAGGGCTTGTGTGAGGCCCCAGGCACCCGTTGATGCCGTCTCTTCCCTGCGACAGATGGCCAAGCCTTCAATTTCAGCAAGCGATCCACTGTGGAGAGGGCGGGCAGGAGATTCTGGCAGCATGCCAGGTGACAGGGCAGCTTAGGGTAACAGGGATCCGGTGTGTGCCCGGCATAGCTTTTGTGCTAACGACGGGCTGCTGACAGGCACCTCGCCCCTGCTCATCGTTAAGGCAGAAGATCCCCTGCTCCCTTGATTCTGTTTCTCTCTGGCAGAGCTAGCGTCCTGTTTGCCTGCCTTTCAAAATCCATTTTGGCACCAGATGGCCCCCCTCATGGTGGCTAGCAGTTGTCTGACTTGAAGATGCCAGAGGGTGTGCTGACAGCTTCTTCTAACACAACCTGAATCTGGCTGTCGGTCTGGGCTCAAATGTCTTAAACACACACCCGCGGCAATATTATCAGCCCTGGGGAATCAGGGGTGGGGGGCACTGGAGGGAGAATGGCGGTGATGTCTCCCTCCACAATATTTATGCTACTGGTATGGAAATAATAATACCAATACTTATTCTTATTTGTACGCTTATTGGCACAAATGCCATTGTGGTGCAATTACTGTTGATGGTATAATTAGCACTAATATCAGTACTTCACTACTCCTGTTATTACTAAAACTACTATAAGCATAATGGTTAAGGACACAGGCTCTGTCCAAATTTGAGTTCCAGACTCGCTAACCTTACGATAAGTTATTCAACTTCTCTGAACCTCAATGTGTTCATCCATAAAATGGGATTGATAGCAGAGGTTATTTAGGGGGATTGAATGGGCAAAATGTATTTGCAGTTCTCAGCACCTTGCTGAACATAAGTTAAGCACCTAATTCATGGGAGCCATTATTATTACTGGCCCCATCACCATGCTTACCATGTGTCAGGCATTATCACGGTTCATTTTTACAATTGCCTTATAAGGTAGGGACTGTCCTTATACCCAATTTATAGATAAAGGAAGTGTGGAGCAGAGAAGTTCACCTACTTATCCAAAATCACACAAGCAGTCAGTACCTGTCAAAGTTGGGACGTGAACCCCATTCTGGGTATTTCTAAAGGCTGTGGCTTTTCCTCTGTACCACACTGTTTCTCACTGTCAGTTTCGTGGCAATCAGTCCTCCCCTGAGGCTTGGCGTGGCTTTTAAATATGCCCTTCCAACCAGCTGTGCTTGAAAGAGGCAGCCAGTTTTTACATTTCAGGTGCCTTTGGCTTAAACCCCAGCAAGATGGCCGACTCTCTCTCTCCCTGAGCTTCACCATTTCAGCTTCTGAAAGCCATGTGTGATCACAGGGCCACCCAGCTCTTGCCTTCTGAGAGCTCAGAGGAAAGGACAATGCTGAGGCACTTGGGGTTATGACCACTCCCTCAAACGTCTTTCTCTTTCCAAGTCTGCCCTATTGAAAGGGGACTTGAGTAGGACCAGCTGACTGCTGGCGGGAATGACTGTGCTGTTCTTTGTACTGGGGAAGGGGTGCCAGAGCCCAATTCCATTTTACACGTTTGGACTTCAGCGGTGTTCCACGAGTCATTTATCTTGTGTGAAGTGTTGATAAACTTTGGCCTCTATGGAGAGAACCTGGAAGTAGGGGCAAATGATTATTCAGAGGTTTCCTTTTATTGATGGGTGGTTGAATGGTGCATGATGTTGAAAGCGTCGTTTCAGGAAAGTGTTTGTATTTTAAAATGTTCTTTTAGTTGACAAAGTTATCGTCACTTTTCAGAGTTACTCCCACACCATATTCTTCTGTTGCCAGATTCTAAGAAACCGGGGAGGAGAGAGATTCTTCTAGGACCTCTCTCAGTTCAGTAGTCAGAAACCAGTTAAACCTCGTGTGACTTTGTGCTATGTTCTCCTTACTGAGGACCCCTGTGTTATTTGGTTAATAGACTTTGTGCTCAGAGCTAAATTCAGACTGAGGCATCATGGGTTGATAGTTCTTCACAGACTGTGTGCATTGAGGTGGGAATTTTGTACTCCAGTGTGGGAAAAGGTGACTTGAAGTGGGAGAAAGGTGAAGAAAAGAACATGCCGGAAAAATTTAACTGACTGGCATTTTAATGCATTCTGGTGTTTGGGGGACATATTTTGGCCTGAAATCTGTAGGCCTAAAAGTAAAAGGGAATGGAGAACTTAGGGTGGCTTTTAAAATGCTTCTTTCCCCAAACATGAGCAAATGAAGAACATATAGATTGCCAGCATTAATCTCCTAATAGTACATCTTTGATTCCTGCTGTCTTTGTGTAATGGACTTTAACAACTACAATGAAAGAAATAAGTGATAAGGTCACCATCTAATTTATCATCCATAACAGGACACTTTTGAGAGTTAACGTGGGTGCCATAATATTTACAGTAATATAGCTGGTGTAAACTGGGATTGTTCCTGGGAAATTGGGACTTTTGGTCACCCTAGCAAGTAAAACCCATGAATCTCACCCTAGAACCAACTCAGGGACCAAGGTGGCAGTGAGGTTCTGATTCATTCGCAAAATAGCTTTTGTCTATAGTAGGCAGTATAAGAAAAACATATAGGAAATACTTGAGAAGTCAAAGGACTTCAGTCAGTACGTGAATCTTATCTACTTCTCGTGGGTACTACTAATTAGACGATTTTATTTGGAGATGCTGAAATAAAAAGTGTTTACCATGTCCTCATATTCATCCAGCATACATTTTGCTGGTTCATCATCTGTTAATTTACGGGGCTTAAATTACATGTTGTTGGGGACCATGAGTAATTCTCAGGCAATTACACCCAATTGGAACCTACCTTAAATTACGGTGAAGACTTTCCCTCTGTCTGAGTAAAAATACTTCCTTGGGGGCTTAATTCTTTTGTGAGATCTGTTGGCAGCACTAAAAACGTTTCTTTCACAGAACAAGTCCAGCTTGGGTACAAAACAAAGGCTAAAGTTTTAAACAAAATAGTGACTCTAACACCATTCTAAATATTTCAGAAAATCTGCGGAGAATAGAATGCACAACCCAGACGCGGCTTACTACTTTTTCTCCCCCCTTCCGTGTCAGGACTGAAATGCTAACCATGATAATTTGTTTCTCCACAGGTTCTTCTTGAAATTTTTCCTCAAATGTAACCAAAATTGCCTAAAGAATGCAGGAAATCCACGTGACATGCGGAGATTCCAGGTGGGTTTGTCTTGTCTTTCTTAAATTTCAATAATGGCATGAGTATAAGGAGAGGGTAAAAAAAAAAAAAAAAAAAAAAAAAAAAAAAAAAAAAGTCTTAGGCAGAAGAAGATATAGAGTCTAGTTATTTCCCCAGACGTAAAAAGCAGGTGAGGCTCCTGGTCCCCCAGGTCTCTGTGTTCTTGGAGTTGTTTTTATGAAGGAAGAATTGGGACCAAACCACCTGCGTTCACTGTTTGAGACAGTGATGTCCTTTGAGCTTAGTTTGGCTTCCTGAATGGACTCTTAGGCTTCAACCACTTCCGGGTAAGTGAAGTACATAGAAATGATGCATTCTTTCTAAAGTTTTACAAGTAGAAAACTCTTAAATAAGATCTTTGTTCTGTTTTAGAATTATGCCCTCTTCTTCTTTTCTTTCTCTTTGTACTCCTCTTCCAATCCTGGAA
Organism: Panthera pardus; assembly: GCF_024362965.1. Taxonomy (NCBI): domain Eukaryota; kingdom Metazoa; phylum Chordata; class Mammalia; order Carnivora; family Felidae; genus Panthera; species Panthera pardus. The sequence goes on along the minus strand of NW_026526765.1, from coordinate 50,064,075 downwards.
ATTGTCAGCAGTAAGTGTCCATTAAAAATGGACCCTGATGCAGGTGGGCACATCTAGAGTGATATGGGTGACACTCAGTTCTGTGTCAGCAATGTCCTTCTACAGCATGTGTGAAGGTCCTCAAGCAGCAGTCAGATCTGCCACCATATGTGGGTGGTATGTTCACCTCATATAATTATACACTTACTGATGGAAGAAGATGTGAAAGTAAAGTGTTAATTTCGAAGACACAAAATGGTAGTTGGGTTTTAGGAAAGGTTGCTAAGTTCTAGATAGTGGTGCTTCTCAAACTCAGAAGTGTCAAGAATGCCCTGGGGATCTTGTTAAACTGCTAATGAGGTCTCAGGTGGGCTTGAAACTCTAAATTTCTAACAAGCTCCCAAGTGATGCTAATGCCATGGACCACACTTTAAGGAGCAAGGTTCTAGACTTGTGTTGCCTTCCATCTCATTTTATGGCTAAATCTTTGCATGATCAGTGTTAGTTTTCCTATCAGAGTGATGTAATGATATATATGTCCATATGGTCTTTCAGTGAAAACAGCATGGTGTTTAAAGTATATTCTTGGGTATAGTTCGTCAGCATGAAGTGTAGATTGACGTGCATGATCTCTGAGAGGATCTTGAAGAATTTTAGCTGTACATTCGCACATGGGAGAAAGGGATGGGATGATTCTGAGCATTGATTTTCATTATTTTATTTTATTAAAAAAATTTTTTTAACTTATTTATTTTGAGAGAGAGAGAGAGAATGAACACAAGCAGGGTGGGGCAGAGAGAGAGAGAGAGAGAGAGAGAGAGAGAATCCCAAGCAGGCTCCACACTGACAGTACAATACTGAGTTTGAACCCACAAACCATGAGATCATGACCTGAGCCAAAATCAAGAGTCCAGCACCAACTGAGCCACCTAGGTGCTCCAAGCATTGATTTTTAGATGTCAAGATCTCTTTGTCTCCAAGATGATTTTTTTTGAGAGGTGAGACTTATTAGTCTCATGAAAGAGACTAATAAGACAAATTTGGTAGAAAGAAGACATTCTCTCCCAAGATTCTGAAGAATTTTTGTAAAATCATTTTGGCCTTGCCACCTTTTGTCCTGAGAGATCTGAGGAAGAGAATGCCTGGATTCCTAGTTTCCTGGAAAATGTTTCTTTTGGCTAGTTGCTGACCCCAAGTGGGTAGACTTGGGTGCTTTGCTTCCCACACATGATTTTTTTTTTGTGTAGAGTGGGATTAGCTTTGCTGGTAAACAAAACATGTGATGTCACTAGGTGTATATTGCTCAGTGTCTTGAAACATGAGATTGGGTTTCATTATAAACTGTTTTGCAGCTTGCTTTGGCCCCAAGATGAGCCATATATCTATCTCCCTTGACCGAGCCTGGGTTATATCATAGCAAGGCATATCCAGGCACAAACCAATTCATGTTTAATAAACATGTCTAATAGACACGTGTCATGACTTACGAATATCAGGATCAACTTTCTTGTGCTTCTCAGGGCAGCAGAGTTAAAGGTAGACTTTAGTGACATTGGGGACCTAAGAGTATTATATAAGACTTCTGAGGCTTTGTTTTCCCTCATAGGACCGGCTAGTAAAATGTCTAAAGGTCTTAAATTATAAGATGTAGCTCTTATGTGGGATGAGAAACCAACTCAGTCTGTTATTTTTTATAGAGTCTAGAAAGCTTTATTTTTGCAGATAAAATAGTTGTTCTTCACTTAGTAGAAGGGCTACTGAGATGAGGGGGCATGAACTGAATTTCTGGAAAGCTTCAGTTTCCTCAACTCTAAAATGGAGTAAAAATTATCATTCTGCTTATTTTACAACATATGAGTAAAAACGTTTTGTATGCATAACTAATTTGCAAATGATAAAATGTAAATGTAAGCTTTTAGAGAAAGTACTTGTGATAAACTAAAACTGGAACATTATTTCAGTACAGGGTTTCTCAACCTAGGCACAATTGACATTTTAGACTGCATAATCCTTATGCAGTTATGGGGGAGGGGAGGTTTGTCCTGCACATTGTAGGATGTTTAACAGTTTGTTACTTGCCTCTATCCATAGAAACTCTTTCATGCCCTAGCCCAGTCATAGCAACCCCAGATGTCTCCAGACATTTGTCAGTGTTCTCTGTCAGTGAATCTCCTAGTTGAGATTCATTGGTTCAGTTCTGTACCTGATGACTTCTGACAGACTCTTCCTGGTGACAGTGCGACCATCCCAATGAGTGCTCTCTGTTACAAGGCATGAGAGCTGCCTGACACAAGGTCCATACTGTCCTTCAAATACATACGCTCTTCCCTGTGAGTCTCCAACTGTCCTCAAGTAGGTAGACTCCTCTAAATATGGGCAGCAACCTTGACCACCACAGAGTTAATTTTTGCATTGAAGAAAAGCTCTTCCCATCAGCAAGGACAAATTCCTTACTGGATCTCAGATTTAACCTGCTTTGTTCCCATCACCCACTCGTCACTTCCTGGGAGAGGATAGAGGGAGCTTGTGGCAGAACGAACACTGACTCATTTTGTTTTGTGTCTGTGTATGTTTACATGTCTCATTAATTATAATTTTTCCACAATTAGCATGTGGTCTTACACATGTTGGCACATGAGTGTTTATGCAATTAGAGAATGGAGAAATTGCCTCAATAAAATTAAAGTAACACCTCAAATAGCCCTACTGAACCTTTCTAGTTTTTCCCCTGGGTTGTTTCTTTCATGTTTATTTCCTCCTGTGTTCTCTGCATCATTTCGTGCTTGTAGCCATTCCATCCTTCTTGAACCCATCTTTTCCTCGGATTCCACACAACAACATTCACTCATTCTCAGCCCTTTACAAAGGGATGCTCTTTATTTCCTCTCCCGTAAATGTTGCTCTTCCCTAAGTTTTCTTTAGAGGTCCAGATCTTTTCTCACTTTGTAGGCTCTCTTGAGTATCTTCTCCATTCTCAGCAACTTAACCACTAGTCAGGCACTCAGAACTGTTAAGTCAGGCGCCCTGAGACCTGACATCTAGATCCAAACCTACAAGTCCAGCTGCCTATTGGATACTTCTAGGAGCTTTCACCCAGTGGGCCCCAAACTCCATTGTCATCATCTTTCTTTTCTTTTTTTGTGTTTTCACCACAAGCTGGCTTTTCTTCTTATGTTCCCTATCTTGGTTTACTTCTGATTACATTAAATGCCGGGGAAATGACTGTTTATATTTCTGTCAACATTCAGTGTGTTCCATATATGTGTGTATAAATATACATGCCCAAATGTGTACCTTGATGTACATCTATGGACATTGGCCATGATGATGATGATGATGATGATGATAAAACTAATTTATTATATGAGAAGTATTGTGTTAAGTATTTTATATAAGTTTTCATTTTATCTTCACAATATCCCTGTTAGGAATGTGCCAATATTATATTTATGAAATGTAATTTTAGGAATGAGGAACTGAGGCTTAGAGGGGTTAAGAAACTTGTTCAAAAGCACACATTTACTAAGTAGGAAGGAGGCAGTGACTTAACTCATCATTCTGACTCAGATGTTATCTAATGTTGTAGAGCAGTAAAGAACTTGTCCAGTATCTATAGGAAGACCCCTATTGCAGAGAAAATAAGGAAGTCTCTCAACATCGAAGAGCCATAGTGCTACCCATGAATGTATGCTGGAATCTCAGGAAAGCCAGCTGCTTGTCTTATAATAGGCCTAAAGATACCATCTGCATGAAGAATATTGGAATACCACCAAAGTTCATCAGGCAGAGAGTGGAGTTGCATGAAAGGAGAAGAACTTGAACATTGTTTCTGAACAGAGCTACAGTGTTGGCCAATTTTTATTTGTATGAGCTTTAGAAAAAGAAGCTACTACTCAGAAGATTGCTTGAGCTTCACCTAACCTAGGGAGGTGTGGGCCACTTCTCCAGAGCCAAAAAGACCCATCACCTAGATGGAACATGAGTAAAGTGGCTCCAGATATCTCAGAGTACTCTGTGACAAAATCATACTGCAGTTCCCAAATCTTAGGACTGAACCAAGAGGGGGAAAGATCAGTCTTCCCTGCAGCTATCCTGGCTGACAGAGATGTGTCATAGAGATACTGGTTGAATGTTGCCTGTGAATAAGATGTATAATTTCCATCATTTCTCTCATAGTGTACCATTAGAAAGTTGATTTTATGTTATTGTTGCCTCTGAGAAGGGATGAGAAAGTGTCTTTTTGGCAGGAGAAAACTCTGGTCTACCCTTGACATATCAATGTGGCTTTTCCCAGTTCTAAGTTATTGAAAACCTTAGACCTAGAGACATCTGATGGAAAAACGTGCTCTTCTGACTGTTAAATAGGCTCTCTCCAACAGTCATGGATGCCACTTTCCTCTCATCTCATTTTGTATGCTCACCAGGCCAGCCTGATCTTCATACAGCCATGCCAGAGCATGTCTCCTCTGAACAGCAATCAGGGGCCTGTGTAGGTGACTGAGGAGGACATAAGAAAGGTTGTTGATCTCTTGACATGTAAAGACATTCTGTCAAGCAAACTCAGCCTCACAGCGGCTGAGCTTCTGGTGTGTAAACAGAGACTACTTAATTACACAGGTCATGTCAATTAGTGTGACCTTAGCGTTTTCAAGAAATTAATCACTTTCTGCAGAGCTCAGCTGTGTTCATACTTTAAGGCATTATGGAATAAACCTTGTAGAAAATCTGGTACAATATTTTTTTCTTTATTCTTCTTAATTTACAATGGGTGTTTTCTTTTGAAATGCCCAGGCTGTGGTTTGGGTAACAAACTTGCTTTAATACAACAGTGGATATAGGCTTCATTCAGTTCTGGTGGGTGTGAAGAAGTAGGGAGGAAGGGAAAAGGTGGAGGTAGGTTAGGATGGAAACAGCTCATGACAGGGAGAAATTCACTGTGACTAAAGAGCCTGTTTCTTCATCTTGACACTAAAAAGATGCTAATGTCAAAGGACGGTGTTAAAACCATGTCATGGGTCTGGTTTCTAACTGACAGGAGCTAGACAATTCCGGGTTAAGATTTAAGTCCTTATCAATAGCTTTCCTTGTTGGGGCTGGCAGCATGAGGATGGTGAGGAAAGGGACAAGAATTGGGTACAAGCTGTCATCACAGTAGATGCCATAATACCTAGGGACTGGTATCATTTCCAAATTCATCTTATCTCTTCAACAAAAATTTTCCATAGGCTAAAAATCTATATTCATGTATAGATGTTAGATCTGTGACTATATATGAACATAAATTTAAGACATATTCCTTCCTTCATGCATGCATGCACTCAGTAGTATTTATTGATGTGGTAAATGGTGAGTATATCATGATGAACAAGAAAGACGGGGTGTTTGTCCTAATGAAGATCATATTCTAGCTGGGGTCTATTAGTTAGGATGATCCTAGCTGCTATAATAAATAGAACAAAGAATATAATGGCTCATACACAACAGGTTATTTCTTGCTCATATAGCGGTACAAGGCAGGTGTTCTTGGTCAGTGGACAGATCTTGTACATGAAGCGATTTGGGGACTGGGGCTCTTTTTGTTTTGTGTCTCCACTATCCTCTAGAACTTCACTGTCTCCATCCATCCAGCTTAAGGGTAAAGAGTATATGGAGGGGGCTCATGGACTTCTTAAAACCTGGTCTTAAAAATGACCCTTGTCACATCTGCCCATATTCTATGGGCTAGAAGTCTGTCACACGACCATATATAACCACAGAGAGACCTGCAAGTATCTACTTGTACAGCCCAAGGAAGAGAGGAAATGGATGTGTGGGTAACAGTTACCATTGGCTGCTGCAATGTTTACAGATGAATAATTACAAATCGTTAAAAATTTTCACTATTGCTCTAAAGAGTATTAATACTATGAAAGAGAATACATGTGGGATAGGGGATAGGAACTTAATTTAAAGTGGGCGACCAGGGAAAACTTGTGAGGAAGTGACATTTAAGACCAGAGCTAACAGATAAGAACAAATCATCTTGAGAAGAGCCAGAAGAATTTTCTGAGCAGAGAGAACAGCAAGCTCTAAATTCATGTTTATTTCATGTTTATTGGAGGAGACAAACAATCTTCTTTCACTCATTAGTCATTTGTGTGGGGGATGGGAAACCACCAGGAGAAACCACCAGGTTACTCATCCCGAATTCCTACCAAAAATGTGTTCTTTTAAAAATGATGACATGGGAAATGACAGTAAAAGGCAACTCACTGCTTTTGTTTTTTTTATGTGTATGTGTGAATTCTGATTCTGTAAATTTTGGAGAATCCTTGTTATTTATTCAAAAGCCCAGAGAGGCTCTGAATCAAAATATTATAGGGTATGCTTAGAGGATTCTTAAAATACATGCCCTACCTCTGCAGTTTCAGTCTGTTTTTAAAGGCACTTAAATAAAGAAGGAAATATTTGTATACTTTTTATTTCTCTCCCACTGTCCCCCACCCCGTTTCATATTGTTTTGACAAATAGCGCATCTCGCAATTAAATTCTTTACCAACAGAATGCTAGGGGCCCGAGCTGCAATCACTCTCTTCATACAGAATAATTTCAAGATGCACCACGCTGATTAATTATACTGAAAGCAGCTCTAATGATAGTTTCAGAATACAGGATTAATTCACATAACATGGTAAATACAAATGGTGGATTTTCAACCTGATATATTAAACCATTACAGCTTATTGGGCAAATATGTATCTTGGCATGAGCCTTATGCTGGGCCTTGGCAGAAAATATGCATCACTGAGAAGGAATCCTTATGAATGCGATTTGGTGAGTGGTGGCTCTGCACTTAGGGGAAATAAATTTCTACATTAAGTACAGTCGCTATTGAAGAAATGTAAAATACATTAAAGGATAGATGTTTAAAAGTGTTTGGTTTGATCAGTGTTGCCAGTGGATATTGGTTCTGAGGATGCTTATACTTATTGAGACTTACCAACAAAAGATATCCTTACATTCTATTGCTTTTTAAGTTGTAACTTACAGAGCTCTTATTATGTGTGAGACGCTGTACAAGGTGTTTTGCATGAATGATCTTACTTATTTTTCCTCTGCTCTTTCCCTTGTTTCCTTTGCTCCAAACAAGCATTGGAGCACATTGGCTTTCCTTATTTTCTTTCTTTTCTCTTTCTTGAATACACCAAACTTATTCCTGCCTCAGGATCTTTGCACTTACTAATTCCATCTTCCTAGGAAATTCTTCTGCCACTTCATTGAATAGCTGGCTACTTCTTTTACTCAGATTTCAGCTAAAACATCACCTCCTCAGAGATGCCTTCCTTAGTCACCCAATCAAAAATAGATCTCACCTAGGTATCGTTCCATCCGCATTGTATTTTATTCTTGGAACTTTTCACATTCAGAAATTTTCTTTTATTGTTTACTTACCGTTGGAAAACCCCTTTCTGTCCCTGATAAGCACTAAGTTCTTCGTACATTGCTCCTTCTCTAGTATACAGAATAATGCCTGGAGTATAGTAGGCACACAACTTATTCCTATGATTAAGTGACTTATATAAGGTTACAAACTGGTAAGTGATAGAGTTGCAGTTCACATTCAGGACTCTCTGACCCCTGAATCTGAGCTGTTGACTAATATGCTATTTTCTCGCTCCCAATTTTCACATCCGTGTGTCATAGAGTCATTAGTAGAGAACACACATGGCAATTCTGTATGTTTTGGCTCACTGCTACTTAAAATAGCCAGTGGGAACACATAAATGGAGAGCACCTGTTAAATGCCAATGACACCATCAAGAGTCATCAAAGGTATCCTGATCCACAGAGAGGGGAACAAGGTTCAGGTCACTGAGGAGCTTTTATGTGAGCATGTGTCACAGTTCAGGAGACAGAAGCTGAGTTTAGTGTCCAAAGGTCCAAATTAGTTTAATGTAAGTATCTGAGGATTTAGAAGTGTCTGCTCTTGTCTTACTGTTAAAATAGGAGATATTTTTGCCTTGAGCCTTAAAGAGTAGATTTAATTCAGTTACTCACTCCCATTCTCCTGCAGTTCTGCTCTGCTACATCCTGTAGGTTCATGCATCCTCTATAATTTTTAATGAGTTATTTGGGATCTTTCAACCAGATAGAAACTGGCAATCAGGCAGGTTTCAGAAATGATCTCATTCCATATCAGTCAAGGATATTTTAAAGGACAAAGTTAATGAAGACCTACCTCCTAACTGCCACAGACCATTTTTATGTATATAATACTTAAAGTGTAGTCAATCACTTAGACCCCAGAGATGTATACTGGAAGATACCAGCAGACTCAGGAGAGAAAGGACTTAGGCCAGGAGTTTGTATTGAGAGTCCAGAGGCTGTTGTGGGTAAGAACTGGACCTGGAGTCTGAAACTTTCCCTTCAGGTTTGCCTCTGCTCTTAATTTGTCTTAAGAACTTGAGGATGCTTTTAAACTTCTTGGGGTCAGTTTTCCAAGCCTTAAAAAGACATGTTGGACAAATATGCAGTGTCATAACTACTGAGAATTTCTTTTATCATTTTCTCCTATGAATCTCATGTGACAACCTATTTTTTTTTTATCCTAATGGCATTTATTAAGAATCACATTCCATTTTAAAATTATTTGAAACCATGTGACTCCATCAATTCAGAGTTCTTTCATGGGCATGAGATAACCAGTGTTTCCACATGCACATGATTTGATCCTGTATTGACAAAGGAAAATTACTGAATGTATGCTATCTACTGATAGCATGCTATCTTCCTATGGATGAATTTAGGATTCCCTCTCTGCAGTGTTGTTCCTGTTACTATTTTTGAAAACTCTTAGTTGGAAGTTACTAGATTGGCTGATTCCTTGGGTCTTTTGAGGAGTCTGTAAAGGGTGTTTCAGCAGGCAGGTAGAGTAGAGATTGTGGGCTGTGTAGGGTTGGGAGTAGAAGTTTGATGATATAGACTTCATTTTGCAGAGTAGTTTTAGTTTTAGAGAAAAATGAGGGGAAAGTATAGTAAGTTTCCAAAGACTCCCTCAATTCTTCTCCCCCATTTCCCCTATTATTGTTATTAATATTTATTTATTTTTGAGAGAAAGAAAGCACACATGCATGCCCATATACATGCATTCAAGTGGGAAAGGGTCAGAGAGAGAGAGAGAGAGAGAGAGAGAGAGAGAGGATCCAAAGCAGGCTCTGTGCTGACAGCAGAGAACCCAGTGTGGGGCTTGAACCTGTGAACTATGAGACCATGACCTGAGCTGAAGTTGGATACTTAACTGATGAGCAAACCGATGTTTCCCCCATTTCTGCTATTATTAATATCTTTCATTAGTCTAATACTTTATTACAATTGATGTGCCATATTGACACATTATTGTAACATAGTATAAAGTTTATGGTTTATACTATTGTTGATTTTTATGTTATGTATTTTATGAGTTTGGACAAATGCATGATATTATGTAGAATGGTTTCACTGCCCTAAAAATCCCCTATTCTCCACCTATTTATCCCTCCCTCCCCCCAAACCCCTGACAACCGTTAATCTTTTTACTATCTCCGTAGTTTTACCTTTTCCAGAATGTCATGTAGTTGGAATCATATAGTATATAGCCTTTCCAGATTGGCTTCTTTCATTTAGCACTATGTATTTAAAATTCCATGTCTTTTCATGACTTGATAGCTCATTTCTTTTTATTGCTGTATAATATTCCTTTCTATGGATTACCAGTTTGCATATCCGTTCACCTATAAAAGGACATCTTGATTGATGATGCCTTTTATTTAGCTGGATTTTTATTGATATAATTATAGACTCACATGTAGATGTATGAAATAATACAGAGTGATCCCATGTGTACCCTTTACCCAGTACCACAATAGTAATACTTTGCAAAACTATAGTACAACATTACATAGTACTATACCATATTCATATAGGATATGAACATTGACAAATCCACCACCTTACTCAAATTTCTCTAGTTTTACTTGTAGTCATTTGCATATGGGTATGCTTTTCATTTTGTAAAATTTTCTCATGTAAGGTCTGTGTATCTACCACCACAGTAAAGATATTGGGCATTGTCATCACTACAAGGGTCCTTTCTATTATATTTTTGTAGTAGCTACATCTACCTTCCCTCTGTCCCTAACCCTTGGCAAGCGCTAATCTGCTCTCCATTTCTAAAACCTTTTCATTTCAGAATTATGTTAAGTAAATGGAATGATGCAGTGTATTTGTTTTCTATGACCTCCATAACAGAATACCACAGACTGCATGGCTTAAAAATGGATATTTATTTTCTCACAGTTCTGGAGTCTGGAAGTCCAAGATCAAGGTGTCAGTGGGTTTGGTTTCCTCTAAGACCTTTGTCTTTGGCTTGTAGATAGTCACCCTCTTGCTGTGTTCTCACACAGTCTTTCCTCTTTGCCAGCACACCCTGGTGTCTCTTTGTGTGACCAAATTTCATCTTCTTAGGATGCTAGTCAGATGAGATTAGGGCCCACTCTAAGGGACTTATTTTAACTTAATCATTTCTTTAAAGACCCTGTCTCCAAATACAGTCACATCCTGAGGTACTGAGGATTAGATATTCAACATGTAAATTTTGAGGGGCTGTGGGGGGAAATAAGTCTGTAATATTCAGTATGTAATCTTTTGGTACTGGCTTTTTTCATTCAGCATAATTCTCTTGAAATTCATCCAGGTGTGTCAATACTTTGTTTCTTTTTATTACTGAGTATTAGCCAATGGAATATTGCTTAATGCCTTTCTATTCCATGTACTTGAAGCCTGTGCATATAATGCTTTATATTAGGGGTCCCGATTAATGCAAACATAGAATAAGTTAAACAAAAAGGTAAGAAAGCCATGTAACAGACCAACTTTAGCACCAATGTCCTTACACTGGGTTACCATATATCAGCTTTGAATACCAAGAATTGTAATTTTATAATCATTCAAAATTAATTGTTTAAGTAGTTACTTTCTGGAGGGAGGTACTTACTACTAAAATATTCTAAATTTAAGCATTGAAAATATTTTTGTGATCTAATCTTTCTCTTGATTCCATATTTCTTTTGGAAGTGTTTTAAAATACAGATTTCAACTCTTTTGGTTGCTTTTGTCATAAATCCTTCTTCTCCATGAGCTGCTACTTTTGTTAATGTGATCTTCCACCCATGACTGGATTTTAGCTGCTTTTGTCTTTTTGAAAATCTGCTCATGAGACAGAGATTATGGTTCACGAATCTTAGATAATTTAGTTGGGACATACAAGGTCTCCTGCCTGATATGCAGAAAACAGGGGCAGCCTGAAGAATGATAGCAGGAAATACCAGTAACAAAACTCCCAGAGAACCCCTGATTCATATGAAACTAGACTGAATTGATGTCTAATTTATAGATTATTTTCAAAGCCATAAGATTTTGTTTGGTTTCAAGCCTAGAATATAATAAGCTAAGATGCCAATGGGTTCTAGACAGTAAAATTATATTGCAATTCACATGAGGCCTAAATGATATAATTATATGTTGTGGGAACAAAGGTCTTTAAAATTGTACGATTTCATTGTTAGACTGATAAAGCAGTGAACATATTAGAGATAGTTTCTGTATCCTTTTATTTAAAATAACAGTTTATACTGGGTCTTCTTTAGGCTTCAGATGATCAGCCCAACACATTATCTTGAACTTTTTGTGGAGTATCACCAACAAAGCAACAACTACACTACTACTGCCACTAACATTTTTTGAGTGCTCAGTAGGAGCCAGGAGTCATGCTGGCCACTTTAAATAATGGAAGCCTCACAGAATCAGGGACTGTTATTATTTTTTCCTCTTGAGAGGCAGGAACACTGTGGCTTAGGGTTAAGTTAACCTGGCCAGAGTCACATCACCTAGGAAAGATAGGGAGTCCAGCATCATAAATTTTGTATTGAATTTTTTCCAATTCTAAATTGAGAGGGTAAAATTGTAAAAATAACAACCTTTAGGGATATCTAGTTCCTGGATAAAACAGAGGAGATTCTGAGCCACTGAGATGAGCCAAAATGTTAATGTAAAATCTCCAAAGTCCATGGGTACCTGCAGATTTCTCTTAGTTTTTGTTTGTCTGTTTGTTTGTTTGTTTTTGTTTGTTTGTTTTTTGTTTTTTAATCCCCTCATGCTGAGAGCCCTCACCTGGGGGGCTGGACCCAAATAGAAGGTACCATGGAACACACTGGGTGTTCATCAGTACATCTATGGATTGCTATATTAGAAACCTATGCCCTAAATAGAAAATTAATTCTAAAAAATATAGTGATAAAAATATACTTGTACATAACCTTAAACATGTCCACTTAGACTAATACCTATTTTAGGAGACATAACTCGGACATCCTCATGAATAAATTGGAACAATTTATTTCAAAACCATTCTACAGGATCATGGCCCAATAGAACATTCTGCAACGATGGAAATGGTCTATATCTGTCCTGTCCAATAGTAGACTCTACTGCATGTGGCTACTAACCACTTGAAATGTAGCTATGGAGACTCAGAAACAATGGAATTTAAAATTTTACTTAATTAGTTTAAATTTAAATAGCTACATGTGTAGTTACTGTATTGGAAAGTACAATTCTAAAAAGTAAAGACTTATTTATAACACATACCATAAAAATTTAAATATACCTGTTCCTCATATTCCCTTCATTTCTTTCCCTGGGTAGGAGAGTGAGGAAGGGGTTAGAGAGAGAAGTGTCGAGTCCAAATGTAAAATCATTTCCCATGTTTACCTGTCCCAAATTCAAGCTGTGTTTTGTTGACAAAATTTGGGAAGGTTGAAGAGTTGGCAGGCCTGTCTGTCCCCTTGCCTGCATGAATGTGTCAGCACCTCATTAATCTTGTGTTAAACTGTGAAGGCCCTTTCCTTCCCACTATGGGCCTGTTTTTAAAGGACACTTCAGTGCCCCCTCTGCATCTCACAGATTTTTTAAAAATTTACAATCCTGTAGATTAATTTCAGCTTATGTTTTATTTAAAGATATCTTAATCATTCACAAATTGGAATGAGAGAAATTATTTTGGGAAGCGGGAAGTTAAAATGTACTGTCGTGAGTTTTTGAGGAACATATTAGGTGTTTATTTTCTAGAAATTAAACGCATGAGGATTCTGTTTTATCCTTCTCCAATTTGAATTGAAACTTCAGTGAAATGATTCTGTCACACAGTGGTCTTGGTGATCCTTCTTTTGCAAAGAAAAAAAAAACACATAGAGTGTGGTTGTTGTTGTGTTTTTTTTTTTTTAACGTAACCGTTTTTGTCATTTTTGTTCAATGTAAGAACTAGATGACAACATCTTTAAACGATACTGAATATTTTAAGCCTAAGCCTGTAGCATTTTGTCTTACAGGTGCATGGTGAATTGTATTGCTTTTTTTTTTTTTTCCCCTCTCAAGACAGACGTCTAGAATAACAACTTTCTGTATTTCCTGACACTGGAAACAGATACCGTTTGGGATTCCTTTTATAGTTTCTTCAGCTAACGACTCCAGTGACCACTCAATTGTGGTCTCGTAGTAAATCAAAAATTCTTTGAAAGACCCAGCTCTGTTATATAATTATAAATGTCCCACCTCCCTAACTAAAAAGAAAGTGAGTTTCTCTTGCCTTAAATAATATGGACTCTACGTTGGCACATAATACTTTTTGAAAATAAAAGAATGGACCACTTTCTTCTCTTTCTCCTCCTCCTTCTTTTAAACTACCCTACAATTGATGAGGCATACACATAATCTTCAGGCTGTGTCAGATCTGGTTGGTCAATCATGAAGAAAGAGAAAAACCACTTTGCAAACTGCTGCTTCAAGTGTACGCAGTCCTCCCATGAATGACTTGCCCTAGTTGGAATTTTGGTTTTCACAATTACTGAGGCCAAAACCCTGAGTCCCGGAATGGACTCTCAATTGTTTACTTTGTAGTTTAATAAAATGGAATTAAAAAATAAAAGCAGGGGAAGATCCAGGTCTGGCCAGGAGTCAAGAAGAGGACCCTGACAGAGGGCCTCGTGGGAGGACCCCCAGAAGCCCTGCCCTGCAGTCATCCCTGGGAGACCCCAGGGTGGAATGACCACGTGTGTTGTTTCCTGACTTCCTCATCCGGGTCAGAACGACACTAGGGGCTTGATTTAAGGAGCAGGGCCTAGCGTCTACAGAAGGGAGGGCGTGGAAGAAAAAACGAACGAAAACGAATAACCAGGTTAAGGCAAATCAGATCAAGTCCAACCAACTCCACGGTACTATTGGGAGCAGCGTGTTCGCAGCCTGCATTTCACTGCCGTCTTTGAGGCTGCGAGAAGGGGACTCCGCCATGTTTTCCCCAGTTGCATTTAGGTCAAAGACGGCAACAGTGGAACTTTCAAGTATGGTTGGCGTTGGTGGGGGTGGGGGGCACTCCGCTAGGCTGGGCAGACAACAGGCAGGCTTCGGCCAAGACCCAGCGTCTTGCCCTCTGCTCAAGTCACGGGAGGAAACAGCGGCGTTGCACCAGACTCTAGAAGTCGGGCAAAAGGCTTCCTCAGAAACTGGGGCCTCAGTGTGTGCCAATCCTTGTAAAGCGTTTCACCTCTTCAGAGGCTAATGCCTCTCAAAACCAAGAACAATTAAAGCGAGAGTCTTTCCAAGCAACTGGGGAATTGAGCAAAATAAATCAGAAATCCTCAGCCTCGGCTCTGGAGGTTCGCCTCATTATGAGAGCAGATCTATTAGCCCTCTTGCCTTTGTCTTTCATTTCTCAAGTGAGGTGATTCTAATTAAATTAATCTGCATGTCAATCTATCGGTGATCAATCAAAGAGCCTGAGGTCCCCCCTATGCTGCAGGGTGCTTGCGGCTGACAGGGGCTGATAATGGAGGAAGAAATAAACTGTCGAGGAAAGTTAATTAGTCAACATAATAGGTGGATTAAACGGGAGCTGGCTGATTGCTGTTTCCCATGTCAAAGCATGAGGTGGGAGCTGAAGCTGCAATTACAGACAATTATTATATTTGGTTGTAAGAGGTCGCATGAATAAACATATCTCTGTGGGTTTCAGTTTTAATCCTCTTCCCCATTTAATATAAGGAGAAGTGTAGGTCATTTTTTTCTCATTGTTTTAGTCAAAGTTCTCTGAGAAAACACCTTTGCCTGTGTCCCTTCTGGCAAACTGGGTTCAGAGTCAGTTATGAGATGGCCAGGGTACCTGAATTACATCTTGGGCCAAAGGCACCATTTCTTTTTCTTGTTTTGTTTTGTTTTGTTTGCTTGTTTTTGGCTTCGAAACACAGATCTAAGACACTTCATTACCAAGGATCTTTTGGGGAGGGATTGTGCTGTTGGTGGTAATGGGGGTGAGGGTGGGGGAGGGGGAAGGAAGTTTGGTCTGATTAATTGAAGTAATGTGGGAAGAAAAAAGTACAAGAAACACCAGAAAGACGCCCAGGAGGGAAAGCTGCATCCCAGGTCTCACTGAAACCTCTCTTTTTCATTTCTCTATCCTCTTAACCCTGACACAGTGGGGGGGGGGGGGGGGGGTATATTTTAAAGATTCAAAAGATTTTTATTTGCATGATCAACTGTGATATCTGCTTCAGTGTCTAAACTGAAGGGTAATTTAGGTGAAACACAACCACCGTTGTGTAAAAAAATATGCTAATAAAGATCCTCTTGTTAAAATTATGGTTAACAGTGTACCTTCTGCTGTATAACTATAAACTGTGCAATTTTACTTAAAACTGCATCAAAAGCGTTCCATGCCAAAGACCCACTCATCAATAGCTCCTCTTGTTAGACTTGTACAGCATAAGCACCAGTTATTATGTGAAATAGCTATGCAATTTTCTTCAGCTCCCAGCTGTTATTTATTTAACTTGAGTTTATTACCCTCCATGCTTTTATATTAAAATGTTCATTCATTTCTCTCTTCTGTCTCCAGGTCGTGGTGTCTACGACAGTCAATGTGGATGGCCATGTCCTGGCAGTCTCTGATAACATGTTTGTCCATAATAACTCTAAGCATGGGCGGAGGGCTCGGAGGCTTGACCCCTCGGAAGGTACGCCCTCTTATCTGGAACATGGTAGGCAAATCATTTTCATTGGTTGGCATTGCTACTTTAACTGTGAATCTATTTGGTTTCTTTCTTCCAACTCCACCACATTTTCTACTCTGTTTCGAATTTCAAATGTTCTATTGAACGTTATTGATACTAAGTATTGAAAGACAGGAAGACATCTTGGAGGCCCAGCCTTTCTTGTTGCACGTCTCTCTACCCTGGAAATGGCTGATGCATCTTTCCTTCAGGTTGAGAGAGACCTGGGTCTCCAGGGAGACCTGGACCACTGCTTTATTTTCGGCTCCCACTTGACTGAAAAATAAAGGAAGGCCAAAGGAAGGTCATAAATATTGTGATACATTTTGGGTTTATAACTGACTTGGTTGTTTAATGAACTCCACCATCTTTACAATCCTGCTGGTGTACCTCTGTAACTTCATATTAAACCTCATTTGGAGACAATGTCCAAAATCTAGGTCAGAGGCATTTTCTGAATTTGAAGCCCAAACTAAATGTCCCTCCTGTGCCTCCTGCATAATCTTCCCCTCATCAGCACATAATAGAGCCTGCTTTCTGTAGGTGGACTTTGTTTAGGTGAAATCACATTTGTCTTGAATTTGTGGCTAATCAGTGGTAGCTTTGAGAGGACTGGAGGAAACCAGATAAAAATTTGAATCAAGGAAAGTGAATACCACTCAAAGGAACCACGGGCTAGATTGAATGTACATCTGAATGTTTCTGTACTACACGTATATGTAATGTATTCTTCCTTCTGTCTGCTCATCCTTCCATTGATACATCCATCCACCCATCTGTTCATCCATTTATTTATCCATCTATCCATCCTCCATCCACCCATCCATCTATTCATCATTTATCCATCCATCCATCCAACCATCCATCCAGGAAATAATGATTGAGACTCTACTCAATACCAATCACCATGCTAGAATGTCTCTTATCTTCTTCAAGTTAAACTCTAAACCCATTTCTCTACTTCACCTTCTAGTTTGCTACGTCAGCAGGATTCTTTTAAAAACACTACTGCACAAATTACCACCTGATTGTCTGATTTTTCCAAGGGCTGTGAGCCGTCCATGATATAATTCATAAGGTAGAAAACCCCCTTCCCTGCCAGCATTCTAATTTAATAAAAATACCACTATCATTATTTTTGCCTGTTTTATTTCCTGCACTTAAGGAATATACAAACTACTTTTTATTAATTAGCCAGATGTAACACTCTTAGAAGGGATTCTTCACCAGTTTTACAGTCTTTTTAAAGTAAACCATCATCTTTCAAAAGCCGCTTCTTTATGGTTTCATTAGTGCTGAGATGGATGGATATTACTTTTTTACAGAAGGCCATTTGAAATACCTGCTCATGATTACATTCCTAGTTCCATTCCTGTACTTGAAATTATTCTGATCCTCACTTTATAGTAATATTGCCTTTTTAATACCCTTGGAGTCACTTAAGGCATTGTATTACTAGAAGTATTTAGAGGAAAGGAAGAGAAAAAACTAGGTATATACTCACTGGGCACAATTTGGAGAGCAGTGGCTTAAAAACTGAAGTCTTGTTTTTGACTGTGGCTGGTTAGTTACAATGGTTACTGCCCTGTCCAAGGACAGACTTGACTATAACTTTGAAATCTACCAGTCATGGGTTCATAGTTTCAAAATGTGCTCCAAGTGCAGACTACACCCAGCTCCCATTCCTGGCCTTGGGAAGTCAGTGACAGACCACATGACACCATGCAAATTGCAAATCATCCCTCTACTTGGTGGGGGGTGGGGGGGGGCAGGGAACACAAACCAACAGAAACAACCTGCTAGGAAAGACACTTCTAGAACATGGAGGTCAGGAACATTATTTTGTATTGTGATGTGGAGGAAAGACGACGTAAATTCAATTTTTAGTTTCACCTCTGACCTTTACGTGACCTTGGACAAGTCACCTTACTTTTGGGGATCGTTAGTTTTCTTCTTGGTAAAATGAAGGTGATGATCTGTAGGGGTAAAAAACTGTGTGCCTTGAGTGGGGGCAGGTCAGGTACATAGGGGAAGTGGGCTGGGTGGAGACTGCAGAAGAAGGGCAAGTGTATGCTCTATTGTCCCACAGAGAGTTGTGGCCAAGGGGACTGAAGGCCCAGTGGGGCCAGATGTTCTAGTGTGGCAAGAACAAAAACTCCTGATTTTTAATTGTTGGTAACTAATTATAAAATTTTTAAACCTAGAAGGGAAGAAGGGGGAAATGCCACTTAGGAGGAATAGAGCCATAGACTAACAGTTTGAGATCTCTAGATCAAAATGTCTCTAGGCTTCATCCCAGCTCAAATATCCTTGCTTCTAGGTATACATATTAATATTTCAATTGGAATATCATATTATTCTAAGTTTTAAAGGCAATATTTTATTCTTCGGCTCCAATTTACCAGTCTACGAGTGGCCGTGTGATTATTAACATATTGTTCATGAAAATGATGACATTTCACTTGTTCATAAATGGTTAACCAACAGTGGGGATGTGGCCATGTCCTGTCTTCTTCAGCTAGGGGGCCTAGCTCTCACCAAAGCCTTACATTATTTCTCTCCAGAAGAATAAAAGGGTAGGCACCTTGAAATTCTTTGTAATGACAATAACATGGAAATCTGCTTCTCTGCAGAATGAATCAACCAACCACACATAACCACCCACTCATTTAGACACTTCAAAGTGATACATAAATATCTACTCAGCAAAGGATGACTATTGGGCTCTTTCATTGGGGATGTGTGGGAGTGGACCTAAATGCTAATGCATGTTGATTTGGGGGTATGGTAATACTTTATCTTACCATTGAAAAATCCTGTTTGAAACTGTCCTGTTTAAAACTTCCAGAACCAAACCCCTACTCCTTGGCTGCTCCAATCCTTCCTTCATCCCCACCTCAGACAGCCTCTGCACAGTGAGACTGCTGGCTATTTTCACCTTTTAGATGACCTGTAGGAGCCTTCATTTTTCCTCATTCTGGGCTTTTTACCATCTCATTTACAGGTAGCCTGAATTATTTTGAGCAACTCTGCACATCTCTATTTATATCCTGCTTGTCAGACAGTTGGAGGAAAGTTCCCTTTTGTAGCTCATGTTTCTGCATATAAGTAGAAATAGAGACCATGCTTTACATTCATGCAGTCCTCCCTGTGTGACCCATGGACTTCCAAACCTCCCTGCTCAAATAACTGCCCCTGGATTTCAAGTAGGAGAGTTCACAAAGGCAAATTTATTTCACAGAATCTTTCATGGTCCAAAGAGAGTGAATCCTGGCACGCTGTAGCTCATGGTAATTGCTCTCCCTCATTTTTTTCTTCATTCATAAATACTGAGATTTTCTTTGGCTGAATATTTATGGGAGAGTTTAGACTAGTGAGTTTTCGTCCTTAAGCAGTAGCTTTATGGAAGATATATGCTGTGGAGAGAGGTAGCTTCAGAAGGTGGCTACTCTCAGGGCTTCAATTTTTGAAAAAGCATAGACTTGGGGCCAAAGATGAAGAATTCTTGCCACCCATGGTAATGTACAACCCTAGCTTATGTGTCTGCCCTGTCTTCCCTTCATTTGGGCAAATTCCTGGGGACTGTATGCTGGGGATCTTTAAAGGCTTAGGGAGTGTTGATACTGTCATTATTGTTCTCTTGAGTTTCAGGTTGTGTTTACTTGAATTTAAGGCCAATTGTGGCATCAGTTTCTCTATTCTTTCCCCCTATGGCAAAATGCGGTGCCCTCACAAAGCTATAGTGCAGGGACCCTGTCAGCTTGCATGCGCTAACACTTTATTATCTAATGATCTAATATGCAACAAGGCAAAGTGCCGGTGCTCATCATTCTGACACAGAATGCCGGGAGAAGTGACTAAATTACTTTATGTACCATTAGCGCTAGCAGCTATGGTGAACTCACCGGCAGCATTTATGCAAATGCCTGTGAATACACTCTAGTGGCTTTGTCAGAAAGCCTTCTGACAAGCAGTTTAAATGCTCATTTTTTTTAGGGGACATTTTTTTTTTTTGGCGTGCATGTGTTTTTATCCCTTCCTCGCTTCTCTTTGCCTCTATTCTCTCCCCTTTTTGTGTGGTTGGAGGACATGACTTCTCTGTGATCACTGGGAAATCTGAGCAGGTCAGAGAGCTCAGCTGATCATCAGTAGGCACCCTTTCTGGTTTTAAGGCCCCAACTGGTGTTTTGCATAGTTAGGTTTTTTTTTTTTTTAAATCGTTATGAATTTGTATAGTTATCATATGTATTTGAAAAATCAGTAAACCTATTAATCAAGAGTTTTTAGAAGGTGAACACTTTAATGTTAATGAGTTCTAACCTCAGATCCTACTTAGTTTCTTGGCTCAAATATAGATGATTTTAAATACCCATGCTTTTTAAAATTGCAAAACAGTTGAAATTTAGTTTTTGTAGGCATGAGATACAAATGAATTAAATTTCCCTTTAAAGTAATTCTACAGATAAAGACATGAAGTATAAATGTGCCAGCATCCCAGCATAAAACAAACCTAAACAAAAGTAGGGTTTGGTCAAACTAAAAACACTTTATAGAAGAGAGAGTGGTAATAGAATCACTGGGCCCATCTCTTTGCTGTAATTACAGCGTTAGAGAAGTAGAATCAGATTTTCCCCACCACCAGTTAGTTCTGACCTCTCCATTGTAGTTTCCCTTTCCAGCTGTCCCTGACAATATGGTGTTATTCTTGCTCTTTAGCATTTGACCTTCTTTAATCCTTTTGCTCCAGACAGAAGCAGTTTTTGCTTCTGTTGGTTGCCCCTGGGTATCCAACCCCATTGACTCCCTGTGCCCAGCTGCACTTAAATTTGTTGTTTTATGGACATGTGGAGAAAGATGATTCAGGCTTGGGAAGATTACTCCAAATTGAGAGACAGCATGGAGCTTCCAACAGAAAGGAGAGGCCCCCTCTTCTCCCTTCTGTGTAATGAGGCCCTAAGAAGTGGCTAGTAAATATCAGCCAGATCTAACAGAGGGAGGATCGGGCTGTCTGAGAGAAGAGCTGGATTCCGGACCTGACTCTGTCATGAACTAGCTGTATGACTCTGGGTAGGTACTTTGCTTCTGTGGCCTCAGTTTGGTATGCATTCAATGAGAGCTGGGTTGGGTCATCTCTAGACCTTTTAGCATGCACAATTTTTGGTGCTCTGAACTGAAACTGTTGACACATGCCTCTCCTTGTCTGGAGGTGCCTTTGGAGAAACAGGACCTCAGGAGAACAAAGAAATCCACTGGATGTTTCCGGTATAGCACTTTCTTTGGATCTCCAGCCAAGGAATGAGGTCTCAGCTTACTGCGACTTCAAATCATTCCTTCTCCATTCATTCATTCTAAGCATCCAGTACGTGACAGACACCATGCTGAGATACAGTAGCACAAGGCAGATACAGGCCCTGTCTCCACAGAATTTCTAATGTAAATAGAGAAGAAAGATATTTAAAACAATTTACAACCAGCCCATGAGAGTTATGCATAAAAAGGGGGACCATAACAGGAGTGGGGGGGGGGAATTGAGGTGTCAGGGAAGCTTCTTTGAGAATATCACATTTTTGCCGAAACCTAAGAAAGAGCTGAGTAAGTTTTCACGAGGTAAAAGGGACAGAAACAAATTTCCAGGAAGAGGGGACAGCGTGTACACAGGCTATTTTGCTTAGGTGAGTTCAGGGAACCTAGAGGAGACTGGGATGACTCCTGTTGCTCCCTGTCACTGGGAGGATGGCAGGAGATGAGGCCGCGGTGGCTGCTGAGGGCCAGATTATGCAGGCCCACATGAGACACTCAGGCCGTGGTTGTTGGCAATTGTGAAATGGTGTGGGGGGCCAAGCAGGGCTTTGATGAACTCATTTTCAATTACATGGACTCCTAGTGTGTCATGAAAGCCCAGGGCAAGATCACTCTGAGTTGCTTATAACTTTGCTCTTCCCTGCCGGCCCTTGGAAGCTCACCAGGGAGTTGGCTGTGCCTGGGAGCCGTCCCCCTGATCACTCCTCATTTTATCAATAGTGCAAGTGTTCAAAATAGGAAGAAAGTCAAACATTTTGAGAGTTCTTTTTCCAGATGGTTTTGGCTTATCGATTTGCTTTTTGCATAAGTAGCTTAGAAAGAATTTACCTATTGACTACTGTTGAACTTACAGAGACTTTTTTAAGGCCTTCAGAATGGAGGGCTGTTGTGTTACTTGGCTATGAAATGTATATTATTTGTCTAACCCCAACAAACTAAAATTGAATGAGTGAAAATAAACTAAACAATGAAGAGAAGGCATACTATCCCAAATTTCTCTCTTCCTCTCCCACTGTGGTCAATGGGTGAGTGACAGCTCATGCCAAGTGAAGGGCCACTGACGTATAAAAGGTCATCCAGTGCATCCTGTCATTTTCCAGATAAGGAAACTGAGACCTAGCAAGGGGATGTAATCTTCTCACATTCACATAGATAGTTTCTGTCAAAATCTATTTGGTGCTCTTTAGCCACAGTATGCTGGCAGGCAAGTGTGAAGTCAGGGGGCGCACAGCTTTATAGTCATTGGGTTACACAAGACATTGGAGGACTTGGAGTTTACTCCTGATGCCTTTACAGTTCAGGTTGCTATCAGCTTGCAGGGGTCTCTCTGGGATTCCAAAGATCATGAAAGATACATCTCTCTAGCTTCCTGACAGAAATGCACTTTCAAAACATGAGGGCCAGGTATGAAAGATGCAGACAGAGCTTTACACTTAGACAGTGGCCCTTCATATGACTGGTTTTGGTGAAGAACTCCAGTCAGGCCCACTGAGGGAAAAGCATTTTGGTGAAGGGTCCAGGTTACTGTAGATAAATATTTATGTCATGCTTTGTTACTTAGAGTGGCACATTACATCTTATCAATTGATTTTCCTACTTGAAAAAGAAAGATGAATGGACAAACATTAGGACTAAGAATATCCAGATGTGTCATAGAATAGAGCTCATAGGCCCCAGATTTTCAAGCATCAAATCAGGCCTTTTTCTTTGAGCAGTGGGGAAGTAGCCTTTTGTCCTCCCTCGCAATAAAAAATTACGTGGCAAGAAGTCAAGATAATGAATGAAGATGTTAAGTGGAGACTGGTTTTTCAGTGTATATCCAGAGTAATCCATAAAGTGGGTAATGCCAGAAATCCTAACGTTGGGGACTTGATAGCCAGCAGGCTCGGGGTCAGGCAGATGAAAGAGTCTTCAGGAGCCGCAGGTCACTGCCAAGCAGGTGATCTGTGTTATTCTTAGTTGAATCTGACACTACCCATGGCACTAATGGGAAAGGAGAAATAATGCTGAGACTTTGCTCCCCTGCTTAGTGGTGACCAGGCCAAGTGGCAATGTGTATTATTATTATCATTGCTGTTGTTATTTGCTATTATCAGCTAACACTTATGGAACATTTACTCTGTGCCAGTACTGTGGTAATTATTTGACTTATCAAGTCCTCCAACAAATCTGAAGAACTATAACAATTACTATTCTCATTTTATAGATGAGAAAACTAGGGTTTAGAGAGGGTCAGTAACTTACCCAATGCCACAAAACTAATTAGAATTGGACCTGAGACTTGACCCCTGGTCTGCCTAACCACATAGCCTCTGCATAATAATAGTACTAAGAATAATGACAGTAACCCTCAGTGAGTCCTTACAGTGCCAGGCACATAGTAAGAGGCACCCCTCGTAAAGATGAGGAAACTGAGATTAAAGAGAGGCTAAGTTATTTGCCCAGAGTTGCACAGCGTATAAGTAGTATATCTAGAGTTCAAACCCAGAAAGCCTGACTTTGGAGTCTGTACTTTCAACTACTTGCTCTGTATATAATGCTAAAATTCTTTCCATCTCTTATTCCACTGTTCTTTTTCTCAGTACAAGGAAGGCAATTATGCTGGTATCTTAAATAGACCTTTCAAAAGTTAACTCAGAGAATATCTTCTTTTTCTTAATGGCATACTGTGTATGTTTACCTTATAGCTTATTTTCCTTCAGTAATAACCTATTTTTTCCCCATGGCTATTCCACATTCTGCTAGTCAAATAAAAAAAAATGCTGATTTTGTTTGATGACTAGTATGTTTTCTATGGGGTTGGCAAGATAAGAAGGAGACTGGTAATATTTTATGTATTTGTAAGGATGTTCTAACTCATCTCTGTAGAAATCATTTGTTGACCATATGGGCTCCCTGGCATGTATACAAGGCAGAGAAAAAGGAGACCAGAGGAATACTGTGAGACTGTGAATTAAAAGGCTGTTGGGATACTAACAGCCTCCTTGTTAGGGGACTGAAGGGCTGCTAAACCTCATGCAGCAAATCACATGCGAACATGATATAGATTTGGGGAGGCTGTTTTCTTATATGAATTTCTTGACAAACCTATCAACTTTGGGAGACGTCCAGTATTTGGTATTTTGAATGACCTAATAAATGAGTGAGCCACATCTAACTTATTTTAATAAGCCCGGAGTATAGGGAAGAGCATGGTGGGAGGCAGGGAGTGGTGCTTGCTGCTTATATGTTGGACCGAAATGACAGAACTTTTGTAAACCTAATTGTTTTATCTTATGTTTGGATACAAAATCATCATAATTCCAGTTGTGCTTATTTGCATGACTGATTATTCCAAAACTAAGGGCCTCTTTCTACTTACTTGTCATAGGACCTTCTCTGACTTGAGAGTATCAGAGGATTCAAGGGATATGAACATGCAAATGAAAGTGTTTGTAATCTGTCATCAATCTTATTAAGATGAGATATTTAGGGTCAGTGGCCAGGAGTGGGTTTGAAACATTTTTGTTTGAACATTTTCAGTTGCGCATTCACAAACAAAAATAGAGCCTGCCCCTACCTTTCAGCCTTGCTACGTGATCTCAAATAAGTATTTTGATTTCTTTGGATCTCAGTTTCCACATCAATTAAAGGGGGAGTTTGGTAGCTTCCTTCAAGTCCCGATGATTTATTATTTGAATCCAGCTATTTCTGTGAGAGGTCTCCTATCTCCTAAGGTGTTACACATACACTTCCCTGGTGAGTGGCCACCAATACCAAGGTGATGGTCATTTTACAGGATAGATCCAAGGCCAACTTCTCTTCACCTTGAGCATTTCTCTAAGAGATCAGCAGTGGGTTCCAGGAGGCCTGGAAAAGCCCAGAGTGTAGCATACACAACCGCTAGGTAGCTCTCACCTGATGACGTTCTTCTCTCTGAATTTCTTCAGCTGAGACGGTAGTGTTGAATCCACTTGATAGTTAGCGGTGAGCTTTTAGATTAGGTTTCCCATGCAGTATGTGAGATGATTTTAGGTGATGGGGAGAAAACATTAAAAAATTTTTTTTTCTAAATAGTTGCAGGTCTATCTTGATGCATAAGCAAGCAAGCAAACAAACAAACAGAAATACAGCACTCCAAAGTTGTGATCTCAGCTATTACTGCTCAGGGCAAGACTGAATTAAAGAAAAAGAAAGTCAATGTAGACAAAAATAGCAGCTAGATCAATTAATTAATATTAAGTAGGTCATAGTGTAAGTGGTATTAGTATGGAGCAAAATCAGGACTGAAGTTTGGGAAACTGTTTTAGAGGGCTTAAGCGTTGGGGAAGTAATAATTCTTTCAAGTCATCAGGAAATAGAGTAGGACCCTGGGAAACATAATTTTTTTAAGAATCAAAAAAAAATTTTTTTTAAAGAAAACTTTTTAGTTCAATTTACCATTAGAATAGATTCAATGTCCTTGTAGGATTTTGAAAATCAAAATGTTTCCCAAGCTGTTAACTCTGTTTTTATTTTTAAACAAGTGATGTCTACATGTCAGAGGGCAGAAATTAGTGTGGAAAGGAGGATTTGAGTCAAGGGAGAGAATCAGCCAGGGTCCACCCAGGCAGCACATTATGATAATATATACGGAACCAGCTGGACACTGAGCAAAGCTGACATTGTGTTGTCAGGGGCAGAATCGCCCATCAATTTCCGAGATAGAATTTGAGTTCAAATGACAGAAAGAGCAGCAACTGTGTTGAAACTGATGCATGGGGGAGGGGCTGGGTAGGCAGGAACCAGCCAGGCCTAAAGACAGGAAGTGCTGGTACCTCCGGAAGGGGGTGGCTCTGTTTTCTCATCTGGCTGCTACCCTTCCTTCTAACCTTAACATCTGTCAGCAAGATCCACCTGGGCCTTTGCATGATTAGAGCCCACTGTAGGGGGAGCTTACTGGTGCTAATTTTAGCCCCCAAGAGCATAGAGTGCCTGCTGCAGGACCGGGGGGGCCAGATCAGCTTAGGAAAATTAGGAAAACAGATTCCAAGGAGCTGCTGCTTACCCATTTAGGAAGTTCTATGTTGATGTAGTGGCGATTGTTAATAATGACTGAAAGAGTTTTCAACTTTTAAACTATTCTGTTTTGTTCCTTAATATCTTAACGACCCTGATGATTCTTCTTTTGTTCATTCTCTCCTTCATTCAGGCATTCAGTCATTCATCTATTTAACATATGTTTACTGACTGACTGCCTATTGTATTAGACATTAGGGATGCAGAGGTGAACAAGACAGGGGCAGCCTTTTGAGGTATATAGTTGTGTGTGAGTGTGTGTGTGTGTGTGTGTGTGTGTGTCTATGTTAAGCAAATAATTACAAAAAATAATTAATTTAGAATTACTTAAATTACAATGATAGTACGCACTATAAAAGAGAAATACAAACTGCTAAGAGAGGTTTAAACAAGGGGATTCAGCCAAGTGTGACGAATAGAAGGACACTTAAAATTTAAAACACGAATGAGTAGCATTTTGTCAAGCAAAGAAGAGAGAGCATTTTTGGCAGAGGGGAAGCATGTCCAAAATACCATGTGGGGGCACAATATTAGAAGCTTGGGAGAGGGCTAATAGGGAAGGTGAGTTAGCTCAGAGATCCATTTTGAAAAAATAAATTTGAAAATTTCTTATAGGTTGGTTTCTCTTTGACTTGGAGATATGGGTCCAATGCATTTTCCTAACGAGTTAACAGGCTACTAGAACTCTTTGCCCAAGTAAATGCTAGATTTTAGACCACTTTTTTGAGTGATGATGATTTTGCTGTTATGATACCAGCCTTTGAGCATTTATTACCTGTCAGGTTCAGTGCTCAGCCCTTTGTATCATCTCTTTTTTAATACTCTTAATCACCATAGGAGGGCACTGCTATTATTCTTCCCATTTAGCAAACAAGGGAAACTGAGGCCATCCTTCAAACATTTGGTTGTGGCCAAACAGAAAAAGAGTTAGGTTTTTGCATCTGTAGCATTTGGACCTCCAAGTAGCTGACATAAGGCGGTCATCACCACTGCTCTTTCCCACTGTTTAGTCAATGCTAATCTCCTCACATTGGACTTCAGAGGTGGAGAGAAATTCTCCTGCTATTTGATCATGTAATATAATTCCTGCTTCAATTGAAGCAAATTCACAACGTTACTCAAAGGCAAATTGAAAAGCCAGATCTGTGCTAAATCCCCAGGGTATGTTAGTTGGCATGTGCAGTGATATATGGGAAGGTGCTTTTCTGGGTTAAGATAAAAAATCCTGGTATCACGTCACGCTATCAGGCACCCCATCTTAATCTCCTTGTGCCAGCCCTGCAACTTGAAATACTCAGTGGACAGAAATGAAACTTTATAGAAATTAGGTGAACATCATCCTTATCAGATGAATATGATGCCATCAGCATGATTTTAGCATCTTCAGAAAAAAGAGATTTACCTGGAGAGGAGCAAGAAAGAGTCTGAGACGTGGATCATAGGACTTTTCTGCCAGTCTGCCTTGGGCAAGTTGGCTGGGAGATGACCTAGTAATTAAAGTCCTGCTTAAACGTATGCTGGTCAGTCATAGTAGAGGCACCGACATGGGAAACCAGACGGTAACCAGAGAAGGAAAAGAAAAGTGAAACACAAAAGTAACACTCTGGAGCCCACAGGGTGCAGAAATAGATCTGAATTGGATGAATACTTATCTGACCACTAAGCATGAAAGCGAAACCTAAGTACTAATATATTTTTATCCCAATCTGTGAAATTAATCAATATTTTATATGTGAACATATGCTGCTATGTTGCCGGCTTATGTAATTGACAGTTGCAATCAGTAGGACACCAGTTGTTCAAACCCACATTTTTCACCCGTAGTTCTGGGGAGACATGCAGCAGGAGAATGCAGGGAATAGAGGCACAGACAATGTCAGATTTGGGGCTTCTTCTCAAGTTTCTCTCATTGTCTTCGGGGCAAAGTAAGAAAAATTTCAAGAGACAGGCATATGTAACCAATAAAAAATAGCAATAGATTTTGGCTGTTATTTGGAAGAATGGTTAAAATTAATGTGGTTGGTACACATTGAGAAGTTTAATTCTTTATTATTCTTTGTCTTCTTTTTGAGCACAGGTGGGAAGCCAACAGATACTGAACCCCTACTTTGTGCAGAGCCCGAGGCAGATGTTTTTAGGTATATTATGTCTAGGACTGTGGATGAGGGGACTGTGTCCCAGCAGTTCCCAGGTATTTTATCATTTCTTTTTTTTTTTTTATGTTTATTCATTTTTTAAGAGACAGAGACAGAGTGTGAATGGGGTAGGGGCAGAGAGAGAGAGAGAGACACAGAATCTGAAGCAGGCTCCAGGCTCTGAGCTGTCAGCACAGAGCCTGACACGGGCTTGGACTCACAAACCGTGAGATCATGACCTGAGCCAAAGTCAGACGCTCAAATGACTGAGCCACCCAGGCGCCCCAGTATTTTATCATTTCTTAGTGGAGAAGGAAAATAGAGTTTTGGTCATTCTTTGCTAAAATCTTCCGGCTGAATCATCAAACCAGCTGTGCCTTCTAGTAACTGTATGTGCAACAAAAAATAAAGTCAGACATCAGATTCTTCTACCTTTCAACTTTGGCAGAATCCTAGAAACTCTTCTTGATTTGGTTAGCTAAAGCCTGTGGAATTCAATCAATGTTGCTCAAAAGAAAGAAAAAAAAAAGTTGGGGAAAATGTTATTAAGGTACTGTTTTAGGATAACGTATTTAACCAGTAAACTTTTATTATTTTCTTTGTATGTGAAAAATTCTATAATGAACACCATTGAGGTGGATAATGTCCAGATTGAAAATGAAACTTAAGGGGACTTGCTCTACATTTAAAAATGTAAGTTCTTAAAGTGCTGCTACAGTTATATCTTATGTCCAAACTCTGACTGTGTGTTTAGCAGCCCAACTTGTAACAATAGAAAAGCTTCTAAGCCTAGAAACTGGAATATTTCCAGTGTTCCTGTGTTTAAATTGGCACCTGTGGTATTATATTAGGATGCCATTTTTTGAACTTGGAAATAGAAGAAGGTAGAGAGAGATTTTACTATAATTCATATGTGGGGCTGAGTCTTAGGGGGAAAATAACTTTGCTTGGAAATAGAGTAGTAATATTCTGTAAAGTTAATAAATATCTACACTCTATCTTGGGAATAGGAATTGCACAACTAAGATTTTATGGGACTTTGGCTGTAGTATTTACATGGTTGAAGTGAATGCTTTAGCCAAACTGAGCAGAAATTTCAGATAAATACCAAAATTGAAAGGTAGTTGGGGTGTTTTAAATATTTGACTTTATCTACCAATGTGGACTCTCAAAGTTTCAAGTTCAAGTGAGTCTCTTAAATTCAGTTACCTCATTTGTAAAGTATAATTTAGAATAACATCTGCCTGCCTGCTACTCGGGGTTGATATTAAGAATAATTGAGATGGGCAAACCCTTTGAAAGCTTAACAATGCTAGTTAATTGTCAGGCATTGGTTAAGTGCAGAATACTATCTATCCAGTTTGTGAGTGAATGAGGTCCCTGCTTGCAAGGGATGTATTGACTGTTAGGTTGATTTGCATACATATATGCCATCCCAGGTTTACATATACAAACATATATACCAGGATAAAAGTTCAAGGAAAAGTGTAGTTAGTGATGAATGAATGGAAAAGACATAAGAAGTTCACTAAACAGTTAGTATTTTGTAGCCTGGGATAGGAAGAAACAGCTTCATGCAGAAGACCAGCCTTTATGAAACAGTACTGTTTGGGTAAAACCTTCCTGAAAAAGAAATGGTGGAATGATGCAAAGCATGTTTGGAAACAGTGAATTTGGAGGGCCTGTCGTGATCATCTTCATTTTCTTTTTCTTTACATTCCTTCTTCTGCAACTCCTCATCTTTTTCATTCTGTCTCACATTTATTTATTGCTTACTCTGTGCAGAGCTCTGTACATGTAGATTAACTTATTTAAACCTCACAACAACCTCATGAGGTGAGTTCTCTTATAACTGTCATCCCCAACTAAAGTGATAGAAACAGAGGCTTGAGAAAAGTGATTTACCCAAGCTGGTAAGTGTTGAAGCTGTAATGTGAGCTGAGGCCTCCTGAATCCAAAGCCATTGGTCCCAACCGCTGCCAAGTCCTGCTTCCAGTTTGGGAGAGATGGAGAATGAGGTTGGAAGGGGAGAATTGGCCAGACTCAGGAGGGTGGACTTGATCCCATAGGCTAAGGAGAAACAACAGAAAGCTTTTGAGCACAGCAGTAACATTTTGAAAGCTGGCATCTGAGGAAGGTTAATCTGGGTTTTGGTATGTAGATGAGATTTAGCACATAATTAATAACCTGATAGTAGAAGTGAATTACAAACAGGCAAGTATGTTTGCTTTTTGCAGTCCAGATTGAACAGCCCAGACCCCAAAGAGTAATTTTTGAGGAAGTTGAGTCAGTCAACATGGAGTTCAAATGGAAGTGGAGTTCCCACTCTACTTTACTCTTCTGTCTGGATACATTTGATGATACACATTCCGGTGCTTGTGACGTCATTGATCATCACCACGGAAACATCTGTGCTATAACAAACACTGGAGTGCAGCGTCACTGAATGTGTCAGGGAGGAGAGGAAACTGGCTCAAAATGATAAGGCTCTCAATAATAAAAATTCAGTCAAATACGTTAGCAGTAGCAGCCTTGGTCGTGTGGAGAAATATAAGCATTACTATTCTGAAAAGCACAGAGCAGGAATTGTGCATTACTAAAGGTTGGGCAAGGTTGATTTTGAGATGCTGCTCACATTCAAAACACCGTTTCTTTAAAAAGTCACTATCTATGCTGTCTTGCATGATGACAATAGAAATCCTTTAGGAGCAGGGAGCTCATCTCTCAAACTGCTTATAGAAAATCTTCTACATAGCAGAGGAAGGCTAGCTGGGGACTTTTATGTTGTTATGGGAGAGGCCTTTAGCAATCAGAAGCAGAATTGGCATTGGTGGTGGTTTGTGTTTATTGTTTGATGAGTCAGTGGCAGTATTAGTTGTGTAGTTGCAGAAATTAATAACTGAAAGGTGATTCTTGGACCTCCAAAAATACAGAATTTATATGCTAGTGGATCAGATCATGGACTGAATCTAGCTCTAAGCCATTTTTAGGTTTGGTTTGCATGGTGCTTTAAGAAACTATGTATTTGTTGTTTTACAATTGAAAATAAAGAGAGTTTACCTAAAAATCCAGATTTGCAAATTCTTTTTATATTCAGAAGAGCTGGTAATGTTGGACCTACATTTTCAAATGGCAGCACTTAGGTCAAACTGAGAAGTTGTGTCCCTTTTGGGTGGGGTATACATTCTACAGTTTAGCCACAAACCCCACCTTTCCTATTGTGTTGTCCCTAGCCCATTTGATTTACTTACCTTTCTGCCTGGTCCTGTGAGCATTTGATTTTGTGGTCATTGTTGAAGGGGGTAGAGATTAATTATTTCTAGCACAGTTCCTGGTATATGGATGGCACCTCATATGTATGTAACTCTGATTGTTCTTTATCACTTACAGGGTCAGTTATTTAAATTTGATCCTTAGATCAACGCTGTCCAATAGAACTTTCTGTGATGATGGAAATGTTCTATCTCTGTGCTGTCCGATGTGATAGTCACTAGTCACATGTAGCTATTGACCACTTGAAATGTGGTTAGTATGACCAAGAAAATAATTTTCTATTTTTATTGAATTTTAGCTAATTAAAAATTAAGTTTCAATAGTAGCATATGGCTAGTGACTACCATATTGGGCAAAGCAGATTTCAGTAATGACATTGAACATCCTGTCCTTGCTTACAACAAAATGTGGAGAATAGATACTAGGGCTGTGTGTGTGAGTGTTCATTTTACAAGAGATTACTTATAGTGAGCTTCATCACTTAGGATCACCTACCTCCTGAAAGGGAACCCCCCCCCCCTTTATCAGTCGACTACAATTCTTGTCAAAAACATATGCCAAAGACATATGTTTTATAAGATGTTATATGTACATTTGGACCAATATACGTAAGTCATCTTAAGCTCGAATGCAAAGTTTCACTGCTCTCTTCCTCTGGCTGTCCAGTTAAGGGTACTGTGCAAACATAATAACTAGACCTGTGTGTGGAAAAGCCTGAAATTTTTGATGAGCTGCTGGCCCCTGCAATACATGATGGCATAGAGCCAAGATCCAGTGTTACCAAGGGGATTATGGAAAGCTGGTGGATCCCTGCCCTCCTAGACTGCTAGAAGGATCTTACATTCTTAGGACTCAGGCTCCAAAGGTTGTAGTCTCTTGCATTTCCATCACAAATCTACACTGAGCACATCTAACGATCACATTGCCTAACCAGCCACAAAGTAGGATGCTAAAAGATCCTTCTTTTATGCAACTTATTCATTCATTTGCATGCTGTTTGCTTCACTGAGCCCAGCAGTCACAGCCCTCCCTTTTCCTTTGTCACAGGGTTGGAAACCCCAGAACCATCTATCAGAGCTCTGGCTTATTGGTTACTCACTGACCTCTGTCCTGAGACTTGCCCAGTCAACTTTTCCAGCTGAAAAATAAGTAACTTCACTTCTTCTGGGGATGTATGCACAGGAGGACAAAATAGTCTGTTTCATTCAAGATGAAGCTCTGAATTACAAACCCCATCCCCTAAAAAAGCCTTCTTAAAACATAGAAAACCTAGCGAAAATGATAGAAATGGCTGTTGTAGCTAATTTTATCAAATGATGACTAATACCAATCCTCTTGTAATGGAAAAAAAAAACCCATACATGAATATATTCTGCTTGGATCATTCATCCAGTCGGAAGGATATCTCATCTCTTCTCGTAGTCAGGTTCTGCAGATAGGATACCAA
The DNA here is from genome assembly GCF_024362965.1 of Panthera pardus. NCBI lineage: Eukaryota > Metazoa > Chordata > Mammalia > Carnivora > Felidae > Panthera > Panthera pardus. Next base: position 50,030,788 of record NW_026526765.1, on the reverse strand, counting down.
GTCTTCCTTTTCTGTCTTTATGGGCAAACATCAGTGTAAACCCCTATTTTGACAGTGCATTGAATGAGTCCTAGAATTCAATAGGAGGAAAAAGACAAAACCCTTTAACAACAATGACAAAAGATCCTACATGGTTTTAAATTCCTTCTTGGGAAAATTCTTTGTAAAAATGTTTTCTAGGAGAAGACCAAGCTGATATCAACTGAGACTAACTAATGAAATGTTAAATTATCTGCACACAGATACGTTTTTAATGTTGAGTTTAGTCCGGCTCCCAGACACAAGGAGGCTAAAAATTCATATTCAGATAAGGAAAGGCAAACCTTGGTGAACAGATGGAGCAGAGTTCAGCATAAAGGTTTAATCCTATCAGGCCGATTCCTGTATGGCCATCTGGATAATCCGGCACACGCATTCAAGGCCTGTTAAAAATACGACTCCAGCCAAGATTAACATCACAGATTTTCCACTAGACTTGCTCATATTTGACTTTATGATTTTCCAGACCCAGGAAGATTGCCTACGAATAAGGACTCGAGTATTCCTTGAAGAAGCACTTACATGTTTTTTTTTTTTCTTTTTTTTTAACCTGAAAATTGTTTTCTCTTTTCACAATATTGGCTGTCCAGTTTTGGAAAGTTATTTTCATTTTCCTTTCTTCCCTGGCTTTCATATCTAGAACTTTTCTTACAACAGGATAGTAAGGAGAATTGGGCTAAAAATAATTTTCTGCGTAAAAGTTCTCCTTGTCAGGAAGAAAAGAGTTATTTACTTATTGTATAATCAGAGGCAAGTGAATTTACTATTGTTGAAACAAATATCACAATTGGATTCATGAATAATTCATTTTGAGGATTCTCCCACCTTCTACAATAATTTTTTTTCAATGGTGTGGCTGATGATCCTAGAACAAGAGAGAAAAAGAAAAGAAACAAAAAACAGTGGCAATATTTGCCATTAGTTATTGTGGGATTAATATTTTGTATATTTTAATTTTGGATTTGGGAGATCAAACATGAGGGGGATAACAGCAAATTCTCACCTCCTTGAGTTTATAAAATTTTGAGCTTCCGAAGTGTTAAGAAACAATTTTTGCATATTATGAAACAATGCTATGTTGCTGTCATTGAATCAAAAAGCCTTCAACAAGTCTTTCAAGTGCAATTTAGAAGTTACAGGTACATCAAAATGTCAAGATTTTTCACTGCTAAATTGTTAAATAACCCTGTGTGCTGAACCTACACAGTTATGGATCTCAGGTAGACAAACTCAGGAATCTAAAAGTACTTGCCCTAAAATGTTCAGATTATAATTGTTGCTCTAGGATTTCTGCTCTTCCCTTGCTCAGATCTGTGTCCACTGTTTGTTGAAGAATGTTGCTGATTCAGAATAGAATAAGAAAGATGAAAATTAAACAGAGAGCAGATACAATTTGGACTTACTCTGCCTTTAGCAAATGGCATAGTTTGGAATTTAGCTAAACTGAGATACACCTAGATATTCCCACTAGGTTAACTCTGTGTTAACGTAGATGGACTTTGGATTTACATTTCCATCTACTGACTGTGAGGTTTTTCTTTTCTCCTTTTCTGTGAGAGCCATTAATGTTGTCAAAGTGAAGGACTTTGCCAAATAAAGCCATTTTGGAATAAAAGATGGAAAACATTTGAAATTCTTGATCTCCTCATTTAATATTTAATAGATTTAATTGCATTGGTATTGAGAAATCTCCATATCATGGGTTTCATTTCTCTTCAAAGTGACACACGCACAGAGAGAATCTCTTTTGCATATATAATATATTATTCTTTGCCAAGTAATATTTAGATATGCTAGTGGATGGGGCAATAAATGAAGACCAATAACAAAAGAAAATGAAAATCCTAATAAACAATAAAATGCTTAGCTGCATAAAGCAATTACTAAAAAAGAAATAAGGGAAGGCAGAAATAAATCTAGTAATTTAAGAGCTTTATTTATTTGTTTGTATTAAGAGTTATGTTTATTTGTTTGTTAGCTGATTAGTAGGAGTACGTGGTGAGGTTATCATTCTGAAAGTGAAGTTTGCACATGCTGGTGCGAGGGTTCAGGTCAGGCATTATAACTGCTATTGATTGGTTTCCAAGGCATCCAGTTGGAAAGTGGGTAAACCCAGAGTAGATTTGCATCCTGTACATAATGAAAATATAGAGGGTCAGTCTTCCTGCTAGGAGCAAACCATCTGTTTGTCCTCCTTCCTGGCCAGTAGCTGCCAGTTGTCAGGATCCAAGAATGCAGGTATTGGTACTGCTGATCTGGGAGTAGTCAGGAAAGTAATCATTTCACTTAAAAAACCTAGCAAGAATCATTGTTTTGATTTAACAAGAAGGGTGTATATCTATGCATTGAGCCCAAGTAGAATTCCTTTGTGTCCCTGTCATTTCTGGAAGAGGCCTGCTGTCAAGCACAACTTCACCAAAATCAAGTAGATACAGAGAGAAAGGCCCTCATGAGATTATATGAGGTCACAAGTGTCCCATAGAAATGGGCTGAGCTAGGGGCACCTGGGTGGCTCAGTCAGTTAAGCATCTGACTCTTGATTTCAGCTTGGGTCATGATCCCACAATCATGATAAAAAAAAAAAAAAAGAGAGAGAGAGAGAAAAGAAGTGGGCTGAGCTCATGGGTTTCACAAGTCTTAAAAATTTGGGACAATAACAGGAAAGTCATGTCCTTATTTCTGAAAAGATCTCCATTAATGTTCATTCCAGGCAAATGAGAGTCTTAAAAAAAATTCCACCTTAGAACTACTGATGCGAGATCCACCTCCTCAGTCAAGTTAGCTGGCTAGGTTAAGCAAGTCGTTGTACTGAAGGTTCCTAGGAAAGTTTTACAGTCAAGTACACAACCTGGAATGATGAGACTGTTGGATATTCTAGTGAGCAAATAAACTCTGGCTTGTGGGGAACTGGTGATAACAATAATTATTATAGCAGCAACTAGCATGTTCTGTGCCTGGCACATAGTAAAACAACAAGACACAAGCAGACACATCCTGCATTTTGCCACAAGTCTGTGAGCAGAAATTACTGCCTGGAGAGGGTAAGAGCTTTAGAGAGGCTAAGTGACTGCTTCAAGGTCATTCTGAGTGAGAGAGGTGCAATTTGAACAGCTGGAGCTGTTGCCCATTTGCAAATACTGTAATACTCTGAATGTTAAATCAACTTAACATAATTGCATCTTTCTGTCTTTATTCAGGAGCCAGCCAGTAAGGGCTGGTGCCAGCATCTTCACCTCCATTGTAAGCATCAGTTATCTGCTCCGTAGAAATGCTCATTAATAGAGAGTTCTGGCTGACAGAATGCTGAAAAAGGAGAGTTTACATCTTTTCATATATCATACACAATGGAAATGGGAAATCAGCTTGTATCTATTTTAGTGGAATTTTATCTTGAGACTTAGAATGGGACGAGAACATTAATATATTTACACATTTTACCAACTGATGAAGTGTTGTTTTCCCAGCATGTTTAAATACAGGAAGGGACAAAAGAGCCAAACAGTGCATCTTTAATGAGACTTCCATTATAGGACATCGACTGTCACAAAAGCCTCATTTTGGAGATAAGAGATGATAAATCTTGCACCCAGGTCATCTGTACGGATACCCCAAACAAGTGAGGTATTGATCACAGTACAAAGATTTCAGAGGCAAAAGTATGAGCAGCCCCAGGCCCCTGCTGATAGCTGCACACACCACTAATTCACCTCAATGGGCAGGCACCTCTGAGCTCAATTAACCCTTATTCCCAAGGCCACCCATAAACCCTGGGGTAAACATGGCTCTCCTGGCCCTTGCTTTCTATCAATGAAATAGATCATTTCTATCGGAGGCTAAGGTGCAATTCTAACTTACAAACTCACCTTGCTAAAAAAGGGAACTGATGCTTCCAATGTGACTGAGCAGGCACTTGCATCTTGTAACATTGATTCTGGAAATCAGAGAATTTTAAACTGCTGAGGGCATCCGTGATTTCTTCTGTCTTCTGTGGCTCTTGGAAGGAAATATAAACGCTCCAGAGGTAGAGCAGGTGATAGCAAATGTCCCCTGGTGCAGTTGTCTGCACACAGAACATTAGTTGTTAAATATGTACTGGAGGCTGAATGATTTCTTTCCTTTCTTCTTTCTTTTCTTTTTTTTTCCCCCTCATTCTTCCCTCTCTTTTTCTTCTCACCACGACCATTGTTCAGAAGCAAATTGGAAATCTGGTAATTAGGCCCTGACTCACGGTGTAGTATTAGAGTCCCGAGCCAAAGTTCAACACCCTGAAATGAAATTTAAACCAATTAATCTGTTAGATTTTTATCGCTTGTCCGTGTTTTCTCAGCAATTCCCCCAGCACGTGGCCTTTGATCAACTCTCATACAAACGCTAAAATGTGTGCCTGCTGCTAGCAAGATGGGAATGACATTAACATGGTACTCATAAAACAATCAGAGCAGAGAAGCCCTCAAACAGGCAGGGCATGGTAATATTTAATAAAAGCACACACATAATCTTCAGAATTAGCATTTTGTGCCTTGCAGTACCTTTGGGAGAAGAGCTTTTATTTGTGGAGTGATCATTATTATAACAAAGAAGAGCTACCTAATAATTTCCACTTTAACTCTGCAATGTGCCACGAGCATTTCAGAGCCATTATGCTAAACTGTGGTGGGGTAATCATGTTATTGTCATAGTTTGAAGGAAAGAAAATCTCCTCTACTTTGGTGGCTGTTGGGGGTGGGGGAAGAGGTAAAAAAAAAAAAAGGGCAAAGAAAAAAATCAACTTCAACTTTTATTTTTAATGGGATTTAGAACCAGGAATTGGCTTATCATCCTTGTGGTTACCACAGTGAAAATTCACTGGTGAAGAAGAAAGAATCTTTTATTAATTAAATTATTTACTAATTAAATCAAGATTTGGCTGGTAAAAGTGGTTTTGTATTCAATCAAATCACCCCCTCCCCTATTTTATAATATTTTCATGGAGATAGAATTGTACTGATTATTACATTCCTGGGCTGAATTGAGTTCGTTTATAAATCTTTTCACCTTCAAATTCTACTGAATATATCCACTATGACTATTAAAAATGATCTCTCCTTGTGTCCCCTCCATGTCTCTTTGGATATCTTGAATGAAAGAAAAACAGGTCCTTGGCTGCTCAGATGTTGTTTGGGCTTCCTCAGAGCAAAGCTTACCCAAAAAGAAGAGAGAAGGAGAGGCTCAGGATCTGTTAGTCAGCACAGCTGGGCTTTTTTTCTTTTTTTTTTTTTAAATTTGTATCAATGTGCTCCAAATAGTACCTTTATCTCTTACAGAATTAAGTGTTCTGTTATTCTGTTATTTAATTTTTATTATGATAACATATTACCTTAATGTGTGCTCATTGAAAACATTCAAACCATTTGGCTTTCTATAGAGTAAAATTTAAGTCTCCCTGCCCCCTCAGCCCCACCCCAGCGCCATTGCTCTTTCATATGGATCCACTGGGGACAGTGGATGTACGTCCTTCCAGACCTTTGTTCACGTGTAACTACATACACACAAGCACAGGTGCACATATAGGCTCCTATATATATTATTTTTTAAGTTAACAAAATCACATTATTCATTAGACTATAAATTGTGTTTTTACTTACCTAACCTACTTTGATATCTTTCCATGTCAGTTTATAGAAATCTTTTCCAGCCATTCTGATGGCACTCCTAATATTCTGTAGTAGGGATATATCATAATTTATTTAACCACTCTCTTATTGGGGGCACCTAGACTCTTGAATTTTTTGCTGCAGTGAACTTTTGGATACCTGTAGTTTAGGTACATTTGCAGGTATTTCCTGAGCTGCTTTTAGTCGGGCAGGTTTGTGAATAGGATAAAAATGTAAAATGGTGGCCTAGGCGTTAAATTTACCCCCATAAACATTTTGTTTACAGCCTACACGTTTAAGAAAATTGAATTAGTTGCCAGCATTTAAAGATTGGGAAATTCACATAAAAATCTCGTTCCCAGCTTCTTTCAAAAGATCAGAAGACCAGACCACACTTGACCTGCATTTGTGTGGGGAGTACCAGTGGCTAGACCTTCCCCAGTTCTTAGTGTCAGGGGCCATTCATCTCATGCTTATTCTGAGACTCTGAGCTGCTGTATTCGTTTATGTTTCTTGCCTTGGCCTATATGAATCTGTGAGTTCTTAGTAACTGCCCTCGAGACTGATCTGTTTATCTAGTCACAGTGCCTTCTACCTTGTCTTACTGACATCTTAGAATAATTCATTTGGGGGAATATCCGGTGCACTGTTGGATAGTTAGCATCCTTGATTTCCAGGCACTAAATGCCACTAACATTACTTTCCCACCTCTGTCTCTCAGTGGGACAGCCCAGAGTCCTTTACATATTTTCTAAACTTCCCAGTGGGGAAATACCACAGAGCTTCCTTTCAAGACCACTATGATACACAGATGTATAGCAGCACCTTTAGAACCCTCTGAAGCCTAACTTCAGAAAAAAAGTCTGCATGACTTACTTGTTCTAGGAATGGCATCTAGTCTCTAAGCTAAGATAGTGGATGGTTGAGTACAGAGGTAGGATGGATCGAAGAGTATGTCACTCTCTTCTTGGAGTACTTCCTTCAAGGGTTCTTTTCTCTAAAAAGCCAGGAAGATGGTGTCACATATTGTCTCCTCACCATGTTATCTCTGGAAGCTTGATGATCTTTCTTTCTTTTAGCTAGTTGACAGTTAGCTTTGTTTCTGGTTGGTTGCTCACAGAATTTGAAAACATTATCACTTTCTTAGGAAGTGTTTGAAAGCACATAACACACATAGACATATATACTTACATGCCCTTTTTATCCTACAAATAACAAATGGAAAGAAGCGGGAGGGGGTCAACTCTAAAACCAGCTTCACCATACTATCAGAACAACTTTGCTATAGGAGAGTCTCTCACAGATCCAACACAGTCTTCTGCCTCCTTTTGTGCAATGCTAAGTAAGCCTGGAGGAGTCTAAAGTGTGCAAGCACACTTCTTTACGTAGAGAAGTGTGCTTGCATGATTACAAAAATAAAATTTAAAAAATTAAAAGAAAGCTAATACAGATAATGAACATCAAGACTATTTTGTGGTTTATGAAAGTAGTCACAGGGGTAGCATTTAATGATACCATTAGATTTCACACTTTGCCATTAGGCAAGACTCTTTCAAGACCAGTTCAGTTAAACCAAGATCCTATTCTTCTCAGAAGTATCTGGAGATATGGCACCCTTTCTGCTCTACTTTAACAACTAAGTATGCTGAGTTAGAAATTAAGAATTGAGATTTTGAGACATTAACCAGCGTGTTTCCAAACTGCTTTTATTTTAGGAATTCTACATAATTGTTACATGTACTTTTTTTCTCTTATAAATGTCTTGAAATCATACATCATATTCTACCTTGGGTTTGGGAATACTCAGTCATGCATTTAAACATCTTTATTTCTAAAGAAAAAATTTTGCTTAAGAAAAAGTCCTGTGCCTATGGAGCATTGATCACAACCTTTATGTGTGTTAAAAATTGGACAAGAATTTTCAAGTTATTAATCATTTACATTTTCTTGATTAATTATTTTGTTTTGGGGAGAAAGTGAAGGAGAGAAAAGGCATCTGAACTACCTAGTTTTAGTTATAAATGCATTACTGTGAGTTCAGCCAACATGAAATGTTTAGTTTGGATATTTCCTAATTTCTCTGTGTTATTTTATAAGATGAATTTGAATCAAAATCAAACCCATTCTACTTGTTTGTGTGGTGGCACGTGAACGATGGTCCCGCCGGGATGGGCTTAGTATTTTCTTTTCTTCTTGCAAAAGTTAAAGCATGACATTTTGCCAAATTTGACAAAGGCCAATAGTTTTTTTTCCAGCTTCTTCCCGTTAAAATTAACTGGTGCTCTCATTGGCTTCAATATTTGGAAAGTCAGTCTTGGATACTTAATAAACTTTTTTATTAAAGAGAAGGGTCTCGTTTCCTCTCCTTGCGCAATATCTCCCTTGCTTTAGAATTTTGCTTTGTTTCTGCTCATAAAAGTAATCATGAGAACAACAGCATGGCACTGTGGAGTTAAAAATCATTGGTGCCCTCTGAGAGATTTCAAAAACATAATCCTACAATTACATTTATGCCTAGCAATTGCATTGAAAGTATGCTGTACTCATCAGACAAACCACCTCCAGTCTGTTTAGAATCATGGTGTTTGCAAATTATTTCCCATCTCCAAGGGCCATTTATAAGGGAAAGAGAAGAGATATGAAATTTTTTTTAAAAAGTCCTTTCTAGAGTTTTATGCCTGGGAATGACAACAAAGCAAAGGTCATGAGACATTTTGTGGTTCAGCCCTGACTCAGCTATTTGGTTACATAATTCACCCTGAGTGACCTTCATACTTTACATCTATAAAATGGGGTCTGTGTCATTTGTTAAAAAAAAGCTTAATGATTTTTGTGAGAAATGTTGCTGTGTTCATGTTATAGGTAGAAGGCATGGAGCAAGAATGTTTTCCTGCTCCAGCCTCCTCTCTTTCTCACTTCCCTTTGGGCAGAAATGCTATCTAAAAATCTATCGATTTAACTTTGGGAAGTATGTTTAATCAGGAAGCAATTCTATAATGTTTCCAATGTGTTCCAAGAAGTCACCTAATTTTTTTTAATCTTTAACATCTCATGAATTAAAATTTGCTTCTGTGTTTTATTTCATAAGATTTCATGTTTGAAAATTATTTGGGTAAAATATTTGTATGTCAATAGAAACAATGAAAAAAATGCTTTTAAAAATTGAAAATTGCACCCTTAGGTTTTAGGTCCTAAAGCAGCTAGAAAATTCTGAGATCTTGAGGGACTTCCTGTTAGTGAAAAGATAAAAGATATATTTTTTTCTTTTTCTCGAGTCTCCCATCATTAAAGTTTGGTTCTAACAGCAGACTCCTTCTCTTTTTCATGTGTGTTGAAAAGCAGCTACTCCCTGTATCAAAGCCATCAGCCCGAGTGAAGGATGGACGACGGGAGGCGCGACTGTGATCATCATAGGGGACAATTTCTTTGATGGGTTACAGGTCATATTCGGTACCATGCTGGTCTGGAGTGAGGTAGGTGTTGTCTGAACATTAATATCTAATAGGTTGGTCTAGTTGAGGATACTGTCTACACTTGAATTTCTAATAGAGTGTGTAGAATTTTGTAGTGCCACCCTGGGTGGGCCAGCTCTGGTCTACAGAACTCTGGGAAACCAGGAGACATGGGTTGGGTATACCTGGAGGCACCATTGTCTACTGGAATGACTTCTGTCCTCTGGCCCTTAAGCACCAGGAGAGCTTCTGTTTTGTCATTTGTCCTCTTGGACTAGCTGTGGCATGAAGGTCCTATTGTGTACTGGGAATGGGAAAGGAGATGCAAAGTCACAAAATATATAGGAAAAGCCCCATTCAAACTTTGACAAGGTATTAATCGTGAATATTTGTAGACAGGGCCTGCTATAGGCCCATCTTCAAGGAACACCATTCCTATGACAGTAATAATCCAAGTGTAGGTGGTTCTTGACTTATTCAGTGACTCTTCATTCAAGAGTGAGTGATTTACCAGGGGAACCTCAAAGAACCAAAGACTTTATCCAGGCCCAGGAATTTACAGCTCACAGGCCTCCCAGTATGTGACTGCAGCCACATGAAAATGACTTTGTTCTGTGTGCGTAGTGCTTTCTAAGCACTGTGATCATTATTTTAACCTGCCAGTTGACTTTTCTGGCAATAATCAATGTTAACTCAAGACTATAAAATGTAAACCTCACCATTATATAGATGGCATGGAAAACTTGCCTTTGCTTTTGATATTCTGGGCCTAGATTTCTTGAATAGCATGCCCAGAGCCCTTTCTCTTTCACTTCCCCAAAGTTTAGAATAAAATCCATGCTAGGGCTATAAGGTACCACTGAGCTCATTCATCCTGCTTGCTTTACAGACAGTTGTGTGAACCACTGAACTTTTCTGGGACTTATTGTACACTAGGCTGTGTGCTCAGTGCTTGACGTAGATCATCTCAATATTCCCTCTGTGCCATGGGGTAGATACTCTTAGCATGTATCTTTTCTTAATAAAGGTATTAAGGCTTAGAGATAACGCTTACAAAACCCCAAAGCAGCTGCCCAGAGCCCATGAAGCATGGCTCATACGTATGTAGCCACACAAAGAAGTCAGCAGCAGAACTGGAGCTAGAACTCTTTTTATTTCCATTTCTAGCTGTCCTACCATGACGCCACTGTTCAGCCTATCCAGATACTTTGTGTTTTCTCTCTAGGTGGGCCATGGAGGTGAGCGGAGTTAAGACTGTGATAGTTGAATATGTTTATCTTTCCAACCAGAGCCTGTCCTTTTTAAGTCTTCTATGTGCACTTCTCCCTGGCAGTAACCCGCTCAGGCCAGCCCCTTGCCAGCCTGTACTGCCACTGCTTTTGTATTTCCCATGCTGCCGAGTAGCGGTATGCACTTGGCCAGAGAATCAAAGCCCTCGTAAAACTGAATCAGAGATGGGCTTTTCAGTCCACCATACTAATTGTTGTCCAAGTTGGAAGATTCCCGGCATGAAAGGTGGACTGAGCTTTAGCTGACGACTGCACCCCATTCTTTGTTAGAACCATTGGGTTGTAAAATTAGAAGCATCACATACAGGGCATGTTTTGCCGCCGGTCTGGTGCCTTCATCCCTGCTGGAGACAGCAGTCCTCACAAAGACAGCTTCTGGCAAGTTGTGGGTTATATCTTCATCCCTTTCTATCCCTCATTCTGTTGCTTATCATTGAAGTTGGGAGAGGGGAAGAATAAATATAATATGAACTGCTTGCTCTATATTACGGTAGTCAAAGTGAGGCCTGAGAACTGGCAGTAAGTCTTATCGAACCTCTGAGAATAAGGTGGGTTAGTCTGAAGCTTCCTTTAAAAGTTTGTGTCGTCTTAGCCCAACATTGCATTGGTTATGGAACAAGGACTTTGACATATCAGGAAATCATTATTTGTACTCCCACCTTGTTCCCAGCCAAGGCCCTTGTGTTTTCTTTCTGTTCCTCCATATTCTTGCCCTCTTTTGGGAACAGATAAGGAAGGTTAAATTCTAATTTAGATTTATCTGAATTACTTTAAAAGATCTGTTTCCATATAACAAAATCAATGCAAGTCATGAAACTTTGTCCTTCTTCCTCAGTCCCTCCACTGCCACTGGCTTGCATGTACCAGAAGCCTCTCACAATGAATCTTATGAGTCCAGCTAGGAGGTGAGGGTGGGGCGTGCATGCTCCTTCTTTGCCCACCTCCTCCTCCCAAACTGCTCTCATGTGTGAGCATGCCATAAATCAACTATGACTCTTTCCCAGTGGAAACCTACCAGATGGTTTCCAAAATGTAGATATTCTTTCAAAATAAGTAAATCCTCTGCAGCATTAGCAATTGGGTGTCTGAATGGAGGACTTTAATTTGGGTTGCTATTGTAATAGTCTTGACATTCAGGAAAATGAGGCTTGCAGAGGTGAACTTTTTGTAAATACTCTAAACTATATTTACATTTTCATACAGGCTATTTGAAAGACGTGATGTTCTCTCTCCTTTAGCGGAGGGAGAGAATTTGGTACTGCCTCAAATCCAAAAATCCATTGTATAATAAAGAGAAGTAGCTCACATTTACTAAGGGTTTTATCATGTGTAGGCACTTTATGGGTATTATTTTATTTGATCCTCGTGATATCCCTGTGTTAGATATGTATGAGTGAAACGAGTGTCGGAGAGGTTTAAGAAACTTGCCCATTATCACACAGACCGACAGCGCTAGAGGTGGCATTTGTAATATCGTGTATGTTTTTACAGAGGAAATAAAAGCCAAAGGTACCGATAGAGAAAGTGGAGTCTTACCAAAAGGAAGAAGGACAGAAATAGGAGAGAGAACAAAACACTCCTAGTAATCCAAGTATGGTAGTATAAGTAGTAGTAATAGCAATAGTAGCAATAGTAATGGTGACTGTGGTGGTTGCTTTTAATCCCATAACGTTACATAAATGCCTTTCATTTTGGTAGAGGCAAAAAACATCAGACAGTGCTGGGGCCATTTCTCCAGGCTTCCACTGGATACAATCAGAACTCAATGCTGTGAATATTTAAGAGAGGATATCTCTGAAAGATCTGTGGAAAAACGTGTAGAGTATGACTAATATTAGCTAACATTCACTGAGCACTTAGTTGCTGCCAGGTACTATGTGCTGAGTATTTGGCATGGCTCTCGTTCAAGCCTCATAACATCTGTATACCATGCTGTTCTCATTTTACTGATGAGGAAATTGAGGCTTGGGAAGTTAAGTAAGCTGTTCAGTTATCGAATGGTAGAGATGGGATTTGAACCAGTCTGACTCCAGGGTTCACTTTCTTTTTCTTTTTTTTTTTCTTTTAAGCATAATCGTCTCTAAATCTAGAGATATGCCTTTTAATCTTTTTATTTTGAGAGAGAGTGGGGTGGGAGAGAAGCAGAGGAAGAGAGAGATAATCTTAAGCAGCCTCCATGCTCAGCATGGAGCCCAAAGGGGTGCTTGATCCTGTGACCCTGGGATCATTACTGGAGCCGAAATCAAGAGTTGGACACTCAACCAACTGAGCAACCCAGGTACCCCCAGGGCTCACCTTCTTAGCTGTCCATGATTTAGCCTACACCAAAATTGTTACCCTAGTGTTTTACCACATCAGACAAGGGTGTAGTGCTCATCATTGCCATTAATGCGTTGTGCTGCAGTATGTGTGGGGAGTATCTTAACAGTTATTATCACCTTCCGGGTTAAGGTGGACTTAGGATACAGAGAGGTTAGAGCAGTCCCTTCATTTTTTAGTTGTATAGGCTTGAAGGTGGAGCCATTGGCTTCTAGGAAGGATTTTTCCCTGTGAAGAATACATGCCTTGTGTTAGGGGCAGAAGACAACCTCTTCCCTTGTCTATGTAAGAGACCTTAGGTAAGACAGTTAACCTGTTTGGGCCTCATCTCTAGATAGGACTCCTATCTATCCAGGTTTTCATTCCCTGGCCACATGATCTCTTGAGGTTATGCCACCTCTAAGATCTGATACTTCCAATTTTAAGCAGACTTTATCTCTTCTCCATTTCCTCACTCTATAGCCAAAAGCACTCAGGGAGCAGACTGGTGGGCCAGGACAAGCAGATAACATTTTAGATTAGCAGCTGATGCTATTATTTGGAGTCTTTTTTTAGCTAAAGAATTTTAAAAAGAGTGAGAGAAAATAGGGCTGGCTTAATTTCCCCTCATCTGTGCTCTTTCCCTACCAACCCAATCTTTTGCAAATGAGTAGTTCAGTTTAGCTTGCTGATTGCCCCCTGGAGGTTGGGAAAAAGAAAGGTGCCACTCCACTGCTCCTAACTCAGGGCTGCCTTCTGTGAGTTCCCAAGTTTGGGGTGAACTACATGGCTTTCTTGTGAATTTGGTTTACCATATTTGTTATTCTTCCTTATTCTTTCTACAGAGCAAAATATTATATTGATACTCTTATGCTTCTTATTCTGCCTCTACCCAAAAGACTTAACCAAAAAATTGGTCTTTGTAGTGTTTTATATATAAATCCAGGAAAATCAACAGGGTTGATGTGTGCTCATGATTAATATGTGTTGAGTTTTTTCTTTTTCTTTTTTTTTTTAACGTTTATTTTTTTTTGAGACAGAGAGAGACAGAGCATGAACAGGGGAGGGGCAGAGAGAGAGGGAGACACAGAATCCGAAACAGGCTCCAGGCTTGGAGCTGTCAGCACAGAGCCCGACGCAGGGCTCGAACTCACAGATCGTGAGATCATGACCTGAGCCGAAGTCGGACGCTTAACCGACTGAGCCACCCAGGCACCCTTTGAGTTTTTTCTTGATCAGAGATATACTTGGTTGTTTTTGCTTTTCCATTAACATATGATTTGGAGGAGGGGAGGGGCTCCTGCTACTGGGTTATAGAACTAATAGTCACTTTAATATCTCCTGAACTCCTCTAATTTCTTTTTTTTTTTTTTAACATTTTTTTTTAATGTTTATTTATTGTTGAGAGACAGAGACAGAATGTGAGGGGTTAGGGGCAGAGACAGAGGGAGACACAGAATCCGAAGCAGGCTCCAGGCTCCGAGCTGTCAGCACAGGGCCCGACGTGGGGCTCGAACCCACAAGCTGTGAGATCATGACCTGAGCCGAAGTCGGACGCTCAACCGAGTGAGCCACGCAGGCGCCCCTCTAATTTCTTTTTTTAATGTTTATTATTTTTGAGAGAGAGAGAGAGAACATATACTTGCAAGCAGAGGAGGGCAGAGGGAGAGGGAGACAGAGGATCCAAAGTGGGCTCTGTACTGATAGCAGAGAGCCTGATGTGGGGCTTGAACTCAGGAACCATGAGATTATGACCTGAGCCAAAGTCAGACGCTTAGCCAACTTAGCCACCCAGGCACCCTATGAACTCCTCTAATTTCTAAGCAATGAGTACTGTTTGGCTTTCCTGTTGGTGTCTACCACTGGAATAGGTACTATGGGTGATCAAAATTAGGCTTTGTGGGGATCTGATGTTTTATTTGGAATGGCAACTTGCTTCCATGAAACAAATATTTTTATAAACCAATATTAAATTTGTAGTTCAAAATTCAAGGCAAGGTTCTAGAAGGCACAGAGAGTGGTATAGACAGAAGTAGACTGTTCAAATAACTAGTCAGGCTCCTACTATATACAGATGGATCTCTGTGCTAGGCATTTTAGGTTCTGACAATCTGTTGATTTAATCACTCAAATCTCTGGGAGAGTTTATACAGTGTAATGTATTTAAGATACCAGTAAAGAAAGTACACTGAGGAGACTGGTGAGGAGCAGAAGATGGAGGGAACTTCATGTAAACAGTGATCGAAGCAAAGGTGTAGATTGCATGAGTGGCAGCAGACAAGGAGCCAGTCAGGAGGCTTGAGTATTAATTGCAGTCCTTCTATTGCTCAGTCAGACAATCTAGATTTTAGTCAGCGTTGGTCATTTGGCTTTAGTTTCCCCATCTGAAGATGAGAGGCTTAGACTAAATCCTCTTTGAAATCAGCTACAATATTGTAATTCCTTTTATCTAGAGTTTACTCTCTTGAAAGTCCCCTCAAAGAAGCACAGTGATAATGGGTAGCAAGTAGCTTCTTTTCTTTGCTATTGTGCTTTACTTTTACAACACACTGGCAATATACAAATATCATGTTTATTTGCAAAAGGATTCATTGAACTTCATCAAAACCATTTAATTAGCCACAAAATTGGATCTCCCTATTGATATATCTTTAGTCAATATTTTTACTCTCTACACTTTCAGGTTCTGGTATCTGATATAAACCTGAGCCTATACTACAATGTTGGTCTAGTTCATTTTCCAGATAGTTCTATGGAATACATCAATTATCTGGGATATCAACAGGTTTCCCATGGGAGATGAGGGAGGGAGTAGGTTTGGGAAATGCTGAGTCAAATAAATTCATCTGCTCCTTGTTCTAGGACTTTGCAAAGATTTTGAGATACTGACATGCACTGAGAACACCTAAGATAAAGTATATGACATGTCCCAAACTTTTGTGACCACAGAACCTTTTTTCAGGGATCACCTTATAGGAGGATATATTAGTTATGGATGAGTTTCATGTTAATCAAGTAAAATCATGAAATCCAGTCAAAGTGATTGGTCTGGGGTAGATGTGAGAAAATCATCTGAAATATTTGCAGAGTATTATTCAGATTAGACCAGGAATGTGTAGAGCCATTATTCTTCAATGCAGCAGGCTTTGAACAGAATTTCTCTCATATTTTGCATCTGGTTTTAGTCACTGCACACTTGGCATTAGATGCCATGTGATTTTGCAGGACAGTTATATTTAAAGATTGCCAGGACCACTTAGCTCAGATGGAGAAGCCAGAGTTTCATCACTGTGTGAACCAATGAGCCTCACACAGGGGCTGTGCGTTGTCTGTTTCATCCAGACAAATGTTTTCTTCAACTACATTCCTAGAGATAGGGAGAAGTCAAAAGAGACTTCTGTAGGGGCAGGGGAGGGAACCTAATGGGTGAATATAGTTGAGTAAATAAATGGCAGTTTGGGGCTGAGAAATGATTTCCTACTTTAATCCAAAAGTTGGAAAACAAGGTTTTAAATGCAGTTCCTGATGTCTTTCTTTCTTCCTATCTCTACTTTCAATTATCGTTTGTACACATAGCTCAGAGGAAGGATTGTAAATAAAAATACCATTTGCTCCTCTGTGACATTAAAGAATGAATGGCTACAACTCATACGTGTTCCCACTGGAAGTTTCCCAGGCCTATTTGTTTGGCCTTGATTTTTACTGAACCACATGTAGAATCACAAAATTTCGAAGGCTTTGAGGAACATTTCCAGTCATCAAGTGTAGCTGTTTATTGGAAATGCAGAAAAAGAAGCTCCAAAGCCATACAGTGACTTGTCCTGGGAACACGTTAGCTACTACTTAGTTCTGGGGTTACATCCCTGTTCTCCAGACACCAACCTCACCCCTGATTCAGCTTTCTCTTGTACCAGTTTTTCTCATGATATCTCCTTAGTCTTTTAATAAACTTCCTTATATTTACCAAACCCTCCCAAATTTTATACATGATGGCATTGACACTCTAATGACTATTATTTATATCACATTTTTATGCAATACAATTCCATTCAAATCAAAAATAAAATTAAGAGGGGTGCTTGTGTGGCGCAGTTTGTTAAGCATCTGACTCTTGATTGCAGCTGAGGTCATGATGTCACAGTCGTGAGATTAAGAACTGTGTCAGGCTCCTTGCTGAGGGTGG
Source organism: Panthera pardus (assembly GCF_024362965.1). Classification (NCBI taxonomy): domain Eukaryota; kingdom Metazoa; phylum Chordata; class Mammalia; order Carnivora; family Felidae; genus Panthera; species Panthera pardus. The sequence goes on along the minus strand of NW_026526765.1, from coordinate 50,013,894 downwards.
AACCTGAGTAAGAATCTCTCTGTCTTCCTCTCTCTCTCTCTCTTCCTTTGACCCTCTCCCCCACTTAATCTCTCTCTCTCTCAAATAAAATTTAAAAAATAAAATTAAGAAAGGTAGAGAAAGACATGATCACAAATAATCTTTCAAAATTTCATAATGTGAATATGATATATAAATGCTGTGTCATTTATTTTACATATATTGAGGTTTACATGTATAAGTTTAATTCAAAATTGATAAAGTGCATGGATTTAAAATAATTCATGACTTCCTACTTTTCCTGAATATATAAGTTGCCAAGTCTGTGTGCGACTTCTACTTACTGATCACCTATTAAGTAGAAGATGCTTAATGTAAAATTATACTTTATTTGTAAGGAATAAAAGGAGCAGTCTGAACCAGTTGCATTAAACTTTGAGTGTGACTTTGAAGAACACCTTTCAAGCCCAGGTTATTTTATGGGGAATCATTTTGAAATGAGCCAGCATATTTAGAAAACAGATTTAAAATACTCTAATGGGCTCTTTAATGTAGTTACATAGTTACAACCATGCTCACCTTATTCCTAAAAAAGCTTTAGTCCATAATTTTACTTTTAATGACTAAGGCACTTGAAATCTATCCTCTGTGTTGATAATTATGGGATGGTTAAAAACAACTTTAAGATGACATTGTCCATTAGTTGTTTGTAGTGCTTTCAGGAAGTACCCGTATGTGCCTATCACTTGAAAATGGAAACCACAGAAGTGTGATGCCTTTCTAATTTTAACATAAATCAAAGACAAAATTTACACCTGGCTGCAGTCATGTGACTTTTAGGAAGAAAATGGATATCTATACAGTGTTGTGTTCATTTTATACGTGTGCTCAAAGCCAATTGCTGGAATGGCTCCCTGCTGGTCTGAACTAAAACCTTCCTCCTTATTCAACCTTACTGGCTTCCTCCTTTTTAAAACCACAACTCCTTAGTTTTGGATTCAAGCATACCCCCTTAAGGCTCTGACCTTTCTTTTCAACATCCCTGTGCACTATTCATCTTATGCTTCAGTCACACTGAGTTGTTAGTGGCTCCTTATACCCATTGTGATTTTTTTTCTGCCTGTACTCTTGTCTTTCTTATGCCATTCCTTGTTCCATAATGCTCTTCCCTCCTCTCTGTGCCCAAATTCTTCTGCCCTTTAAGCTCCAGTAAAATACCACTTTTTTTTCTGTGAAATCTTCCTTACAGTTCAGATATTGAATATTTTCTCTTCATCCTAAATTCCTACATGGTCTTATCATTACCATGTTAAATTCCTTTTATAACTTTCTATCTTTAATTATTGTGATTTAAGGGGATGTTCTTTCCCATAAGGCAGGATCCGTGCTAAATTCAGCTTAATCTCACACAGTGTTTAGCACAGATCCTTACATGTCAGAGACATTAATTTGTATAAAATACTGTTGGGTGACACCAATCATTCATTCATTCATTCGTTCATTCAGACAAATGCTTCTTATTAGCAACTGTTGTATTCAGTGATGCTTCAAAGTGTCAGTACCAGATAGATAGATTGCAGTTTAGTTTTTCTTAATGTGTGTGTGATTAGGTAGTTTATATTTAGATGTATTGTGCAATAAGGATGCACTTAAATACCTTAGTGTGAATCTGTTGGTTATGGTGAGGGTTAAGTAATAATAAAACTAACACTTTCTTTTTTTTAAGTTTATTTATTTATTGAGAGAGAGAGAGAGAGAGAGAGAGAGAGAGAGAGAGAAAGAGAGCATGCACACGTGCACACGGGGAAGGGGCAGAGAGGGAGAGAGAATCCCAAGCAGGTTCTGCTGACAGCAAGGAGGCAGATGCGGGGCTCGATCTCACCAGCTGAACCACAAAATCATGACCTGAGTAGAAATCAAGAGTTGGACGTTTAACCAACTATGCCACCCAGGTGCCCCAACACTAACACTTTCTAAGTGATTGGTATCAGTGAGACCTTCTCCGAAACTCATTATAAGCATTATGTCAATTAATCCTTAGATTAATTAGATTGCTAGCCCCCACCCCTGTCCTACTTTTTTCTCAGATAGTGAAACTGAATGCCAGAGAGGTTGAGTGACTTTCCAAAGGTTCCACAGCTAGTAATTTGCAAAGCTTAGACTTGAACCAAAATCTGTGTTAGTAAGAATCTCTCTGTCTTCCTCCCTCCCTCCCTCCCTCTCTCTCTCTCTTTCTTCCTTTGACCCTCTCCCCCACTTAATCTCTCTCTCTCTCTCTCTCTCTCTCTCAAATAGAGAGAGAGGGTCATCTTTTAGCCATTCAATAAGAATGTAGTAAAACCTCACTTATCCAGAAAAACTGTTACATAACCTCACTTAAAAAAAAAGAAAAGAGAAAGAAAGAAGAAGTAAATACAGAAAATAACACACTTAGGGGTAACCAGAGCAGTAATTTTTAATAAACTATCATCAGTTTTCCCAGGTCACAGCAAGTTAGAAGGAGTGAACTAAAGGCAGGTTGTTAGAAGCAGGCTCAGTGACAGCAGAAATGACAGCCTAATGTGAAGGGCAGAAGTGGAAAACCTAAAAAGCAGACGCAGAACTGTATTACTGTGTGGCACATTAATGACTGTTCATAATGACAGTGGCCCTGAGTCATCAAGACAGAGATGGCAATTATATTCAATATATTCTCTCTAAAACAGCAAGACGGGTGTAATGCATCTTCTGAAGATTTCCAGTGAAAGCAGCTGTCGTGGCACGCTATTAAAAGGGGTTTGGCTCTGGTTTTCTGTGGAGCTCACTTCTTGAAGGGACATGTTGAATGAAGAATTACTGAATATATGTGCAAGTATCAGTGTATACAATATGCAAATGTGACCTATACCGTCAAAAAAATGTTAAAACGAATCTCTGTTTAGTAGCTTATAGCTTTGATATCCTTTTCTTAGAACTTTCAAAGACCTTAAAAAGGTGGGTTCCTTCCCTGCTACCCCATCTAACAGTCTTTTGGCTTTTATATTTTTCTTTCCTGACTCCATAGGCAAATATTCTGCCTTGCCAACCACCAGCTTTGATAACAAACATTTAGTCTCTCCCATAAATGTATCTGGATTTGCTTTTTCTTTTATATTTTAATTTTCAAACAAACAAGCAGCAACCCTGGACCCTAAGCCAGGCCCGAGTAGGGAATGATGTTCCTTCTTAACTGAATTTAGAAAAACAAACCTTGAGAAAGAGCTCATTGTGTAGTTTCAAACCACAGGGGCTGGCGTTACTGGTGTCCAGTCCTCTCCTTCTGGAATACTCTGGACCTCAGGAACTCACCAATGCTTTTCCAGCTCCCAGATGGTCAGGATGGGATCCAGTCTTTAATGGGGCCCAGTTGGCACAAGATTTACATCCTGGGAAAGAGCTAGAGAAAGTTTATTTAAAAAAGAAATTACTGAAAAATAAATAAATAAATCAACCCACAAAACCAAAGGTAGTTCAAGTATAATGTATTTATTTTAGCCTTTTTTCTCCCAAATCTGTTATTTTGAAATATGATCTTGTTGCTGTTTTGTTTTATACAATTAACTGCATTGATTTAGGGACCTGGTTAGTTTTTCAGTCAGAAGAATTAGATAGTATATTTTTATGAATGCTCAATTAGGATACCAGGAAGCTTGAAGTTTTTTGGGGGGAGGGGGAGGATTAAAGTAACAGAATTTTTCAGTGAAAAGTTTTTTGAATGGAGTAGTATTATTTCTTCTTCGTAGATCCACAAGTGACTTTATTGACTCTTTACCCAAAATTATTAGTGGTAGTTAATAGCATTACAGTATTTATTCATTCAATGTTCAGCAAGTATTATTGAGGCCCTATTAAAACTGGAAACATAGTAGTGAAAACAAGGAAGACAAAGTTCATATCCTCATGGGGCTTACATTCTAGTTGGGTGATGCAGACAATAAATAGGAAAATGTGTCTACATCTTTCTACTGTGTATCTGTGTCTAGCTCTATGCATGAGAGAAATTTCAGACACTGCGAAGGAATACTGCTGACTCTTCAAAAGCTAGGTTTTAAATCCCATATTTAACTCAGTTCCCGAGACTTTAGTTTCAAGTCTCCTCTGACATTCATACATAAAGTTTATCTTTGGGAATTCATGTGACCCAACATATTTTGTTAAACATTGGTTTAAAGTTATTTTCTTGAAAGGACAAAGGGAAACCAGAATGTTTGTGAAACAGTAAATGCCTCCACTGGCTTTCTCTCACGTTCTCTGAGAAATCATATACTGCCTTTGAGACAGGCAATTCTTGGGAATGAAACAATCTGTGTTACAAAACCCGGAGAACTCTGATTAGGGAACAAGCAGAATACACTGAGGAACTCAGGAGAAGATGGCACCCCTTGATTTATGTTGTGTCCACTGCAGGGGAATAGGGATATAATATGGAGGTTCAGCCAGCACAGTCGCCATGAATATACACTTTTCATATTTCAGCTTCCTTTAGGAACTCCTGAAAACGATATTTTTTAAATGCCATATTTAACTATAGAAAGATAAATGTTCCAGAGTGGAGGAAAAATAAGTTTGCTTGTTTGGTCACTACTACTGTGGTGTCTCTTTAAAATCCTTAGTCAATTTGGTTTTGGAGCTTTAATTATGCTTTTATGCTACAGTTTTCTTATTTAAATGTCTGCTCTATGTCCGTCACTCAGCACCCCCTGCCTATCTCAAAAGAGATGGATATTATTATCCTAATTGAGGAGGAGGGCGAATGCTGTGAGAATTATTAATACATAAATTAAAAAATTAATCTAGAAAGTGCTTTAGGGTCCCTAGAGAAGTGCTACCCAAACACAAAGCATATTTAACATTATTATAAGTACTCCCACAGAGCAGATAGGCCAGTGCAGTGCGAGATGAGTAAACTGAGGCACAGAGAGTGACAATGGGCCCATATGCAGATGGACCAGCCTATGTTAGAACCTTGAGTGGATAACATGTAAGGACCACTGTGCCAGACCCCACTTTGGGCTTTTTCTAGTCATGAGTATTAATTATTTCTCCAGAGAAGAAATGTTGCCTTGCCTGGTTTTTTTACCCCTCCTCTTTAAGTCTTTGCTGTTTGGACATTTTTTTTTTTTTTTTTTTTTTAGTGTTGAAAGTGATTCAGGCCCAAATGGCCAAAATATTAAGTCCTAAGGTTAGTAAGGAAGAATCGCTAGTATGCTTTCTAGTAATCCCAGTTATTTTTTTGGCTTTGTGGCTTGGAACTTCAAGTTGCATTCATTTCATATAGTCCCATTGGTTAGAAAACACGCATAAAGGCTTATCTTGGAATTGTTCTTTCCTGTTTTGCTGAGAAATAATTCTCAGCCAGTTACTCAACAACGAAAAAGGCTATTTTGAGTACCTACTATGTTCCCAGAACCTTTGAGGATGTAGGAGAAGCTGAGGACCATTTCCATCCTGTCAACAGCGGAGACAGGGTGAAAATTGCACATAACAACAATTACGGAGAAACCATAAGCAGTAGTCGGGAGGGACAGTTGTGGTTGTACAATGGTGACCATCAGTGAGAAACACTTGCCACTTCTTGGGCCTATTTCTTAACTTGCCTGAAACTCATCTTCTACATTTGTGAGCCAGCTAATGCCCATCCCTGCCCCTAATGCTGCTGGACAGAAATCACTGAAGGAGCCTTGCACAACACTTGGCACAGAGTTAGATGACAGCAAAAGGCCACTGTTGCAGAAGCCACTGTCAAGGTCACCACTGTCCTCCATTTAGGTGTGAGCTAGAAGTGCTACTGGCTCTCAGAGAGGACAGTAATACTGAAGACTTGACCTTTTTACCCAGAATTCTGCAACATGTTTCCATTAATGTTTTAAAATACTGGGTACTCTCCTTTACCTACCATGTAGGTGGGACTTTTGATCCTGCAAGAGGCTTTTATAAAAACTAACTTAGAGAATTGTTCTCTCCCATACTCTTCTTCTGGGCTTCCAGAAATTTCAGACTGCCTCTTTGGAGGTTTGTATCCACCTCCCTGCACCTTCCACAACCCTCCCTTTATCTGCAAAAGTGCTCCTCTTTCCTGTTTCTTTCTTTCTTTCTTTCTTTCTTTCTTTCTTTCTTTCTTTCTTTCTTTCTTTCTTTCTCATTTATTTATTTATAAGTTTATTTTTGAGAGAGAGAGAGAGAGAGAGAGACAGACAGAGCACAACCAGGAAAGGGGCAGAGAGAGAGGGAGACAGAGAATTGGATTCAGGCTCCAGGCTCTGAGCTGTCAGTGACAGAGCCCGGCGTGGGGCTTGACGCGGAGCTCGAACTCACAAGCTGTGAGATCATGACCTGAGCTGAAGTTGGAGCCTTAACCGACTGAGCCACCCAGACACCCCTCCTCTCTCCTGTTTCTTACACTTCTGTGGAGGACAGGCCCCGTCCACTTGCCCTGGGTGTGCGCTCCATCTCTCACCACAAGGGTGCTTCACCTGGCCGACCAGCACAGGACGCCTGGGCTCTAGTTCTCTGAGTCTGGAAAGAGACGATGCTCACACCAGCAGCTTGGAAGGAGCATGGTCACTGCTGCCTCATGTCTTTGGTGTGCTGGCAGCCTCTCCTGGGGCCTTGCAGAGACTGTGTGTATTTTTTCGTCAGGATGCCACACTTAAAAATTAGCTTTTCTGATTATAATATTAATGCACTCTTATTGTTGAGAGGTTAGAGAATTCAAAGAGGTACGCAGAGAAAAATAAAATTACCTATAACTTTGCAATCTAGTGGTAACTTCTCTGGACACTTTGATGATTTTCCTTTCAGTCTTTTTTCCACGCAAATGTATATCTACTTCTTATATGATTACATGTAATACATATTGCACAAGAACTGGTATTATTATACTTTTGATATTTAGTAATTTTTTCTCATAATAAAAGTAATACCTGTGAATGTAAAAATTTATTTATTCCAGAATTATTTACATGATTATTTCCTGTGCAAGTGCATACACAGATAAACACACAAAATGCACACACACACACACACACACACACACACACACACACACACGATTGATGGTGGGGGGGAGAGAGAGAGAAGACGAATCACATAGAATGTCATCAGTCCAGAAATAAACACTGTTAACATTTAGCGTTGTTCTTTTGTTGGTTACTTTTTTAGTGTTACTTTCTTAACCTTTTTTTCTTTCCTTTCATCTTATTCCTTCTCACAGGAGTCACAGACCTTCAGACATCCTCTTCTATTTTGCTGCTTAGATGAAATCTGAGCAGTGGTCTCATGCAGGGACCTGAGTGCTGAGCCAGTTGGATAACTCATTTTAAGAGCAATTTAGTTAGGGAATGAGAGTTAAATATTATCAGGTTAAGAACAGTGAATGCCTATGGATGGGGATTACTATGCCTAATGGACTCAAGCCTCCTGTAGAATTCTGGCCTAATTTATGTTAAGTATTTATTCCAGAAATATTTTGGAAATATCCTGTAGGTAAAGCATTAAGTTGGATACTTTAGAAGATACAAATATGAATTAGACCTTGTCACCAATCTCAGGAACTATCTGATGAGAAAAAGATGGGTAAGAAAATACTTATGGCACAGAGTAAAATCAGATATTAAGTGTTATAGTATAAGTGTCATAATGATATAGATTCTTATAAATTTTTAATTATATAAATTATATATAACTCATAATTATATAAAGGTGCAGATAACTCTGTCTCTGAATTTTAAGATCAGGTAAAACTTATTAGAAGAGAGAATATATGGTCTCAGAGAATAAGCAGAATATCAGTAGGGGAATGTTTAGGCAATGAGTAACACGAACAAAGCAAAGGTGCTAGGCAAGGCTGTGATGTGTTCCTGTGTCCACATGCCCTACCCCCAGGATGTGGAAAGGCAAAGTGGGAAGCAGCACTAGAAAGGGAAATTGGCTGTCAGGCCTTGTAGTGCCTGAATATTTTGCCAAGGAGTTTGGATTATATACTGCATGTAAAGGTGGCACAAGCATTTGAGTAAGGGAACAACATGATGAGGTTGTATTTGAAGAAGAGAATTCTGACAGAAAAAGTGGAAATAGAGAGAGACCATTTAAAAGACAATTATACCATTATAATGGTGTAAGAAATGGTGACAACCAGAGCAGAAGAAAGTGGTGAAGCAAAGAGCCAGTGGAGTTCATTGGAAGAAAAATCGAAATGAGTAAAAGAAATATTGAAGGGAGAAGAAATAAAGAAGATTTACGTTTTCTATTTTGGGTGATCCAAAGGATAGCATTCCCTTAACTGAGAGGGGGAACATGGGAGCAAAAAATACACTTATAAGTAGCAAGATGATAAATTTAGCTTGTGTCACATTGAAACTGAGGTGGCAATAAGACATGTTGGGGAGATTCTGTTACTCTGTTGCTAATAAAAGTTTGGTGCTTGGCCAAAGAGATCAAAGCTACAGGTGTAGATTTAGAAGTGAGTTTAGCTGAGGTGGTTGAGCCAATGAATGAACTCAAGAAATCTTAAGTAAGTAAAAAGAGAAGGAAACGTAGAACAAAATTTGTAAAATTTCAATAGTTAATAAGTTGGCAGAAAGGAAAAGTTAGCAACTGAGGAAACCAATGAATAAGAGAAGAACTCTAGAAAACACTTATTTACAAGCACAAGATACTGGTTTTCTTCCTAGTGTTTCAAATAATATTCGTTAAGCTTGCTTGACCTTCATCTGTTCTCATCCGGAATATATATCCTGCAGGGATGAGTTTTAAAAGATAGTGAATGTGCAAAGGCTTTGTAAACCATCAGACAGGCATGTCTTAGGTCTTACAATTAGTGTCACAGAAGTGAGGAAAGTAGAGACTTCCAACAAGAGAGAAAGTTGTGTCCGATGCTAGAGTTTCATAAAAATATTTATTTTTAGCTCAACTCGTTTGGTTTGCAATTTAAGGAAGTTAAGTCAAGAGTGAATCTGTTCTCTAATCACTTAGAACAGCATTTCCCAAAGTATGGAGCATGTGTCTCTGGTTGTACAGGAGACAACGTTGGATTTGACACAGACATCGAGCAGAACTGAATTACATAGTGAGAAAGTTATTATTATTATTTTTTGTCTTTTAATCCTTCAGATTTATGTTAAGGGAAAACATCTCAGTTGGGGCAAATAAGTCTGTAATATCTAATGCAGGCTAGTCTCCCCTTTCAATAAACTCCTTCAGGTTGTCATCATTATTTAGCTAGAATATCATATTAACTTCAAAATTACCTTCCATAATACCTTCTTATTTGGGCCGGGATACCAGTTTTCCAGGTGGGGTAGTGATACAGAGTTTCCTTTTAAAATAAGCTATTTTAAACAAAAAATTAATTGACTTTTAAAATATTAAGTGCTTAATTGTATAGGTGGTATACAGAAATGGCAAAACTGAGAGATTGGTATTCCAATGATGGGAGTTTGGAAACTTTAGGTTTATCAGAGCCCTTCCTCCTTCTGTTGCTTGGAGTGGCTGCCTTAGTTCAACCATGTGAGAACAATGTGGGAAATTATCCATCCTGGGATGGTGGTGGGGTGGTGGTGGTTGTCTTGGGCTCTAGACTTCCAGATCTAGACCCTGTTCTTCCCCTAAGATGTTGGGTCAATTTTTGAAGCCAGTAGATTTTTCTAGACATTTGTGTCTTTAGCTGTTAAAATGAGAATGCTAGTTTTAAATGATTACTAGCATTCCTTCCAGCAATAAAGTCTATGATTCTTTGAGTGATTAGTAAATAAGCCTATGCTTTCAAACTGATGGAGGTTAGAAAAAATGTTTTTCCCCTGTAAACCATCAATATCATGTGTCAATGCCAGAGGCTGTTTGCAGACTAACATCCACGGCAAGGAAAACATCAACAAATTCATTCTTCAATGATAATTCATACTCTACCTCATTTGTGAAGGATAGTTATTTCAGGAAGGAATCTCTGGTTTAGTTAGGGCAATTGATTAAAGTTGAAAGTGAAATCATAAATGAAAGTCTGTGTCAATTTCCTGAGCCTACTGCTTAATGCCAACACCTCACTCTTAAGTCAGTAGTTTCACTGCAGTCCTATGTAATCAATTCAGAAAGCCCATGAATTTGGTTCCTTGGCGTAGCAGCTCATAATTTATAAGTCCTTATACTTAAAAAAGATGTTTCTATTCATCTATTTATTAATATCTTTCCATCTTTTAAAATTTATTTCCCCTGAAAGGGAGGGCAGGTGAAGTGTTTTCTAACTGGCTGAAAGTTCTAAGTATTCTTGTGAATTAGTGTAACTCTACATCCCAAGTAACTCTTAAAAATGGAAGCATACCACCTGTTTGGAATATAACAATATGGCGACTTCCATAATCAAAAACATAGCCAAGGACCAGGGAGCAAGTGAAAAATGAATATAGCATGGGGATAGAAAAAAACACCCACACAGTCTTGGAATCTGAAAAAAATGAGTTTGTTACTTCCTTTAACGATGAATCATAGAGACAAAATTTTGTCTCTATGATTAGGTAGGAAGTGTTTGTTGCTGCCATCTTTTGCACTGCATCAGTGTCAGGTTTTGCTCTAACTTGTGCTAACAAGGGTTATCTTTGGGCAAGCAACTTAGTCATTTTAGGGTTGTGTTTGCACATCTGAAAAAAAAGGGATAATGATAACAATAATTTGGTCATTATTCTGACCAAATTAGTGTCTGCATGTAAGTTCCTCAGCAGTGTAGTAGATACCTCCTAGATACCCACCAAGTGTTGATTCCCAGCCTTGCAGAAACGCTATTGACTAGTTGAGATTCAACATGCACTTGATTTTGAAAGTTCATCTTTTACTGCCCTTCAGAGGCTCTTTCCTTCTTCTATTCTCTATACATTAGTAACCTTGATTTCCTGATTTTGATGCTTAGAGATTAGAAGAGCAGATTAGAAGGTGTAAAGGACACCAGGAGAAAAAAGACAAGAAACTGAACAAAATAGAAATAATTTAAAAATCACAGCTATCCAGGGCCATTTAGTGAGGGGAAAACAGCCCCTCATGCCTCAGTAGTCACTCACTAGGCTTCTGTATTTTACAGCCAGATATGATATGAAGTATTCCAAATGATGATCTTGATTTACCAAGATTAAATTCAAGTGTATATACTCTGCTGATTTTAGAAAAAATACAATGACTTCGAAAGAAATTAAATATAAAAAGGACAAAATTTTAAGTAAATAATTTTTTGTATGTTTTTCCGATTGAAACTTTAGTCATTCAAAACTCTTAGCCATAGATATGAACTAGGTCTCTAGGCGTTCCACAGAAGCATGATCTTACTGAAATATCTTCTCTGTGTCTTCAGCAAATAAACCAGGGCTTCACACATTCTGTGGAAAAGGATAGGCATTTCTTTTTCTTTTCTTTCTTTTTTTTTTTTTAAGTTTATTTATTTTGAGAGAGAGAGCATGAGTGGGAGAGGGGCAGAGAGAGAGAGAGAAAGAACCCCAAGCAGGCTCCATGCTGTTAGCACAGAGCCCTATGTGGGCTCGATATCACAAACTGCAAGGTCGTGACCTGAGCAGAGATCAAGAGTCTGATGCTTATCTGACTGAGCCACCCAGGTGCCCTGGAGTAGACATTTCTAAATACTAAGTTAAAATGATTTTTATGCAGATAGCCTTTGTTTGTGTTTCAAGAATGAGCATTTGACAGAAATTACTTGTGGACTTTCACAGTAGCAACTTTCTCAGATTCTTTTCCCTAGGACTTGGTGTTAGGACGGTTTACCCGGGTGGGACCCAGGGGCTGACACCTTGATTCTTATAGTGTCACATGTGGTTCTTTCATAGTGTTACCTGTAATTCTCTGGGAAAAAAAAATTGAATTTGGTCTGGTTTGCACATTAAAACAAAAGCATTTTCTAAGTTATCCCCATAACATAAGTTAGTACAAACTCAAGCAATAATCCATTATATACTGACTCAGTACCAAAAATATTGAATCAAATGAACCTGATATGAATCAAGAAGTGGGGAGATGCAGATACCACAGAGAGCGAACATGTAGAATCCAGCACCATCAGAGGTCAACCAGTCAAATACCAGAGCTGGATTTTTCAAAGAACCAGATAATGCCAGTTTTATGGCCATTAATAACATTTCAGTTATATAAGCAAAGATAAGAGCAATAAAAAAATAAATTCTGCTTCTCAGTGTAATCTGATTGCCAGCAGGGTTCAGAAATGAACTTTCTCATTGTGCACGTGGCATTGCATTATAGACCAGTGATCATTCTGCAGCCCCCTCCCCAAACTTCCATTTCCCTTTTATGGACAGTCCTTAGTTCTGCCAGATCTCTAAGCTATTCCAGGGAGGCAGATTCTTTGGTTTCCCCTTAAAAGCTCTTTGATTGTGCCTCTGGTAGTTAATGCACCAAATGGTCTTTAGGGGTATTTCATACGTGTGCTCTGCAGCTAATCAGAGTGCCTTGGCCCACTGATTTCCTACTTCTGTGTTTTCCACATGTTTAAGGGCTTAGTTCAAACACCAGGCCCACCCACTTCTGGAGAGGCATGGTAGAGCTCAGCTCTGATTTGGGTCTCTGCCTCAAACAGAGATTTTCCAAAGGATATCCTGTAGTGGATGAATCATTCCATTAGGCCATGTTCACTTTTCAAACCAGGAAGCAGAGTGCCTGTTCTGTAGGGAAACTCAGATAAAGTTGTTGTGGCTGTGCTCAGAGCGCTTATAAATATTGTTGTCAGTGTCTTTGATACAGGTTCCATCAAGATAGTATGTAAACACTGACAGGTTAATTATGTGTTTTAAAGCTATGTTTATTGAGAGCTGATAGGAAGGCTGTGAAATGAGTCCTTTACATATTGCAGTGACAGTTTTCTCCCCCATGTCTTCCCTAGCTGATTACTCCTCATGCCATCCGTGTGCAGACCCCTCCTCGGCACATCCCTGGTGTTGTAGAAGTCACTTTGTCCTACAAGTCGAAACAGTTCTGCAAAGGGACACCAGGAAGATTCATTTACACAGGTAAGAACCACTGCAGATGGTGGACACAGAGCTTTTCCTTGGCCTTGTGAGTGTTTTACTTTATCTTACATGTATACGTGTGCATTTTATTTTAAAATCTAGTTTCCAAGACCCTCTTTCTTTGTCCATTTCACCATATATATGATTACACGTCTTGCTGTTATTATTATTATTGTTGTTATCATCATTATTTAAGATTTCATCTGGGTGTTCATGTTGAACGACAGGATCAGTAGAAATAAGTGGTTGGATACCTGAAGAAGCAGCATGAGAAATAAGAAAGGGGGAAGAAGTTCTAGACAATTCTCAGTCTATCTGGATGTTAAGCCATCTGTGTTGTGGTTTATTTGCTTTATGGAGTTAGGGATGTGCTTTAGTGCAGTACAACTTTCTTCTAGCCTGGTCATCGCATTTGTGTTAAAGAGAATTGGTAGTTTTCGTATTCCATTCTGAGTTGGCACTTTCTTCTCCTGTAAACTGCATTTTGCCCTCCCCAAACAGTCTTTGCACATGGACCTGCCTTGTGGTAAGAAGCTAGGGTTGCAGAGTGAATGTGAATTGATCACCCAACAGATGGAGAGAAACAGGCAGGTTCCCTGGGGAAATGCAAGTATGCAGCCTAAGGGTCCAGTGTGTACTTTAGGAGAGCCTCAGATTACAATGTGCTAGCCAAACACCCACGGATCTTTCTATAATTCAGATGCTGGTTCAGTAGCTCTGGGTGGGACCTGAGACCCTGCATTTATTACAAGCTCCTAAGTGAGGCTGGTGATCTTGGTCCAGGGACCACACTGAGAGAAGTGACATTCTAGGCCCTCTGCTTTGTATTGTCATTACTGCATAACTGTCTCCAGGAACTTGTCCCATGTTTCCATCTTCATTCAATGGACGACCACAAGGCCTGATTAAGTATAGAGCATAAGTTGCTCTCACACAAAGAGGCTCCAGGACAGTGAAGAGATAACTCTGTTAGCACATCCTAATTATAACCATACAATTAAATGGACAAATTTTATTTTGCTGTAACATTTTACCTCAAAGCATCTTTCCTTTTGTATTTTAGTACTAGGGATAAAACCAACTATGCTTCTTAGTCTCTCTCTCTTTCCTTCTCTCTCAAAATTATAAAAACAATTAATGCATCCTGACCCTTGGAAATGCCTCCCAGCCCTTTAAACAAAATGCAGGTTTGGTGCCTGCCTGACGATTAGTTTTAGTTAATTGAAAATTATAGGATTGACCCAAGAGGAAAATTTTGTTTGCACTCCAATCACTTTTACAAATTAAGGAAAATTACCACAATTTTGTTTAGCTAAGGTTTCACACTGAGTTCAAGAAATTAGCTCAGCCATCCCAACAAAGTCAGCACTTTGTTAGTGAGCACTTGAAAAAATAATAGTCTATCTGGAGTTTTGTGGTGTATACAAACGAAGCATAGAGAAAGCTATGATGCTTTATAGAAGTAGGCCAAGTGTTTTTAATTAGGCTCATTGGTTCAGTGTAAGTTTTGAAGAACAATCAAACTAGCAGATTAGCTGTTTCTTTTAAAGCTAGGATTTCTTGCCATTCATTTTTCCCATGAGAACTTCCACATAGCACTATTTTTTTTTTACAAGCCTCATTATGGGCCTGCAGGAAAAGGACCAATTGAAACTTCTGATACTGTAACATTCCCCACCATCATTCCGATGGATGGGAGTTTTTCACAATGTTCCTCACTGAACTCGGTGTTCTGGAACATATTACAAAACCACAGAGGCCAAATGTTTTCTCTGAGGAGTTTGGACTCTGTTTTTGGCCAAAAACATTTAGGCCTTGCTGGCTGCTTATTTACTCTGCTATTAAGAACAAGAAAAAGGAGAAGAAAAAGAAGAAGAAGAAAATGCTTGTGTGGTAGGAGGTACAAGAGGCAATCAGGCATGATTCCGCTTTGGTGACAACATCCCTGCCCATTAATGGTTCCATTTTGTGGTCAGGTCTCATTTAGAAGAAATTATTTTTAATCAGTGTTCAACAAAATATCCCCTTGAGCCACCTGGCCATAAAAGTTAAAAAAAAAAAATCATCCTCAGTAAATTACTTAAGTTCTCAAAAGAAAATAGCTAGGGACCCATTATGATTTGGAATTTTTTTAACCATTAAAAAAAATTGCCATCAATTTAAGAAATCACATCTTGGAAAACCTGTATCATACGGGAATTAAGATCAAAGATAAAAGCGGCAGATTTGCAAGTCTAGCAAAGTAGTTAAGGATAAGAGAGATAAATCCTTGGTGTGCATGCACATGTGTAAGTGTGCAGGAAATTTAACATATAAAAAAATACTTTTGCTGATTTTGCCTCAAACTGTGGGAAATAGAAAAGCGACTTAGTCTTTTAAGTATTCTAGGAGAGAATTTAACTTCTCTCCATGTTGGAAAATAAAATTTTAAAGAAATTAACACAAAAACTTCCCCACTGATAGAGTTGGCTATTAGCTTGCTGTGACATTACATCATTTCCAGCAGAAGAGAATTTTTTTTAATTGGTGAACTAAACATGGCTTCTTGATTAGCATTAAATGCTGCTACCTAGGGTCACTTGTTCATGGCTGGTGCTGCTGGCCCCTGTGATTTACTCAGTTTACCTCTATCCTTGTTACCACTTACCAACCAAGGCAGAGATGGGTCATAAAACCTTTCTGTTCTTTGTATCAGAACAACCACTCAGGTCAGTGTAAATGTGCAGCAGTCCTTTTCTATCTGCCTGCAGAAGCTCCCACTTCATTTTCTTTAATTTCCATAGCATTTCAAGGTGTGAAACTTGATTTTTTGGATGGGGTAAGCCAACCCTACTGTTTCTTGGTGGAATGGCACTTGGAATTTTTCCCTTAAAAAGTGGGGGATGGGGATATCCTAGGACTGAACCTCACAACCCAAACTTAAGAATTTTTTGCAGTTTTCTGAGTGTGTGAGGGAGTTTGGGTGTGTATATGTTGAAGTCTCTAAGAATCCATAATTGAGCCAGGAACAGCATGGCCTAATCTATGCAAATAAAGGCAGACTTTTGGGGGAGGAGGAAAGGATTTGTCTAAACACAGATTGTCTGCAAGCTGGCTCCACTTATAAGGAGTGTGAACGCTGCTCTCCATCATTGGTTCTTCAGATCAGGGACGCAGGAGGCATTCTTAGTCACCAGATGTGCAGGTCTCTGTGTTTGCCCAATGAGGGAGCAAAGCGAATCCCAAGTTGAGCAGAACAAATAGTACTTCCCAGATCTTATTTATCATGTCCAGTTATTCTTATGTAAGTTCAGGGCAGAGATGACTTTAAATTTTAAATAATGTTTCCTAATAGAAGGAATAGCATTTCCTTCTAATGACAGGACTGTTTTCAAAGCCCTCTAATAGTGTGTGGTCAGTCAGACCTATAGGAAGTAAATCCACGATAAACCTCCACTTCCGTGGAAAGAGGTCTCTCCAGTACCTTTGTTGTTCTTGCAGCTTGTTTTCCTGCTGTTGTTACATCTTTTAAGAGTCTTGGATCTTTTAGAATTGTAATCTCTCCTGCTAAGCTTTAAGTAATCTTGGGAGTTGATAAAGAACTCCAAGGAGGCTTCAGAAGCTTCTTCAAAGTTCTAGAGTTGGTTTTCTTGATAAGAAGTGGCCAAATCCAAATGCAGTTTTACATCATTGCAGTTCTTTCTCCACGGGAAAGGCTCCTATCTTTGGGAAAACAATGACTAGAAGAATAAGCCATCAGGATGTGTCTGATTAGCTCAGGTGTGCACGGAGAGCTGTTGACTGCCAGCTCTGCCAGATGGTGAAAGCCCCAGTGGAATGATCATGTCCCAGCTCAGATTTGGGTTAGGCCACTTCTCAGATCATTCTACCACCAGGTTCTGCCAGTCTAAGGATTATTCACCAAACTTCCTGCCCCTGTAGAAGGACTAACCCACATCCCTGTATATTAGTCTCAGAATTAACTTCGAAATAAAAATTCTTCCTGGAAATACTTCCTGTTTGTACCTCCTGCCCAAAACAGCTTTGCATGTAGGAGGGCCCATTTTGGCTAAATAAGCTCTGTGGAACTTGATGATATGTGCCATGTCTTCCAAGTTTTCCTTTTTTCTCCCTATTCCTTTTGTTTTCTTCTCCTTCCCTTTCTCTTCCTCCGTCCCTTCTCCCCCTGTTCTTTCCTCCTCCCATTCTTTTCTCTCTTACTCCCAAGGAGACAATATGGCCTAGTGATTGGGGGCTTGGTTTCAAGAGGTGGTGGGTTTGGATCGAATGCTCAGCTCTACCACTTACTATGGAGGTTATTTTGGGGACATCATGTGATGGTTCTGAACCACAGTTGCCTCATTTTTACAAGGGAATAATCCCTTACCGGCGTTCGTTTTAGTATCAGGGAAATGTATGTAAAGCACCTTTCGTGAGCTAGTATGAGCACCTAGCCAGATACTAGTAGTTTCCATTAATAAATGATAGCCATTACTATTGTTCATTAATCTTTTCTTTTGTTGCGGAGTCCCTACCATGGTGTAGATATTTTACATATATTTTTTATCTTCACCATCATTTCCTAGAGGGCTAAGAAATGTCCTTTAGGGATTTTAGTAACAAAACTGTAGACATCCATAAATAAAAGAAACAAGTAGCACTAACCAACCACAAATAAAAAGAGCAAAGTATGAATAAGGTAGCAAGAAAAAGAGATTTATAAATATGAATATAACAATTTTGATACAACAAATACTTTCTCGGGAATACCCTCAAACAATAAATATTTTTATAAGGCAGCCCTGACTTATAATGTTCTCTGATGCTGAATTTTCAGGAAAAACACATACCTGTCTTTTTGCTTCCATTCAAATTTCAGCCCTTCCTCTGGAGGCCATAGTAACATGGGTATAGTCTATCACCAGCCCTTTCAAAGGTGTTTAGGCTATAATTGCTTCAACTCCAGGTTCAAAAGGTTCAAGGCCAGAAGGCTCTGTTTCTAGTTCTTGAAACGCTCCTCCACAAATGAAGGCTGCCACCCTGGGGATAAACAAAATTATCAGTTATAGGGCAGAAGTAAAGAGCTTGTACCTAATGCAGCTCATGTTCCGTGGCCTCTTCTTACACTAATTCATTGTCAGATCAGGCTTCCAAAAAGCCACTGTCATAGCTTTACCCTGCAGAGAAGGCTTCCCCTTTTGCCCACTGTATGTGAGATGTGGCCCAACCCCTGTGCTTGACGAAGCTTATGGCTCCCTGTGTACTCAGCTCCACTCAAACCAGTCTCCTCATCAGGCCTCAAGGTCACTTCATATTTAGCAATTCTGGACATGGTAATTCCCCTATAAGATCAGGCTCAGACTCTGTTTCCCCTCTGCAGTATTCTCTGGCCATTTTAGTATAGTGGGCAGAGCACTGGGCTGAGATAGAGGAGGCCTGGCAACACCAGCTCTGCTGCTAACTGGCTCTGAGATGTGGGACAAATTGCTTCCATGCTCCACTTTCCAGTTTCCTCAATGTAAAATGAGTCAATTGCATTAGGAGACTTGATGTTCCCTATGGCTCATCTTGATTGACTAGAAAAGTTTATATCCTTGGATCTCTTTTGTTGCATGTGCTTATTAGACCATTCATTTATTTATTCCCTTCCTTGTGTCTTTAGATCTCTTGTTCTGTTCTTAGGTACACAAATTACAAAAAGTCTACAAGCTCTATGAGAAAAGGATTACCCTTCCCTGATCTTATACTATTTTGTACACTGTGTTGAAGCAACTTGACTCATATCTTACTTGCAATAGATGTTCTCTAATAATTGATTGACATATTGCCAGGATCAATGGGTCCTCATTGATTTTTGTGCTCTGGATGACATGGAATGTAAATAAGAGCTGTTAATTAAGAATCTATCCCCTTTTACTTGAAGTTTTACATGCAGGAGAACACAGTAGTTGGAATTTCTGTTAAAGAAAAAAATAGGGCTGGCTCCATATTATAAATATTCTTCATTTTCTCTCATGTAAAATAGGAATCTTTTAATAGTACCTATATCTGGGAGGGAATGGGTCAGTATATGTAATACAGGGCTAATAGTGCCTGGTACAGTGTGAGTGTTCCCTAAAAGTAAACTCAAAAAGAGAGAAGCAGATAATAGGAATGTTCCTTTTGAAAATCCAAAGAAAAAAAATTTTTTTTGGTATTAAATAAGTGCCATATTTCATCATAATTAAAGAAATTATTTCTTTCTAGTCATTAGAGTAGGAATCAAAAGACCTGGCCTCTAATTATTATTTTAGCACTCCCTGTTGTTCATTCATTCAACTCACAAATATCTCTGGATTGCTTGTTCTATTCTAGGCAATGTTTGAAACAACCTTTGGCAATATTCTAAAACAGTGTTGAGCAAAATAAGATGCAATTCCTGTTCTCATCGGTATTATGGTCTAAGAGGGAATGTAGATACTTATAAGGTTACTATTTCAAATCTGGTAAGTGTCCGGAAAACAGGAACTGAGTTCCAACAAGCATATAACAAGGATATAACAAAGAAACCCCAAATGGTCAGTTAGAGATATTTTTCCTTAGGAAGAGATCAGCTGAGGTTTGAAGGATGATTAAGAGTTAACCTGGCAATAGGTGAAGGGTGGGAGAAGCGTGGGGTTGAGGAAAGAGAATGAGTGTTCCAGCAGAGAGGAACATGTAAGAAGGCATTGAATGAGAGCAAATGTGGCATCTTGGAAGGCTGGAAAATTCCAGTCAGGCTGCAGAACTAAGAGAGAGGAGAACGGTGACAAAAAAGGCTGGAGAAGTGGTCAGGGACAAGCCTATGCAAAGTCTTATAAGTCATAAGGAGAGGAGGACTTCAGTTGCCATCTTAAAAACAATGGGAAGTCCTTGAAGTGTCAGAAATGACAATGGACATGACTAGATTTGCATTTTGGAAAAAACAAAAGCAAAACTCTCTGTCTGGATGGCACTTAGAAAACCAGAATGGATGTTGGGAGACCTGTTAGGAGATCATTGCAGTAGTCTAGGAGGGAGATTTGGTGACTTTGATTTGGGTGGTAATGGGTGGAGATGGAATAAAGTGAGAAAATTCAAGAGGTATTGAGGAGGACATAGACGGGACCTAGAGATGGGTTCGCTGTAGGGGTGAGGGAGAGAGAGAGGGGTTAATGCTACCAGGCTTTTGGCTTCCTCAGCTTAATGGAGGGAGGGGCCTTCCCTCCTTTGGGCATCCCAATGGTCTTGTGAGTATCAGTGAAGGAAAGAATGGGCATGAAAATGTTCTGCAAAGGGTCATATTCTACACATATGTTAATTGTTAGAAAGACAGGCCTAAGCAAACTCAGGAAGAATCAGGGAAAGGAAGGCAAGAATGTGTTTTCTCTTATATCAGATTGTTTTCACTTAGGATTCAGCTGAGAGAGGGCTGTGTAATGAACACTTGACTAGCAGTTCTGCCTTAGCGGTGTCCTAATTGGAAAAGATTCAAGAAGAAAGAAAAATTAACAGGCTGCTCCTGTCCACATGTCTTGAATATTACTCCAAATGAGCCATTTACACACAAAGAAAAGAATTCAAGGCAGAGGGAATATTTATTCTTTTTGCTTTTGCAATCCAGAGGGCAAGTCCCAAGCCTCACTCCTCTGCTGAAGGGAGTTTTTTCACAAAATGTGATTGCTCCTGATCTGATATATCAGGTTCAGGTGATCCTGAACCCTCTGGCATTTGTGAAGTTAAACACTGTTGGTGCCATAATGGGGACAACAGCAACAAGAATCACTAAAAGTACCCATTGTACTTCTGTGACATCTATAAAATGAAAGCCGTTTCTGCAAAGAATAAAGCTGGTCTGAAGGAAGCATATTATTTTGCATATTTTACGTACATACTTTCCAAGAAATATGACCTTTATTTCCTATTTGGAGTGGAGTGTAATCAGGACTTGAGTAGCTAGTGTAACAGGATCATTAAAAGGGATATTTTCACTGACATTAGAGGTCTAAATGGCCACTAGGCCTTATATACAACCTTGGCTTTTTCCTGTCTACCAGAGTTAATAAGTGATAAGGCCGGGAGAGAGATAAATCACAGAAATCCCTGTCCAAAGAAAACATATTGACTACAGCCAGGCAAATAACAGACCATAACCAACGGTCCCATTCATCATTCATGTAATAGGGATATAAAGTATTTCCTACCAATGAAACCATATAGAAGGAAAAGGCAGATAAGCTTCCCCAATCTAAGGCATGTGATTTGGTTATTAAGGGACATGAACTATTTGTCACATGGCTTTAATCTTTAAGATGTGTTGCCATTTCTAAACTATAAATTTCTGGTCAGGGATTAGAAACCTATTAACAATAAAGGTAGGAACTGAGCTTTATATGTATTCTTGCCAACATAATGCAACACTATAAAGTCTTGAACCTCTAATCTATTTAGTATGATATGACATGATTTGGTTTTCAAAGCCAATAAACTATTTTGAGGTTTGCAAGGCTTTTGTTTTTGTTTTTACCCAGCATCATGATAAATTAACCCTTCAGTTTTTTAACTATGCATGTTGAAACTTTCTCTAACATCCTGAGTGGGGGGTGGGGGTGGGTAAGTAAACCACGTTTTGTTTTTGTTTTTTTTTCTTTTTCTCGTTCTCGAAGATTTATTCCAAATGTTTGGTGGAGGATTATTTTCTGTTTTATTCGTCCATGTTTGCAGTGGTGTGGATGCTAGTCTTTCTGTTAGTTGTAAACTAAGTGATGTGGCGCCCACTAGAGCATTAAAATTTGTTTTTCTTTATTGCAATGTCGTACATACTGACTTCAGATAATTTGGGAAGTACCGATAGAAAAATAATTAAGATAATATTAAAATTGCTCACATTTCTACCAGTATAAACATAAACACTCAATAAATGTTAGCTGTTAATATTTCTTAATGGCATATGTCTTTCTTCTTCCTATGCATATATCTGCCTCATTACCAAAATAGGGTGATAACTTACATAATATTAGGTAATTTGTTTTTTCACTTAATATGTAGGAAACAATAAGGTGTTATAAGTTTAAAACAATTTTTAGCCTTTAATAATCATTCCACATCTTAGTAGAATCTTATAATGAGCTATATCTTTATCTTGTTGTAGCATAGATACCTTGAATTTGGGTTCTGATCTTTTTTTGTTCCTGAAAACCTCAGCACAGGTAAATAGTCCTATACGCACATTCTTCGGTGTACACATTGGTGGGGACTCATCAGCCAACCCCAATTAAGTGAGTGGACCTAGCTCTGAGGGCCTCCTATCTCAGAGGCCCCGATGTCTCTGAGGTTGGTTCTAGCTCCCAAACGCACATTCTGCTACAGTGTGGAGTTCTTTGTTTTCAACCTGAACCACCCGAGGGTCGAGGGTCGATGAATTCCATGAATTTTTCCCCTGCCATGTGAAGCAGTACCATACTTTTCATAATAAAAATGGGAACTCATCTAAGAGGCTTAACAATTCTGAAACTGAATCAAGTCCAAAATTATAACAATTAGGTAGGAAATTTAGGCCCCTCCCTGCAACCTCCCTTCCCCAGGATAGCAACATTCCCTGCTAGAGTTTTGAACTCCTCTTTTCTCTCTACTGGTTTTCTGACAGCTTTTCTTCAATTTTATCTTATCATTTCCTCTTTTTCCACACTTTTTTTTTTACACTGTTGTCTCTCTCAATCTTCTTCCTCTAAGTGTTACTGAAATGTAAAACATCTTCCCTTCCCCTCCCCCCCCACCCCCACCCTGAGAATCTGGGTGAGGCCTGCTCTATTATTGGCTCATTTTATAAGAAAACTTAGAAAGGTGAAGTGACTTCCCCAGGGTAATGTAGTTAATAAAAGGAGGAGCCAGAATTTGGACCCTGGTGGAGCCTGCACTGTAAATTTCCTGAGGAGCCAGGTTAGCGCATTCCTTTTTGGAATTACGTGATTCCCTCAAATTTGATTGTTGGTGATGGGAGAGTGTGGGTATTTCTAGAACATGTGAGGACTGACAGGAACTGAAGCTTTCTGTATTTTAAACAAGTCAAATCATTATGAACATAATATACACTCATACAGAAGATCTTAAAAACACAGAGTGAAGTGATCCATTATTCCAATCCTCAGAAATAATCATTATCAATATTTTTAAATCTTTCTTCTAATATTTTTCTTTGTGTCACTCTTATGAATTTTTATCAGAGTAAATCACAACATGCTTTTATAACTTTGCATCCTGCTTTTAATTTAAATTGTAAAATAAACATTTCCTCTGTTAATTCAAATTCTTCCTAAATGCATTTTAGCAGGTATATAATAGTCTGTTTTGTGGCTGCATCATGATTTACTTAGTCATTCCCTTGTGTTGGATAGACACATTTTTTCTTTCATAGAACTTTCACCTTTGTATATGCAAGAGTAGAACATGTTCTTGAATATAAAGCATTCTCCAATTTTCCTAATAAAAAGTTTTTCAGTTTTAGGAACAAATTAAACATGTACATATTTATAGATACTAGTGAATTATCAAATGTCTACTTGTAATATTTCACATATTAATTTAGTAACATTCCTATTTACAATCACAAACATAATTTACAACATTTACAAATATAACTTTTTCTACTTTTAAGTTTACACTTTTATTCAAACTCTTCATAGCCATTTTTGACATCCGCATTTTTGTTTGTTTTTATCAAAACCAGAGCCATTTTAAATCCCATCATATTTGCCTCTAAGTTGTTGGAGACGCAGCTCTTTTTAAATCTGTGCATGATTCTTTCACTGGAAATTTTATCCTAAGCCAAAAGTAACCATTTGCTATATTTAAATCATTTAAGTCTCCAAAGATAACCACTTTCAGCTATGTTTTAAAAACTGATTTTTAAAAGGCTTGTTTTGAGGAACACTTGTCATACTGAAAGGCCAATCTGCTAGGAAAAATTACTAAATATATGTTAATTTTCTATTTCTCCTTTTTGTTTTGACTAACTTCTTTAGGTGACACTATATACATCCCCAAACTGCCATTGCATATGGTTGTTTCATGCCCCAATCCGTACTTAGTTTAAAATAACATAATTGGAAAAGAACTTTATAATATGAGAGATTTTAAAATTATTTGAATATAGAACAAGGGAACGATTTTTTGAGAGGAACATTCTCTCCATTTCAGCACTTTCCTATTGGTGGGGCATATGCAAATGTGATCCTTGGTATGAATTGAATACTATACTATGTAGTATTTTTTATTTGGGTAAAGTATGCTCCCCCTCTTAAGTAGACCTCATATTATTCAGGGTACTTATTGTGCAGGGGGAAGCCAGCCCATTTATGTCAGGCTGAACAGTTTCTGCCAAAAGTACTCAGTGGTGAGGGGTTAGACAGAAGCTGGGACTCCCTAAATTGAGGGCAGAAACAACAACAGGAGAGCAGACTTCTCCATGTACCCTCTGCTCTTTGGCCTCCAAATGTAAATGTTCATCTTTTTCCTGTAACATGAACTGTGGTTCACTTCCTTACATCTTGGGTGGAAGACCTGACCTGCTGGGCAGAGCCACCTGGGATCAGGCTCGTGGTTTGTTTCAGGAAGTCCTGACCCCCAGTTAATATGGAGTTAATTTAGATCCTTGTTTAGTGCCAAATATCATTATTTATATATAACATTGAAATACCTGCAAAGAGTAAGGCTTTCCCAGTAATTCTGCACATGTGTATTGTTCTCTTTCAGTGTTAACTGATTTTTAAAATATCCACTGAGGCAGGGTTGCCTATTTGGGGTTATTGAGAGGTTTGGGTGGAGGAAAGTGTCTCTGGAAGATCTGTTCAGAACAAGCTTATAGGTCTTGTACTTCTCCAGTTTCTTCAAGACTAGAAAAATGAAACATTTGCACTGGTTATCTCAGAAGATGTAGGAGTATCATCTAAAAGCTTGAAACTTGGGGGTGCCTTGGTGGCTCAGTTGGTTAAGCGTCCAACTTCTGCTCAGGTCATGATCTAATGGTTTTTGAGTTCAAGCCCCGCATCGGGCTCTGTGCTGACAGCTCAGAGCCTGGAGCCTGCTTTGGATTCTGTGTCCCCCTCTCTCTCTGCCCCTCCCCTGCTCATTCTCTGTCTCTTTCTCTCTCTGAAATAAATAAACGTTAAAAAAAATAAATTTTAAAAGCTTGGAAATTAAACTTATAAAATTATTAACATAAAAAATAAAAGATTGTGTGACTTGCGGCAGCTGGGTGGCTCAGTCAGTTAAGCATCCGACTTCAGCTAAGGTCATGATCTCACAGTTCATGGGTTTGAGCCCTGCACCAGGCTCAGTGCTGACAGCTCAGAGCCTGAAGCCTGCTTCAGATTCTGTGTCTCCCTCTCTCTGCTCCCCCGGCCCCCACCTGTGCTCTGTCTGTCTCTCTCTCAAAAATAAATAAAACATTAAAAAAATTATTTTAAAAAGTATGTGACTTGTCAGAAAGTTATATGTCAGAGCCAAAGTACGGGCTTGGCTGTTGAGCTTTTCTGCGTGGCTCATCTTTGTCCTATGTCTGTGTAATTAAGTTAACTTAACTTCAGTGCAGTTTTTACAGTTGACCAAGCCTTTTCCATTCAATTCTTTCTTGTTAACCTGTGAGGTAGGAAGAACAGGTATTTTTAGCTTCATTTTCAGTGTGAAAACTGAAGTTTAGAGAAAGGTAAAGTGGTATGTTTAAAGTCATTTAGGTCACCTAATGATGGATCTGATATCAGATTTCTATTACTCTAAGTAATCGATTATCCTATATGGTATCTGATATTTTTTTACATCGACAAAATGGACTCACACTACTTTTACTCTACTTTTTTTTTTTTTAAGCTTTCTGTGGACATAATTCACTAGTTAGACTGGGGGATTCTGGAGTTTTAGTCTGCCTTTCTAACATTGACACTTTAATTACATGTATTTTTTCCATAGCACTTACCATCAGCTGATATGATCTGGATTCTTTGTTTACTTATGTATAGTCTGTGCCTCTCACTAGAATATAAGCTCCATGGAAGTAAGACCCTTGTCTGTCTTGTTCACCACAGTATTTCAGTGTCTAGTATAGTACCTAGCACAGAGTAGGAGTGCTCAATAAATTAGTCAAATCAATGAATGGAAGAACCTGTGAAGGAATGACTGAGAAATTGGCAATAAATTTATGGAATGTGAGCCTTAAAGATAACCTAGTTAACCCAAATTGTTGACTTCTTTATAGATGAGGAAAACCGGGCTTGTAGAGTTTAAAAGACTTGGCTAAAGTTACTCAGCTGGTAGTAGATTTTTGTACCAGAATCCTTTCCTTTGGCCTGTCAGCCAAGAGCTTGTCATCACACTGTATATATTCCCCTTAGGCTCATTTAGTTATAAAAAAATTTGTATGGCTATAGATCTTGGGAGTCAAGGCAGACCCCAGTTTGAATCCTGGTGCAGTCAATTTCTAGCTAGTTTCTTACCCATTCTGAGGCTCTGTTTTCCGCTGTAAAATGGGGATTATATCTCAGAGGATTGCTGTGAGGATTCGATTAGATGCATATGGAAAGCTCAGCATACTGCATGGCATCTAGTGAGTGCTCAGTTAGTGGTACATCTTATCAAAAAAGGATTTCAGAGAACATACTTCTATAATTCTGAATTTTAGAGATGGAAAGGCCCTCAGAAACAGCCTAGGCCAATTGTCCAATTTTGCAGAAGTGGCAGCTGATGCTCTAATAAGGAAGAGCCTTTCCCAAACTAACACATGATTCATTTGCCTATAGAGCCAGAACAAATCACATATTTTATTTATTTATTTGTTTGTTTGTTTTAATGTTTATTATTTATTTTTGAAAGCGAGAGAGAGGCAGAGAGAGAGGGAGACAGAGGATCTGAAGCAGGCTCAGCACTGGCAGCACAGAGCCCAATGTGGGGGCTCAAACTCATGAAAACTGTGAGATCAGGACCTGAGCCAAAGTTGGATGCTTAACCAACTGAGCTACCCAGGTGCCCCCAGAACAAATCACAAAAAATGGATTTACTCATTATTTTGTGACTTGCCTTCCATATTTGCGAATATTTAAAGGCATTGCATTTTTGAATGTATATGGAAATCATTCAACCAACATCACCACAGTCATTTGGCAGGCTCTTTTTGAATTCTTTAAGGTCATTAATCTTTAAGTACACTCCCAAGAAAAGGTAAGATAGTAGAGCATGTTTAATTCCTTGGGTCTCCAATATGTGATCAGTTTTTCTAAAAAAGTTTTCTAAAAATCAGTTTTCTAAAAATGATGTCATAAACATCATTGTTCTAATCTGTTTGTTTACATTCCTTGCCTTTCTGTTGACAAAAGAAGAAAGAGCTTTTCTTTGCCTCCAAGTACATCAAAGTCTCGCAGAAAAGTCAATGCCACTTCCACCATTAGCAAGGTGGAGTCAAGCAATTGGAGTCCTACAGAGTGGAGTCCTTTCTTTTTGTGAGAGACTGATGTTAAGACACCAGAAAACTGTTGGGAGACCTCATTGGGACTGGAGGGTCATTTTTCTAAGGTCCAGATCAGGGAGGGACTTGGCAGGGTCCACCTGAATATATTGTCCACTAGCATGCTCTCATGACCTAGCGCCTATGGGAATTGATGGGAGCAATTCATTTCCAGCCACAGGGCATCTGTGGACTCTTCCATTTTGACTTTAAATCTCAGTTCCTTGAGGTCCTTGAGGAGATAAGATGTGTTAAGCTTTGTTGCATTTAGTGATCTTCCGCTTAGTGGCTTTGGAGGCAGAATCATCATCATAAGGATCAAGAGAGAGGTACTTGCATGATGGTGGCAATCAGGGACAAGATTAAAACCTGCCAAGCAGAGATCTCTGCTGTGCACCTGGCACAGTGAGGAGTTTTAGCTACTTTTTGCTGCTTGACTGGCTGACAGTGAATGGATGAATGCATGAATTGTGGTCAGGCCTGTCCTGCAGTAATCAGTGAGGAGGGTATCACTGTACCAATAGTGTACCCAGTTCATAAAAAAATATATAAATAAATAAATAGTTCAGATCACATAAGGGCAATCTGCTCTAAACCTTGTACGGGACTTGTATTAGAATTCAAATAGATTTTTCTTCAAACCTTCCTAAAAAGGCACTCAATTGTTGGCGAAAAGCAAAAGAAAAAGGGCCAGATGTCCATTGCTGCTAAATGTAATGAGTAGAGTAAAATGTAAAATATATTAATTCCACTTTCCTAACTGCAGCTAATTAAGGGTGGCTCATTTAAAAGCAGACCTAATTTAATCCACTAATATAAGTACTCAATTAAAGTTGTTCCCACTGCTTTCTTCTCTTCAGAATTCTTTTCGTGTATTTATATATATGATGCATTCATTGTGTGAATCCTTTCACGGGTCCAGGTTGTAATGGAAAAGCAGTTTCAGGACTTCATAATTGCTCAAATTAAATAACATGTATGTAAATGGAGATTTGAGTGTAAATCGTATACTGCAATGCTGTAAGGAATTGAGTCCCTAGATCCTGATACCTTTTAGCCCACCAGAATGAAGTGCTTCCCATTTTATTCTAAACTACTTAGAATAGTTTATTGCATTATTAAGTACATGTTACAAGAAGCACATTGTTGTTTAAGACTCATTGATTTAAGCAGAACTATTCTTATAAAGTTTCGTAGGCCTTTACATAAAAAGAGAAGAGCCCATATAAAATTATAAAACCTTAATGTAATATAACAGCCTATAATATAATATTCTCCCATTTTCTAAAGAAGCCACCAAAAATTTTTAATGAGTTTATTAGAACTACTGTTTGTGAATTCTGGGATGTCATGTCTAATTAGACTTAATGGATTTAAGTATTTCTTTAATGAAATCTGTAGCCTAACTCATCAGGGTTATATTCCTTGTCCTCCTGCCCTTAAAGTGATTTTACTTTATTTTTATTTTGGGTGGCATTAAAAAGAAATGAAAGACTATGATTCTGCTTCATTCTCAGATGGATATAGTGAAAAATACAGTGCTTATTATGAAGTTAATGTGAATTACCATGTAATTACCACTGGCTGCACTGTAATGATTATTTAGTTACCACTGAGCATTCCCTGCCAAATAACACACATTATTTCATAGGAAGCATAGAATTAACTCAAGTCATCCCGGAACTCACGGAGGGAGTTATATTCCCGATCTCTTTTGTTAAGTGTAGGCGCTGCTAATGTTAACATCTAAATAATCAAGCTTGGAACAAACCGACAGCAGAACAGGGTATGAGTTTACATGATTTGATTTGCTGATGTTTTAAACACTTAGCAGGAGACAGCTATAGAAGCCAATTAAATCTCTCCAAGGTGCATAGAGTTATCTCCTTTGTGAGAAACAATTTAAGGGAATTGCATTGGCCCTTTAACTGGAGGGGAGAAGAAGCATTAGGAATGAAATTTCAGATGCAAAGTGCTGATCAATGGAGCCTCCTTTTGTGTTTTTCAGCTTTGTGTTGTTTGGGCTGCTGATATTTTAAAGGATTTGCACTTTCATTTTGCAAGCACAGGGTTATGTTAAACTTTTCTCCGTGAAAACGTTCCTTTGGCTATTGATTATGATGTGCCTTTAAACAAGGCATTGTGTCTAAAAGAGTAAAACAAAAACAAAAACAAAAAACATGTCAGTACATTCCGTCCCTTTCAGATACTGCATCTTATTTAGTGTACCGGAATTCCCAGTTTAAAGTAATCACAAAATTTATGGAGAAACGGATAAAAAAGGTTGTAAAATATCGATTTGGGGAAAATAATAACACAACTCATCTATAATAAGAAGAAAAATGAAGCAATAATTCAGGGGGTATCGAGCGGCTTGCTGCTGGGAGTATTGATCCAGTCCTTTACGGTATAAGATCGCACCTGAGATTGCTCTGAAAGAAAGAACAGCATTCCTTCGCTCATTATTTCTCAGATACCATCGCCTTGTTACATGGGCCCTGCAGAGTTTGGATTGTTGCAGCTGGGACAGTGGGACCCGCAATAATAATAATAAATAAATAAATAAATAGCTCAGAAATCTATATTGCCTGAAAGCCACAGGGCCTGGTCTTAATAACACATCGGCTCTGTTTTTATAAATTCTTCGTTGCCTTATAGTAGCTAATGACAATTCCAACGCTGTGTGGTTCATTTAGGAACCAAACAGATCTTCATCTTATATAATGGGTTCTTGTGTTTGGAACGAATTCTTGTCTTGGCTGAAGAAGCATGCATCTGTTGCGTTTCTTCTTAAGTCACTAAATTGAAAACAATACATTTATACCATTTGGACTATGGGAAATGTTGGATTTAGCTTTCACATGGCATGGTTTTATACTTTCAGACAATTTTTGGACTAGGCAGGAGTATTAGTGTTTCTGAGAAGAATCTTTAGTATAGCCTGAAACGTTGAAATTCGTGCTCACAAATCATGAATTTATAAATTTATCTACAATTTCTAAGATGTTAAGTGACAAATTAACTTGCAATGTGTGTAGTCATCACGGTAACTCCTGGAGATGGTGGGCTGTATTTCATCACTGAAGAATTCTAGGTTCTGTCTAGACTTTAAGATTATCCTATAATGTTGAGGAGACAAGATTTTTTTTTTTTTTTGCTCTCATCTTACTTTTTTAGTGGAGAGGGTGCAATAATATTCAAATTCCAATTTAATAAAAAAAAGTTTTGGTACCTGTTACTGTTTGAGGCATCCTCTAGGCTCTGTGACCCATGAAGTTCTTGCCCTCAAGACACTTCTATTTTAAGAAGGGAAGGAAGGCAATGCACAAGTTAAGTAGTAAATGAGATAATTTTCAAATTGGAAGAAGTGTTATGAAAGAAAGAAGAGGGATGATAGGTAGAACATGGTTAGGGTGGAGGGGCTTCTTTGAGTAGCAATTAATACAATGGAATATACACACTATACAGATGGATAGTACTTGGAGCCTTCACAGGGGCATGCAGACAAACACATTTTTGTTTCTAAGCATCTGTGGATTGTCCCCTGTGCTAAAGTCATGCTATCGTTTGCCCAGAAGCTTTACTTTCCCTACCCCATCCTCCATTCACTCTGTGATCATTATCTAGAAATATGAGCCATACTGGCTGACTGTGTTCTCAGCAGATCGAGCATCCTGAAATTTCAATAAGCATTGATCCATGTCATTGCACCAGATCCTTGAAATTGTTGTTTCTATAATGTTTGTCCATTTCTAACTCTAAAGAAAAGAAAATTCTGTGGAACAAGAGGCTCATGCCTGGTGACAATAAAGGTGGGTAGAGAGGGAAGGATGGAGAAGCAGAAAGAATAAAACATCTAACCATCAAGACTAACACCCAAAATAGCTTTCAATAAACTGCAAAGCATGCCCCTCTTTCTTTATTTACAAAGTAAGATTGAAAGTCATCACTGAGTCTTAAAGTGTGAATATTGAAATTGTGAGATATATGGTACATTTAGTGGAGACGTTGTTGAAGTGCAGAAGTCATTTTAACTTTGTCTTTTAATTTTAAAGATTTATTGGCTGCAAGGAAAGAGAATATTTATAAGCATTCTTAGGTATTCACAAAACATGTAGTTGCCAAACAGTGCAAAGAATGGAAAGAAATCATCATTACGAAGCTGGATGATTCAGGAAATGTGGTGATAAATATGGGAGTGACAACATATTATCTCAGCCCCTTCTAGCTCCACATTTTTGAGTCATGATTATCAAGTATATCACTGCGGGGAATGTGCTAAGTCAGTTTGGGGCTAGAGGAATTTTAGTTTTAAAAGAATAACCGGGCAGTGTTTGGGAAGTACAAATACAATAAATGATGTCAACTCATCTCAGCTTGAATAAATATATATTGTGTAATTTGCTTCTACCCTTTAATTTCCTGTAATGAAAGGAAAGTGGCAAGCAACAAGAAAGCAATTAATTGCAACAATGATTACTTAGCTTCTGTAGTGCCTGAATTAAAAAGAACATTAAGATTACTTTTCTAATAGCTCATATGTTGTTGGGTTTTTTTTATATCCTTGATACCTTTAAATGGCAGGTGCATTTGAATTGTTTTTAAAATACGAATTTTATCCTTGTTCACAAACAGTTTGTCAAAATGAGCTGTTGGTTATTTTGTGTTGTTGTCCCACATTCATGAAGATAAATGTCTTTTCATAGCTAATCTATTATAATCTCTCTCTGTTGTATGCTTCTTTTGATTTGAGACAGGCTGATTATTGAAAAACAAACTTGTGGCTGTCACTGTGATTTGTTTGTGTCAACTAGTTCTCTCTCATTAGCACAGAATCTTGAATGCAGCAGTACCTGTAGATGTTGAATGAATGAGGGTTAAAGAAAATGAATGGGTAGATAAGAGCCCTGCTCTTTGGCCTTTGACAGGTTACTTTACTGCTTAAACCTCAGTTTTCTTATCTGAATAATGGAAGAAATAAACATATCTTCTTCACTAGTTTGTTGCAGTGATTAAAATAGATAATATGAGTAAAGCACTTAGCACATTATAAATGGTGCACATTAAAGACTCAAGAAATGGTAGTTCTTATTATTGATGACTGTAAGTAGTTCTCAATCTGTGAATTGATTTTCTGACAGTCTATTTCTACTTGGTATACCTGTGTATTTCTAGTGCCTAGTACTATGCCTGATCCAGAGTAAATGCTCAAAAAGTGTTTGTTGACTGAATGAGTCCTCAGATTCTCATTAATAAATAACAATGGCTATTGCTGCTGACACTTAAAAGGCACTTGCTATATGCCATATGCTGTTTTAAAGATACGGTATATTTTTAAACATCTAATTTTTTAGAAAACCCACTATAAGACAAGTACTATTATTATTGCCACTCTACACATGAAGAAACTGAATCAAAGAGGAGTTATTTAAGGCCATGCAACTAGACTGTGGCAGAACCAAGGTTTGAGTTCCACCAGACTGGTTTCAGAGTCCTGAGAATTCAGCATTATCTTCAGTATTTAGGCACAAAAGTATTGTGAAATGTTGCACTACCCCTTGATCATTCAATAGATATTTATTAATCCTGGTCCATGTGTTAGTTACTGGAGATACCATGTATAAGATGGACACAGTCCCCACTATAGCTCAGTGGAGATTATAGTCTAATGGGTCCGATTTCCCAAATTTCAGTTCATCCCATACTTTCCTCAGTGACTGTTAGAATGAGGGACACTCAGAGGTCTTACCTGACGCACTAGAAGGAAGGCTGTACACATTTGTACAAAGGAAAGTGCAAAGGTGAGTCCGAAAGGGAGATAATTAAGGTGGCATTGTAATGAGCCTTATGAGTTACTCAGCAAACATCCACCATCTCTTTGGAGAGTATAGGATGCATGCCTTCTGAAGCCTTGGATGTCACCGGAGACCCTTCCTGCTTTCAAATTCTGTGAGCAGATGTGGCTTTGCCATCTGTACCACGGTGACCTCTGGGTCAGTGCTGAGCAAAGTGCCGCTCTAGTCTAGCCACGAGGAGACAAGCCCCTGGCTCAGCCTGGGAAAGGTGACGGGTATGTGGAAAGAGCCCATTTAATCTTCTTTTCTCAACATCTGGGTCTGAAGTCATGTTGTTTACAGAGAGCTCCCACCACCTGTTTCTCTTATGTCCGGTACCTCAACCTCAAGGCCATGGGAATTAGTGGGCCACGTTTTGAATCAGTGGCAGAATTTCCTAAGAATTTGTATGAGTGTTCAACTATGTCATATGCATAAATTTCACTCTACTCTGCTTATTTGTCTTGTTTTGGCTTGCCCTCTTCACTACTTGGTTCATTCCTTATTTTCTTTATTTACCAAAAGTTTACTGAAGAATGAAAAAAATAAAAAAGACAGCTGGGCAAATAGAGTTTGCATTTTGATCACCTTAAGCACAATGCCTGGTGGAGAGTGAAAAATCCAGTAATAGTTGTTGAATGGACAGACTGATGGATGGGTGAATAAAAAGAAAATTAGAAAATTATGTTTATAGTTCAAGAGATTATTTTTAATTAGGATTGTGTTCAAGAAAAATATTCAAAGTAACTCTTAAAGAATGAGTAAATCATTCAGTTAAAAAGGGGGAAAAAAAGTAAAACCAAATCAAATTTGTCCCAGTAGGGTTCAGTGATTTGTACAAAACAAATGCATTGATCTAGAATCTCCCAGTTTCTTCTGCCTCTGCCTGTGGTCACCAGTCAAGATGACTGATTATCCTGGGAAAGGCTCTGTGGCCTATCTCATAAACAGAAAAAAAAAAAAAAAAAAACCAACAAAAAAAAACTATCTCACACTTGGTCAGAAGACAGCCCAAACATTCGTCTCCAGAGGCTGGGAAATTTTAGCTGTGGTTGAGATTTGGCCTAAGGCGAAGAGCCTGCCAGAATGAAAGCTTGGATCTGAGAGGCTCAACCATGATCAGATGGTGTGAACTCACCTTGAGGGTAAAACACCCTCAGTAAGTTAGGACTCTGGGCCAACTCCACAATTTATTAAGGTCTGCTACTAAGTTTTCTATGCTGTCAAAGTACCATAGACATTTGGGCCAGGTTAGAAATTTCAGGTAGAGGGCCTTAAAAACAAGAAACTGATTTTACACTTTGCCTTTTTAAATAGGAAAGCCCCTACTTGTCTTGATCTATACTCCTTTATTTAGAATTTCAGGTGATTGTCAGGTGATCTTTCACCAAACTATGATTTGAATATATGGGTACTAGTGTTCACTTCTACTGGTGGACCCTGTCCCAAACTCTGTCATCCATTTTCACAGAGATTCCCCTGACATCCCCCCATGGCAACCATTTTTCGTGAGGTCCTGCTCCTCCTTCCTTGCTTCCATGGCTGATGTGTGTGTGCTCAGCTGCTAAATGTGCAACTGCTTTGTGTCAGGCATTGTACTCGGTCTGTTACAAGTCTCAGCCTTTGCTTTTTAAATTCTGTGAGAATTCCAGCTCCACCAAATATCTTGAAACACTCCCACGGTCCCTGTCCTTTTTCTTGCCTTTAGGCCTTCAACTAACTAATCCTAAGAAACACTTAGGGGTTTAAAAATGAAATGAACTTCCTAAAGCAGAAGCAAGTCTGCTGTTTTCTTGAGTTTCATTCTCTGCCTTTTACTGAATGCCAACTATGTGCAAAGTGTGGTGCAAAGAACTCGGGATACAAATGTGAATCAGGTGTGCAGCAAAAATGAATGGAGGGCAGGCTGTGTTGGCATGATGCTAATCCAACGGATACAATGCTCTGGTAGAAATCTGGGGAAATGACTGAGAGAACGGCCTGGGAAACCAGGGAACTGGTGACAGGGGAGTGGTTTTTAGGGGACTGAGGGTGTCGGATTCCTTTGAATTCTAGTCTTCTGCCTTCCCCCCTTGTTACTGAACTCCATCATCTTAAAAGTGAGCAGTCTTTGTATGTGAAAATTATATACTATCAGATACTATCAGATACAGATAAAATGCCCCACCCCTCTATCTCCCATTATTTTCTTTTTTCTTTTTTTAATGTTTTATTTATTATTTTTGAGAGACCGCAAATGGGGGAAGCACAGAGAGATGGGGGCAGAGGATCTGAAGCGGACTCTGTGCTGAAAGCAGCGAGCTGATTTGGGGCTTGAACTCGCAAACTGTGAGATCATGACCTGAGCAGAAGTTGATGCTCAAACTGAGCCACCCAGGTGTCTCTCGCATTATTTTCATCTCATATGTTCTACAGTATTCCAGGATCTATATGCAAGTAATCTCTCAAGTTCATCATTTGTATTCTTCCTCTCTGCCCTCTTATCTCCTCTCCCAATGAGAGAATTTAGGGTGTTTAAGGTATTTTTATTTTATTCATCTTGTAAAAATTCATAACAAATTCATAGCAGAACACATTGAGGCCCTTGTTAGGTAAGGATGGTGCATTTGGAAACAGGACTGGGAGTGGAAGGCATAGGGGAAGGGGCTTTGATGGATAAATTTTTTTGAAAATACATGAATGAATAAAGAACACCTCAGCCCTGATTTAAGAGTAAGCCTCCTCCCTTACAGTGTCTGGGTGGCTCAGTCAGTTGAGGATCTGATGCCTGATTCTGGCTCAGGTCATGATCCCAGAGTTGTGGGATCAAGCCCCATGTCCCATGGTCAGTGTGGAGCCTGCTTGAGATTCTCTGCCTCACCCTCTGTCCCTCTCTCCAACTCGAGCTCTCTCTCTTTCTCTCGAGGGGGAGGGGGTGGGGGGGGCGGAGTAAGCCTTCTTATTTGCTTCCCTCTGGAGATTTGCTTCCCTCTCAAACCTTTCTGTGGATTTCCCTCTAGCCAGATTATTGCAGGTTTTGATCATTTTGCTATGAAATTCTCCTATGTTACTGCACCATTATTTTGTTCAGACTGCATCATGAGTTAAATAGTTGGGACTGAGATACATGTGAAAGCTGTGGTCAGTTCGGTCTGTGCTCAATGAAAAGCCCTCGCCTGAGGGTTGGGCAACATGATTGTTACAGGTAGGCAACGGCTTTTCACCAATACCAAAGATTTATTGACATTTGGACAGGAAAAATCAGCTTTTATATTTCAAGAGAGTAAATCACCTCTTGTTAATTGTGATGCCTTCAAAGGATATTTTGGATAGTGAACTTCAGCTAGAGCCTCATGCAGTAATATGTAAAAAATGCAGCTGACCAGAAGTTTACAGTTTTGACTAATAGGATTATTAGTCAGTGAGTAATACTTCAAGTTTGCCAAGTCCCAGTTTATAGCTGGACCTTCATAAGTCAAAACTTAGTGTTCTAACAGTCAGAGGCACTATACTTGGAACTTTAATCTCAGATAGAAAAAATATTAGCAAATATTATATTTTGGCCAAAAAAGAAAACATAGGGGTATTGACATTATATCAGGTACTTGTGTTAGATTTGGTCTGCTTTGTTCGGAGGATACAAAATACAGGTGATCTCTGTGGTTGTTGCAATATGTCTGAAAGTAAACATTTTTGAAAGTAGAAAGTTTGAAGAAGCCATACAGTACTATTAAGGTAATGTGGGCCTTAGAGAATTTGATCAATGAATCATGATCAACAGTTCTGATGAAATTGTTTCTTGTCTGAATAATTTATTTTGCCCAACACATAGACATAATCTACATTGCCAGTGAGGCAAAAACAGTGGTCAATTTAAGGAATAAATGACCATATTCAACCCAAGTTTGGCACAAAGGGGAAAAAAACCCAAGACAGCTGGTTGATTGATTTCATTGTTTGTATTCCAGCAGGTGGTTTTGGTGTTCTGGACACACATCGTGGGTTTCCTGTCTTTAACATGCTAGTTGTGACCACTACCTTGAATAAGGAAAGCATGTCGGTCTAAAATGGTAGCCAGAATCCAGCAGATGGCTGTAATTTCTTTCCGCGAAAAGTCTCTTTCTTGTCTTTTGTTCTGTTTCTAGGTGTGTGTTTCAATGATTTCAGTATTAATTGTTTTTAATAGTTCTTCTGCAGTTGGTGGTACTTTTGGAGAGACTAAGTTGGGGATGTACATACACAGCCTTTCCTTATTAAGAGATTTCCTGTTATACAATGCATTAAGGTTGTCAGCTTCTACTCCTGTTTCCTTTCATTCTTTCTTTTTTTTTCCTTTTAAACTTGAGCTTGCTTCACCAGAGGGAAAAAGACTAGCTCAATTGTGTTATCCTGTTAGATTGCTTAAACCATGTTTAGATAAAAAATTACTTTATGCTTTTCTTACTACAGTTCATGATTCCCATTTTGTAAGGCATCTTTTCTAAATTTTGTGCTTTATTATTCTTGCAGTGTTGAGCGAGCAAAAACAAACTCTAGTTCATAATTCACTTTAAAGAACATACCCTTTCTTTCTATTTTCTTGTTAAAACCAAATTGTGTGCAATTTGTAGGAAATTGAAACCACATTTTTCACTTAACTTTCCAAAATTAAAATTTATGGGGAAAAAGAAGCAATAAAACAGTTACAATCTGGTCATCTATAATTATCTATGTGGTTTGAGCAGTTCCACATTTAAGAAAAGTGACACCGAGAACTTATCAAGATTTTACAACCATGGGACATTTCACTTCTCTTTTGCTGCCTTGGAGCCAAGACCTCCACAAAATGCTCAAAGTTACACCGTGCACTTAGAAATTAGATGTGTAAAGGGTAACTTTGAAATGCATACAAAACAATGGGGAGCGCCTAAAAATAGTTGTTTTCTGCTCTCGCTCAATAATGAAATTTATTACAGGAAGATTTGCCATTATGTACTGTTCTTATTTCAAGTGTTGTCTCTGATTTCAGTTGCTTTGACTTTCTCTTGTCACGCTTTATCTGGTAGGGAAAAAAACCACATAACCAGTCAGACTATTTCTGTTTATTGGTGCTGCCATTGCTGTCTTGCTGTCTCTGCTTCCAGTGTTCCCTCCATCATTATGGATTCCCTAGGAAAAGGATCCTTGAGGACAGATGGGCACTGAGCTGCAACATTTTTCTCAGAATAAACAGTTTTTTCATTCCCTTGCTCTTTGTTATTGCCTTCTCATTGTCTCTATATTAAAAAAGTATAAAGTTTTAGATTTTAAGAAAGTTAACACTTCAACCTCAGTTCTTAATATTTCCCTTTGTGGAAATATGCTCATATTTGGACAACTTGATGCAGCCGTGGTGAGGTACTTCATTCATTCATTTTTTCATTCAGCATTTATTGCACACCTATTTAGTTCTGAATCTTACGTCAGAGTCTCGTACAGGGTAGCAAACAAAACATTACAGATAGTCCTGGCACGTAGTAAGTATTTCATTGAAACTTAGCATCTTCATTAACATTTTAGAAATGTGCAGACGGGCAGATCTTTGGCAAGTACAGAAAAAAAAAAACAACATTTAAAACCACTACAGTTCTGAGTACTGACTTGAATTCTACTGAAAATTATACTTCTGCCCCAGATGAGCTTATCAAAAAACTTACACAAGCTCAAATGTTTTACAAGTATTTTAACCATGTCCACTTCTTCATTTGCAACTTTATTCTGATTAACGTTAAACAAGTGAGAATTTTATTTTATGCCTTCTACTTCACAAATTATATTAGGTACTTATTATGTGTCTCAACTGCTCTAAGTGTTTTACAAATATTAATGCATTTAACCTCTTAACATTTCTATGAGGTAGGTGTTTCATTGTCCTGATTTTAGGGGACTGAGGCTTGGAACAATTAAGTCATTTGCCAGAGTTAATCACGTGGTAAGTGGAGGAGCCATTGTCGGACCCAGGTAGTGTGGCTCCTGAACCCGTGCTCTTACGACTGCCCCATTGTGCTATCTTTAAGAATAACTTCAGTATTTACACTGTTATTAAAAGTGTGATAATCCCCGTTGTCCAACATTTGGACACATCTGGTAGGACTGTGCAGAAAACTTACCCTGCCTGTAAATGGACAGGTTTTCAAAGAGGAACCAACATAGACGCCCTGGCATATGAGGGTTCAGATAATTTTGAGCCAGGATGTATGACAGTTATAGAAAATCTGGAGAATAATTGGATAGAATAAGAGGAATTAACATTATTCACTACCTGTCACCCAGAGATAACCACGGCTAACATTTTTATTCCTTCTTTCATATTTTTTCTATGCATAACAAATGTATATAAACATTTTTTTCTTATCTGTGGTTATACTGTATATGTGTATATACACACACAGTTTTACATCCTGTTTTTTTTTTTTTTTATGTAGCCTACTAAGCATTTTCCCACACATTATAACTTCTTCATAAACATAATGTTTAAGGGCTGTATAATCTCCCAGAGTGTGGATTTACTAAATTTATCTATTCCTCTATTGCTGAATATTTATGTTGTTTTATATATACTTTTAACATGATACACTTCTTCTTTTTTTGTAAGTTTGATGCTTTAAAAACCACTTCACTTCTGGCAACTAACTATTCTAACCCTTTTTAAATACTTGTATTTTTTTAATTTTAATTTTTTTCTTTTTAAACACTTTTAAAAATTGTCCTCAATGGTTCCTTTTAGTACAAGGTAGATTTAAAAATATATATATTTCAGATGATCTTGTTTTTATTATTTTAATATTTGCACTATAAAATAGTGCTACAAAATATAGAATAGTGGAAATAAAATATGTCCAAGCATACAAATGAACTTGTGATTAGTTGAGGAAGTTATATCTAGCTATAAAGCAAGCATATTAAAACTCTTGTACATATTAATACAATCAGCCATACCTTTTAATGTGTAAGTATTTAATCTATTGCCGTTCTTTCTCTTTTTTATCATGCAGCTGCAAACTAGGTTCATTTTGGATTAATTACCTTTGGTACTAAATGTATATTATCTGCTCAGTTAGGAAAGAGATTGGAGGGAATTCAGAAATCAATAGTAATAAAATAAACAGAGAGGATGGAATCCATTTCCTTTCTTAGAATTTATTTGGATCCACTCTACTAAAGTCAAGGACCCTGTCTAATGGACGTTGAACAGAAGACCACAAATAAACTCCACCGGGACCAGCTCTCCTTTAAGAATTGACCTGATATTTCAGTAAATATCCTCCTGTTGGAATATCAAAATGTAGGTCTTTAATGACCTCAAGAAAGCTTTGACTTCTGTTTACAGAATTGATTTTAGTTTCTCTTTCAGTGTTTATATGTCCACAACTGGGTGTGTCTCCTTTATGCCCAACCTCTCTCTGGCCTTCATAAAACTATTTTTGACAGAGGATTGATGTTGGAGTCACTGGTGTTATGCTAACTACAATCTCATTGGCCAAAGGGAAATAAATCCAGTGTCCCATACTGCTGACTATAAAAGAGGCTGTCTATAAAGTTTCAGTGTTGGTGTCATCATGAGGAAAGATAATTTAATACTCAGATTGGGGTAAGTCTGTAGCAGCTCTCTTTCAGCACAAATGTGAGGAAGTGAGTTTACCTTGCCCAGACCTCTAAATATTCTGGCAGGCTAATGAAACTCAGAGAATTGGCATGCCCAGCCTCCCTTGTTGACATTCTAAATCCCACAGCCAAGAAAATATTCCTGCCACGTAAAGGAAACTCATAACTGCTGTTATTCAGTGTGTGTTTATCTCCCTCATGTAATACCGGTATTTTGTTTTCTCCAAATCCTAAAGGCTATGGGAGCTTATTGACTTATGTCACAACTAATGGCATTACTAGCAGGTGTACTGGAACCCCACTTTCACATAGTTTCCTACTGAGTGTGGTTTTCATTGTAGGGTGGTTGGCCTGGGATTCAAATGACCTGATTTGGTGCCTTCAATACCAAAGCCCGAGGTCAGGGCTATAGTGAGTCAGAGATCTCTTTTCTGCGTTCGTGGAATTACAGTTACAGTTGATTTTAGAATCTTGGCTAAGGGAACACAGTCAGATTCTGAATGTATTTCAAAAGCAAAATCAGGCTAAAAAGATGGCATTGCATATTTTGGGAACTAGATCTTCCTGATGGCCTCTAATATTTTCATGACAATTTTTTAAAAAGTTCAATAAAGCCCAAATCATTCCACATGCAATAAGAACTTAAGCATGCTTATATCTCTCACAGAGTCTAATTACAAATGCTTTCATCATCAGGGTCACAATCTCCCACCCTTCTGACTTACATACTCAGTAAGAGGTACAGCTGGCATATTTCTTCCTCAAGAGGCTTGCTGCCCCCGGCATAGAACAGCTTTCAGTTTTGGGTCTCTTCCACAGGGACTTGCCATGCCATGGGGAGCAATCTGATGGGAGTCTTTTGGGGACACACCTCAACCCCTACTAAGATCTTTCTGCTTTGGAGAGGGAAAGAAAAGTGGAACTCTGCAGCAGGCCAAATATTTCAGGAGAGAAATGTGCAATTAGTTTTTCTACCCAACCCACTCCCCCCTTATCATTGTACCATCCTTGTACATTCACGAAACCCTATTTGCAAGTCTTGTCTTCCCTCTGTAGGCACATTTGAAGCCTGCTTAACTGGTATTCAGGGGGCAGAATGGCATTATTTGTGATTCCCTTGCAATCGACTCAGAGCAGTCGAATGGAGGGGATGCAAGGAGGATGTCAGTTTTGCAAGGACAGCATTGCTCGCTGTTCTCTCTGCTCTGCCCCAGAATGCTCATTTGCTTGTGAAGATAGGGCTTAATGCATTCCCTTCTTCTCTCCTGTCCCTTCTACATTGCTGCTGAATCTCACATTCCTCTAAGCACAGCCCCAGGAGCACCAGCTTTTCAACAAGCCAGAAAGAGGAGGACGTTCTGTGAAAATGGAACATTAATGGTTTGTGAATCCGAAGATAGTTAACTGATGTGTGCATTCAATTAAGATAAGGGTTTTTTTTTTTCCCAGTTAAAAGACTCCCCAGGAAGAGAGGCTTTATTCTCATTTCTGGGGTATGAGCAGTTAATGAAGAAAGCATATCAGAATTCCACCCATGTTACCCAGAGCTGCCTCAAGATTCCATACGATTTTCAAGTTACTTGATTAAAGAAAACTTGCCAGGTGAGATTAAACAAGCTGGAAGGTGATAATGGAGAAGTGTGTGTCATTTCTCATCTTTCTTATGGATGACATCACCACCACACACCCAGCAGAAAATGGCTTTGGGCTTAAGCGTGATCCATTTTGGAAAATGTCCCTTTTTAAACTTGTGTCTTACTGGAGTCTAGTCTTTATATAGCATGTTTTGTATGTATGTATATTTTCTGGTTGAAGCTGGATAGTTTTGCTTGAGGCATCTTTTGTTGTTTGTTTTCTTACATGTTGTCCTGAAGGCAAGGAGAACATCATCTCTTCCAGTGCCTTAG
The DNA here is from genome assembly GCF_024362965.1 of Panthera pardus. Classification (NCBI taxonomy): domain Eukaryota; kingdom Metazoa; phylum Chordata; class Mammalia; order Carnivora; family Felidae; genus Panthera; species Panthera pardus. The sequence goes on along the minus strand of NW_026526765.1, from coordinate 49,971,074 downwards.
CTGAATACTTCTGCGGGGGCAATCCAGTGTAAAGGGTGAACAAGTGGGTGGGTACTGGAGACAGATTGCCCGAGTGTGAATCCTGGTCCTCAGGGACTTCCCTTAGCGGCAGAAATGGTGAGGATGACAATATAGACTTCATAGGGATGGCTACAACTTAATGATATATAATATAATGCTAAATCCAGTCTCTGGTACATTCTAGTTGTGCATCAATCACTATGGGCTACAATTTGGATCACATTTTCATTATGAGAATTTAGGTCAAGTCAGAGCATGTTGTTTTTAATCCCAGGTGTTTTTGCAAAACAGACTTTAAGAGAGACTGGTATTGGTTTAAAAAAAAATGTGGACACCTTATAGACATGCCCCATGATGCCTTCAGGATCCTGGGAGCCTTTGTTGGTCTTCCGTATAGTTAGTGTTCATTTTATAAAATGGCAGGGCCATTTGGGTTTGAAATGGACAGCATTTATAGGAGATGGATCTTGTAATGAAGGTGTTTCTGTCTGAAGGGCAGGTTTGATGTCCTTTGCCGTAGGTGCAATTTAATCACACTTCTTTTCCCTCAACCCAGATTAACAGCCTCAGTTTTTTCATCTGTAAAATAGGAATACCTACTTCTCAGGGTGTTGAAGAAAAAAAAATAAGTTAACAAAAGTGGAGTGGCAAGTACCATTTCTCAATAAATGATACTTTTTATTTTAAATCAAGCTTACATGGAAGACTGATGTAGGGGATTTAGGGTAGATTGGGTTGCAGCACTTGAGTTTTCATTCTGATTTAACTGTTAACTGGCTGTTTGATCTTGCATTGACCACTTAGGGTCTCCAAACTTGGTTGCTGGAAAAGAAGGGCTCTTTGCAGCAGTAAAGTTCTGAAATTGATTGAATGGATGTGTCCCTCTCCTGACCATATCAAGATCAAGTTGTTAATTCCAGAGTTAGAAAGGAGGCTTAAAGAAATGTATTCTTACCTAAAAGTTGTTTTGGTAGCTTTTGAAAAATCCAATCCAGTATGTTTGATTTTATTCTTAAAGGGTCACAGTGCCTATTGTGCCAATGTAATCATAAAAATTTTCCATCTGGGAATAGGTCAGTGGTTTATCAAGCTTGGTCTCTCCCCCTACACATATGTCCCAACCTTCTGAAAAACCCAGCAATGATATCTGACACAGTGGCCTCAGGCAAAGTGATTGCCACAGATAAAGTTAAATATGCATTTTCCCTTTCTCTAAATTCACCAGCCTCCAATAGGGGCAAACAGAGTATAGAGAGAAAATATGGAAGGAAGGTCACTTCTTGTCCCTCGTTCCCATTTACTATCTATTTTAAGAAGCTCCATTACACCCATTAATTTAGAGAGGATTGGGAGATTCAGTTTGGAGAATTTCAGTTTCTACTTCCCGTTTAAAGGAAGAAGGTCCAGGGGAGTCAGTTGGAGCAGGAATGGTGTCTTCTTGAAACACAAGATGACATTTCTGAAGGCTGACAAGGCTGGTGTGGGCCTGCACCCACTTGGAAATATAGACTTGTTAGGAATGATTTGTGTAGCCTCCAGGCCTACTTTGGGGGATATCTCTGATTCAATGATGGTTCAGTCTCTAGGCTTAGCCCTTCATCCTCTCCACCCACAGCCAATTTGCCCACCAAAAAGCTGTCCTCACTTCTAACTAACCATCAGTGTATAGTGTATCTCCATGCAAGTTTCTGTCCTTGAGAATTTAACCTATCAAAGTATCAAAGTGACTTTTCTTAGTAAAAATTAGTTTACTATTGCTCAATGAGCAGAATAATGCTATTCTCCAACAGCATACTGTCATAAAGTCTATTCATGACACACATATCTTAGGAGAACCATTTGCAACTCTTAAAAGGGCAAAATGGAGATACTAACTAAATGTCTTCTCAAGAGCTGGAAATAAACAAAAGCAGCACTTGCCAATGAATGAAAACAATCATGATATCCTTAAATATGGACTGTGCCATACAATCCTTAAAAGTTCCTGGCATAACTTTGACTAAGCCTATCTCTCACCCCTATACCCACCTGTCCTTGGTATTTCATGTGGATTAGGAAAGTCTTCAAACACTTGGGATGAGAAGTGGAAAAGATCACAGCCTAGAAGTGGAGGCTGGTTTGTTTTTTCTGTTTACGTTAGTGGCCCACCAGGGTGTTCGCTCACAGATCATCAGCAATTGCCAGTGTTTCCTTTACCTCCTGGACAGTGTGGTCCATGTTCCAGTTAGACCCCCACTTCCTTTTTTTTTTTTTTTTCCTTTGTATTTAGAGGACAAATGCTATCAGCATGGTGACTGCTCTCTGATGCTCTTTCTAGATCCCTTCTTCTTGGGGCCTAAGTTCAAATAGGAATCTGGAAGGCTTTGGGTCAGTAAATTAGTGACTGAGACATTCTCTTTAGCTCTTAAGAGTTGACATAGGCTTTTACAGAAACTCGGTAAAGGTATACAACACAAATAGTCTTCTGTGCACCTGGCTTAGGTGGGTGGTTCTAGGCTTTTCCTTTCTGAAGGTCAGAACCAGTGTCAAATTTACAGCAAACCCACTTATGATGCTTGCTGTTCCCTTTGGTTTTTATCGTCACAGTAGGTTTAACCTGACGAAGAAGTAATTACGCCATTATTTTTTATGTGGTGCTTTATTACTTGCTTTTTAAAATTGGTTTCCAGCATCTCATGAGCTAATAGCAACAAATGTGTGATTGTAATGTTCACTCCGTCAGGAGACGTGGGGTTATTGCGGAAGTGGCCACATACCCATTGCCCACACAATAACTGTCACTCCAAACAAGTGAATTGCTTAACTAAACATCTATTGATTGTAAGTCATCAGGGACCAATATTAAGACCACCAGAATCTAAAGAAGATTAAATTCTGGCTACATATACAGATGTATTTTGTCAACATTTTGGTCAAGGAGACCCATTCCCCTGTGGTTTACAACTCCAAATTTGGGGTGAGTTAGAAGCAGTAGAACAAGAACCTCATTGAGGTAACCGGTGAGTGACCAACTTGGTTCTATCCACTTCTTAAAAGACAGGTGTCAAGATCAGGAGCAGAAAAAAAAAAAAAAAAGAGCCATGGAAATCCCCTCATCTTCACCCCTCCTACCATACTAAAAGGAATGATCAAATCTGAATGTGAACTTGGCATCATAACTTTTGCCTCAGGACACCTGGAATTCTACACTATTGTTGGGACTGACTTGACTCCAATCTGGAATTGAGTGTCCTCTATGTCTCTTATACCTCTTGTGATTAGCTAAGCTTCAGTTGGGCAAACAGTTTGCCAAACCGTTACTCTCTTGGTATGTTCAGATCTTTGGGGATTGTTGAGTGAGATAAAAGAAAACTAGACCCTCTGGATTAAGGCATTCATGAGTTTCCTAAAGTTGTGTTTGTCACCTACACTCATGATCTTAGAATGGTCTACGTTTGACAGTTTCTCGTCAGACCTCTCCTGGTTGATTACCCAGTTAGATCAGATTAGTGCGGACAACCCCTGTCATTTTAAGCTCCCCATTTGATTTCAGTGCCATTATTTTCTCTCCTGGTATTCCTTCTACTTTTTTGACCTGCCTTTGTCTTTGTCTCTGAATCTTTTTCTAACTATTCCTTAACAGTTATTGTTTACTATAGCACTGTCTGTCCCTGGTTTTATTCTCACACTCGTAGTTTCAGGTATTACCTATATCTTGACATTGTCTATAACATCAACTCCATCCTTGATCTTTTTCCTGAGTTTCAGTCCTTTGTTTCCAACTGCCTACTAAAGATTTTTACATGGATGCGCTACTGGCACCTAAAAAGCATGTTTGAAATGGAACTCATCATTTTTTCCTTCCGTATGTAATTTTCTTCTTGCAGTCTTTATCTTGCTGAATGGCTACTCTATCCACTCAGTCAGATATATTAGAAATGTTAGAGTCATTCTCCATCCTTTCTTATTCCTCACACCTAATATGTTACTGAAGTCATATAAATTCTATTCTAACATACCTCTGAAATCTGCTTTTTCTCCATGATCACTTCATCCTTAGATGGTCCTTCATTTTCCATTTGGATTATTACAAAAGTACTGACTTTAAAAATCCATCTTTCATTGGACTTCTGTGGTTATGCCTTTGAAATATAGATCTGATTGTGTCACTCTTATGGTGTGGAAAACCTGAAAGAGCTCCTTATTGCCTACCAGATAAAGTTCTTATATGACACTCAAGGCCAGTATGTTACTCACGGTTACTCTTCAGTACTTTCCTCCCAGTGTATAAGCTCTGCTCTCCACAAACTGTATTATTCAACCTTATTTGAACACATAATGTCCTTTTATAGCTCTTGCCTTTGCTCATGCTGTTCCTTTTGCCTGGAATGCTTTTCCCACCCTTTTCAGTAGAAAAATTCTATTTATCTTTACACTTTCAACTTAAATATGACTTCTTTGATAAATGTGTCCTTGACTCCACTACAGAGAATTACTGTTTTCCTTTCTCTGTGCTGATTACAGGCCTGGTTCCCCCCTGGATTATGTACTCCTCAAGGGTATATCACGGTGCCTAGAAGAGTTTTTCCAACTCAATTGTCTCTAGCTGGGGATACACAGGAAACTGGGCTTGGGTTGTACTTGTCTTTCTTTTTATCTTCTTCATCATACAACTTTATATACAGCAAAAAATCCAGTTTTATTGGATTAAGCAATGTAAAATATCCCAAGTCTGGGAAAGAATCCCATCTTAATTAGGTGTTTCTTACTTTTTCCTTTGTTCCCATCTGGTCACAGGATTTATATTGTTTTAAAACACTTGTGTCTTCTCCAGGCAGAGCTCTATTTTAGAGTGATATTTGAGAATTAGAGGTGATGAATTCTCTGAACTATAATTTCAAATTAGTTTAAGTGAAAGAAGAAAGGCTGAAGCCCAGGGACAAGTGAAGCATACTTGATGTTCTCCTAGAATATTGCATCTTATTTATCATGTTGTTTTGAAATCTGTGTCTTTCTGCCCCTCTAGATCTGGGAGTTCTTGAGAGTGGGAAATATGTGAATAGTCTAATTCTGTATTCCCACATCTGCTCCTATTTCTAGCACATGGCAGGTATTCTATTAATGGTAATAATAACTGCCTGTTAAGTGTTTATTATGTGCTAAGCACTGTACAAATAGCACCACATCAAATCTTCCCTTTATAGATAAGGAAAACTTAAAGAATGTAAGTGACTTTTCCAAAAGGCATGTCACTGGGGCACCTGGGTGGCTCAGTTGCTTGAGTGTCTATCTCTTGATTTTAGCTCAGATCATGATCCCACAGTCATGGGATCAAGCCCTGTGTCAGGCTCCATGCTGAGTGTGAAGTGCACTTAAGATTCTCTTTCTCCCTCTGCCCTTCTCCCCTACTTGCGTGCTCTCTCTCTGAAAAACCAAAAAACCCCAAAAAACAAAAAAAAAACACCCAAAAAACAAAAGGTATATCACTGGTCAGTGATGTAGCCTGGATGCAAATCTAGCTTTGTTTACTCCAAAAGGGAAGAAGAGTGTGCTATTAGAGAAATGCAAGTCAGATGAAGTCTGGGGTAGGTGACAGAGGTTTCTATGGGATATGTGTTAAGACATATGTAAGACATATAAGGAAAGGACTAGAACAGATTGCAGATAGAAGGGGCTATGGAGAGCAAGTAAAGCATAGGAAAAGTCCTGGGGGCCAAAATTATTAGAGGCCTGTTCTGGAGGCCTAACTTGGCTGGTCTAGCAAAGAGGTTAAGAACAGGGCTCCAGAGTCAGACTGCTTGGGTTTTCACTCCTCGGTTCTGCGGATTTAGGCAAGATACTTAACTCTTCTAGGTCTCAGGTTCCTCTCTGTACAATGGGAATAACAGTAGCTATTCACTGTAGGGTTGTGGTAAAGATTAGATAGGTTAATCCACGTAAAGTGCTTGGCACATAGTAAGTCCTCAGGAGGCGTTTAGCTAATGTTGCTGCTATAATAATTATTGTTGGAAGAAAAGAAACACATAAATGAATGCAACAGGAGTGCCATGGGGTATTTTAAATTTGAGGGAACGATGTAGCACTGTAAGTCTATTGGATACCACACAAATTACTAGTTCAAGGTAGTGCATATCTTAACATTAGATTGCACTGCATTCCTTGTCATAGTGCCATAGCTTTGCAAAGCTTAGTTATCAGCAATTACTGTGATCAGATGGAAGTCTCATGTAAAAATTAATGCAGAAGAGGAAAGAGGGTGGTGGTATCCAGTCTTATTCCAAAATTTAAGAAGTTATGCAGTGCTCGACAGAAGCACACATATCCCATCAGAAAGTAACTGTGATTGTTTTAGAATGAGATAAAAATATTACTATATTATTTTTTCTTCCAATTTCTTTGTATTGTTTTTCAAATGGCTGCTATGTTGTTAGGATATAAATATTAGGCGGTTTGGACCTAAGTAGTTAATAAACAGAGCTGCTGAGCATTTCTTTCCACTTGGAGGTGCTGTGGAAAGATTGCTGAGCTGCCCAAGGTGCTATGAGTGGAGAAAGTCTGAGAAGCTGTGGAGTAGATAATGAATAAAGATATAATCACAACATATGTGTGTTAAGGCTACAGAGAAAAGGGTTCTGACTCTGTTCAGGTAGAGGAGACTTGAGTCTGAAGCTAATGATACACAGCAATAATAATCATGTAAGTCAGGTCAATACTGAAAATGGCTGACTTCATTTATTTTATATCAAGATGCCATTTAGTTGGACTGTAGGCTGATGATAACGTCTAGGCTTATCTGCAAAGCCATTGTAGCTCTCTAGGTAACATACTTGTTATAAGTGCTCTTTAACTTATTAAAATACTACCGAATAATCAGTTAATCCTCTAATCCCTATTCCTGTCTTATTAGTGGATTAATGGATTATTTGGAGTCACTTTTCTTGGGACTTTTTCCCCTCTCAATCTGTCTAGAGAATCCTGCTATAACATCATTATCCAGCTCTTCTGAAACCTGTCCACCAGTTTAGAGGAAGCAGCTCTGTGAACAGTAGGAGTAATTTTTTGAGTTGTCTCATAAAACCATGATATTCACAATCACAAGTAGGACCTTAGCCCAGAACTCTGTGCTTGGTTAGTGCGGGGCTCAGAGAAGGGTTTTTTAGCTTTGGAGTCGAGACTTGGTGCTGTTCCCTGCTGAGAGCCATAAGTTACTGGTAGCTTGTTCTAGGAGAGTAATAAGTATTGTTGTTTAGCAATTGTGTTGTTGAAATTCAGCTCCACTATGTCTGACAGTATTTATCTAAAATACTTTCCCTGGTGCGTGTTCAAGTTCCAGTAAACCGTGTCTTATTGTGCGACCTTTTCATTTTCCAGTGAAAAGGGATCAGCTCGTCAGATAAAAGCTACAAGCCAGAGTACAGGAAAAATGCGTGCTCAGAAAATCCAAGCATGATTGAAAACAAGATGTGTTAAATCAATGCGGTTTATCGCCTGCCTATTCCCGGCAATTGCTGTTCTAAGCTCATTCTGAACACACACTGGATGATAAAACTACGGTGTCAAGCACTCGCTGGGGTGGGAACGCAAGAAAACATGTTTATCAGACAGGCTGTGTGATTTTACCCCCTTGATAACAGTTATTGTCAAAACTCTTTGGAAAGAAATCTGAAGAACAATTATAGAAGGAATATTACTCCTGTTCTATCAGAAGATATGCCAGTCGGGAAGAAAATTATAGATTTATCCTTAAATGCTAAGAAAGACAGACTGTGTTGGCTTTCAATACTTAAACACCATCATCAATTACACAGTGAAAATCATCCTTCTCTTCTAGTTCAAATGAGCAAATCTGGCTTTGGAAACCTAATCACAAATGATCTTTTTTTTTTTTAAATCATAAAGTGAAAAAGATTGAAAGGCAAAAAAAAAAAATCATGAAGATCTTTAAGCTTCTGTTTGCTTGAGGGATTTAATTTTAGTTTTAAACTTGTATCAAATTTGGAAATCTAAATTAAGCCTCCTGAAAGGCCAAGCTGTTCAGAGCACATCATATGCCATAACAGGGGCAACTTTTCTCATCAACTTTATTACAATTAGAGAGCAGTACAGTTTTCCCTAATTATTGTACATTCACCTACTTCCCATTTTAGACAGAGCTTAACCCTCCAGGGCGATAAGGGGGTCTGTTTATGGAGAGTTGTTCCACTTCTGCCGGTGACTTCTCGCCAAGAATCGTCTAGAAAATACCAACTGGTTGTGACATGAAATTAGTGGGTTTTATGTATCTTAACAGCATTCTGTGTTCTTTTTTTCCCAAAGGACAAATCAACCTTTGAGAGCCCAACTCAAACATGACAGAAAACTCAGCTTTTTGGTCATTTGTGGGAAAAGTTTCAAATACGAGGGTGGCCTCCCCCGAGAGGGTTCGTGTTTGTCGATGGCTGAGTCATAAGTGGCCAAGTCAGGCTAAGTGACTTGCTCACCTGTACAAAGTCAGGGGTCTGTGCCTAAGGGTTCTTCCTCGGGGCAGGTTTCCATTTCACAGATACTGAGTGACAAAGAAGCCATTTAATGGATTTGCTAGCAGAACTCGTCAATATGTTGCAAATTGGGATTCATTAATATTAAAATAAAGTAGTCATCCTGGAAGAGTAAGTAAAGCACCGAGGCTTTTGTTCTGATTCATACAGTTAGCACTGTCTGTGCCTCAGTTTCTCAAATCCCAATTGGGAGCGATGATTTTTGACATTTATGGCACAGCATATTGAAGGAATCACTGAGATAATGTCTATAAAGCACTTGATATTACTGGGAAAACAGTATTATGTGACCTCAGGGTATGTTTAAAATGACACCTCAACAAGTAATCATTATGATTATTAACATCTATTAAAAATCTTCAGAGGTCCTTATAACTTAGAGAATAACTGAGGTTCAGGATGTAAAAACTTAAAAATTAGTTGTAACCTGTCTAAGTGTAAATTGGTATACATTTTGTAAAGGATAGTTAGGAAATATATGTATCAAAAGACTTGAAAATGTGCATATTCTTTTATCTAAGAATCTCTCCTGTTTTTCAATATAGTACTTCTTACATCAGTGAAAATTTGCAGGGGTTGGGGGGGAAGCATACACCCCCATTAACAGAGGATTTGTTACATAAATTTTGGCCATCTATCTAATGCAATATGCCATGACCCCTGGAAAGATTGAGGTGGATATAAATATGTATATAATCTGTATTCATACAAAACAGTATTGCGAAAATGTCTGAAAGCGTGGGTACTAATATAAGTAGTGGTTACGTATGAATAGGAGTATCATGGGGTATTTTTTTTCCTCTTTTTTGAGTTTCTTTTGTATTTTTTATACAATAAGATTGTCTTACTTTTCGAGAAACACTAAAGCTGTTTCCATTTTAAAAAAACAAAAGGATGCCACTCAACTCTTTCTTCAGGCTCTTGATTGCTCTTGCTTGTGGAAGAGTTCTTAATTTCTAAAGGTACATAAGCTCTTTGCATTCCAGCTGACAGCCCTCAGGGTCTTCCAGCTCTTTCTCCAGGAGCCCCAGCACGTCATCATCCTGGGCTTTGATCCACTCCCCCCCCCCCCCCCGCCCCCTCACTTTCTCTCTTCAGTTTGTACCTTGTATGTACCCCTGGCCCCATTCTTTGTGGAAAGGACTTAGCCACACAAGCCAACTCGTACCTCTGTACCTTTGGTAGAGAGAAGTAGTAATTCCTTTGCTTGGTTTTTGAGTCTCAGACTTTTTGCCACACATCGAGAAGTTTGAAAACTACAAATAAGAAGTCAGGGCGTGTTCAAATCCAGTTTGGAAATTTTCTTTTGGCTCCTATGTTGGTAAATTCTGCCCATGTTGGCTTCATCCTGACACCCTCCTGGTTCAGTTACAGCTTCTGCAGCGCAGTGAGCCTCTTCCCAAACCTCTCCCGAACCTGACTGGCGCCCGAGGCAGGGAACTGGGTTGTAAAAGTATTTCACATTGAAAGCAGGGCTCTGCTTGCAGGGGATTTGGTTTTAGGTTTCTTAAAGAGTGTGTTGCTCACTTCTACAGAAGAGACGACCGGAATACTGTTCATGCGCTAAACATCTAGGAAGATAATGAAATATCTAAGTGACGGAAATGCAACAGATTTCTTCATTAACCATATTTCTGGCTCTTGTTTAGGTTTCTGGTTGATTTTTCGGTTTATATATTTTAAAGTCAGTCTTCAAGATAGGTTTGTGAAGATAACTTGCTGTTTTATTGTTTACCTCTAGTTGTTAATTTAGTGACTGAGGGAAAATTGGGGCCATTATGGAACAAAAAGGCTCGCCTAACACATATGTAATAACTCTCATGCCCAGAATGGATCTGCCTTGAAGGGAAATGCTCTGCTGTTACTCCTTTAGTTCAAATATAGAGTAGTCACCAGGGAAGCTCGGAGACCCAGGTGCTGGTTTTATCATTGCCTGTGCTATGAGGTTTTATTTATTACTTGGCATAGAGTCTAGATATTTGTTTGGACATTAAATGGCAATAGAATATAAATATTACCTTCCTAATATCTGCATTTCTTTTTATTTCCAGTCAAAATGACATCATGTCACACAACCATTAAAAAAAGGAAATTAAAACCCCAGAAATATGTTAAAGCGCTGCAGCGAGTCTCTGAGCTATAAAAGCAGGGGAACTCTGCGCTAACATTGGAATGGCACCGAAAGAGCTTTTCCTGTGCTGTTTGGGAACACAGCTCTCCAGCCCCTCATTTCCATTGTTTCCAGGAATTAAGCATTCAAGAAGTTCAGAAGGACAGAGGAGTGATTTCTCTAAAAAGAAACTCTGAAAAGAGAAAAGTCAGTTTTCATAACTGAGAATGCATCCTTCCTGACTATAAAATTTTAATTTGCAAATAAATCCCCTTAGAGAGAATTTCCTTACTTGATGTGTGTGAAGTGGATTTAAAAAAAGACTAAAGGCATGAAAAGGCCACAAATGGCATTTAGTTACAATTTACTCATTACAGATGTTTTGAATGGATTTTGTAATTTTTTTTTGAGAGAGAGCATGTGCACGTGTGCACATCAGTGGGAGAGGGGGCAGAGGAAGAAAGGGAGAGAGAGAGAGAGAGAGAGAGAGAGAGAGAGAGAGAGAGAGAACCCCAAGCAGACTCCCTGCTGAGTGCAGAGCCCAACACAGGGCTCAGTCCCACGACCCTGGGATCATAACCTGAGCCAAAATCAAGAGACGGATGTTCACCTGAGTCACCCAGGTGCCCCTGGATTTTGTAATCTTGTCATTAGTATTCGTGCATAAAATCTAATTGCATTATTTTAAATGTTCTTTGCATATAGCATTTCATGCTGCATGAACACTTGGACACTGTAAATAATAGTTTTTTATTATCAGAGCTGTTCTGTCTTGACCAGGACCTCAGTTGAAGCCCAAAGAAGGGCTCTGCTTAGATTGGTTCTGCATAGAAAGTTACTGATTTCCTCTGGGGGAGTTTGAGATTGTGAGACCGGGAAAGCCAGCCCCCACAGCCATTTATAAACAGTTCCAACACAAGGCCAGATGTAGGGGTTTGATTTTTTTTTTAACTATTTAATTAACTTTTACTCTTTGAAAAGTAATGACTTTGATGCCCCTGAAATGCTGACCAGTTCATCAGTCTTTTGGGGCTGGATGACATATTTCTTTCAGAAAGTTTGTTTTTAAGGGCTTTTGGTTTTGTGACACAAAACAGTTAATTCCTACAAATGCCATCTGGATGCATGGTGGGCACTAAAAATGATGATTGAGTCAATGGAGAATTTCCTATAATGTGGAATTTTTCAGATGCCTACATTGTTCCCATTCTACTGTGATGATTTAAAAATTGGGGCTTTTTCAATTTGGGATTACAGGTTTTTCTAGACCTCTGAGCCTCCCTTATTCTGCTACTGTCCCTGCCTGGTTTCAGATGACACCCTCCGAAGCCCTTTTCAGAGAACATGGACTAGGTATTTGGAAGCGGAGTCACAAAATGCTCTCTCATTCTTGCCTTCCTGTTGCCATTTATAGCTTCATCTGTTTTTCTTTTTTCAACCTAAGATGCTCATGCTTCTTTATTTGTGGTTAATTATGCCCAATTAAGTTTTTCTTTCTTTCTCTACTAGATTCTCAGAATTGTCCTAAGTTTTAGGGGGAAAATTGATTAGTCCCATTTCTACTGGTGCCCCCTGAGCCCTGTGCTTGAATACAATGAGGTCACTTTGTTGAAGGATTAACTTTATATTACATTCTTGCAGAGTAGACGTATGTCCCTAAGGTACGACTACCCCCACTGATGAAATAAATATACCATTCTTTATGATTCCTCCTCGTTACCCTCTCTGTTGATTTTCAGAGAGTTTATGAATAGTCACATATTTATACAACTGGCCAAAAGTATACTACTTATTTTTCTTATAGTCTGTAATAACCTATGCAAGGTTATTAAAGGGTATACAGACCCCTTTTAAGGCATAGTTTCTTATGTCATTACTTTATACAAGGAGGTCACATTCCATCTCGGCAACAATCTCTTGCTCTTAACCTTTTTCTCTGATTATAAAAGTAATATATGTTCATTGTGGAAAATTCAGAGAATGTACAGCACAAAGAGAAGGAAGAAAAGCACTTTAAGACCCACTTTTTGGAAATAACTACTGTTAAGCAGTTTATATACAGACATATTTTCTTTATTCTATGTATGTTCATTTTTTAAAAAGTAACCATATTGTATATATGCTCCTGTAATCTGCTTGTTAACCTAGCCGTATATTATATGTCAGTAAATAATTTTTTTTTCCCTGTAGCATTGCTTTTGAGGACTGCATCATATTCCATTCCATGGGTATGCCATGATTTTACCATCCTCCTCCCTAGCCACTTAATCTGTTTTTAGGGGGTTTTGCTTTGTTTTGTTTTAAGTACCAATCTTTATCAGATGACCCTTCTCATTCAGTAATCCTTTTTTTTTTTTTTCCTCTAGTCAATGCAATGAGAGAACTCATCAGGCACATTTGAATTTAAGACAATGAGCTTTGTCTTGCATATTTTTAATGCTGTTTTTGTCTATAGCACTGGACCACACCGTTGTAATGGTCTATACCTAAATTAAGGGCAGGTTAATATATTGAAACATATGAGTGTAGAGCAAGTCATAAAGGCATGGGAAATAAATTAAAAGCCTTTATCTAACTATCTGAAATACATCCCTTCACATAGTATACTTCCATAGAGTAGATGCTTATTTCCCTTGAATAATGAGTTTAATATATCTTAATTACGTTTTGTGGCAGAATGACTTCTCCTCAGCTCTTTAGCTGTTAGTTCCATATGATATTTGAATTGGCTCTTTTAATTGCAGATACTAAGTGTTGGTCATTCTGCTGTGAGTTGGCTGTATGGACAGAGAAACACATCCTCCCCTCATAATGTCAAACATTCATTCATTTAACAATCACCCGTTTCTTGACACGGTAGGAATTAATTCATTATGCAAACAACTGCAGGAACAGGTCAACAATTCAAGTTTTATTGGTGGCTTAGCCTGAAAAACAAAAACAAGAATTAGAATTTTCAGAATGCTAAATTATGTCTTCAGATATTAAAATGATACACTTAATTGTTTAAAGCTATTTTTATGGTTAAACATCTTGGATGGCAATTAGTAATATGGGTGGAGGATGGATGTGATATATAACTTAAACCTAGGTGCTCATTCCTGTCCCTCTCATGCTTTTCTTGATTAAATACCATGGATTTTACGAGTAACAGCTTCCCTGCATGAAGAGTTCTATGGCTTTTTCCTCTACATGTCTAATTTGAAAAAAGAATTCTTCTCAAGGGTTTAGAAAGTAATTCATAAAATGGGAGGAATAATAAATATTGTGCCTTAACTCATATACTAGTATAGATAGAAAGATTTGGTACACCTGGGTATAATTTTAGTTAATTTCCACAAGAGACAGGTTGAAAGTTTACTGTTTGGAAGCTGGGGAAAGGGGGAGAAGATGGCTAAATCTCATATTTGTAAAAATGATTACATTGTCTTAAATGAAAATGCTACTCTATTAACAACTTCAATAAGCATTGCATTTGGGAAAATCTTTTCAATAAAAAGTTACCTGAAGTTCACTCCAACTTAAAATATACAAGTGAGGAAAAAGTACTTACTCTGATTTATGTGTCTTTTGGAGGTGTAATTATTGGCTTTTTACTCACCTATGTAAAACAATGTACTTTTGTAAATGGATTTCTGGCCACTTTACGCAGCTTTTTTTTTTTTTTTTTTGCCTTTTTTTTTTTTTTTTGCCTTTTTTTTTTCCTTACATAAAAAGTAAGCACTGTCAATCAAGGAATTTTAAGGTTTATTTCCTCTTTAGAAATGATTGATAGCCTTTTAGATTTACAAGTTGACAAGTTAAAGGGTTCTATTGGTATAATTATGTACTAAATTCACAGTCTTTCAATTTAAATGTCCTTTTAAAACCACAAGATTATCATACCTGTATTTTGAAAAGTGGGCCAGTCAGTTTGGGTTGGTATACAAATTGCTTCCATTAGCCTTGGGACCTATTTGAATTTAATACAGTTTTTTAAAGTTAGTAGTAGTATGAATCTTACTTTTGAAATTTAGGTTAATGGAAATGCATTTTAAGTAAAGCATGTGGCAACTTGTTTTCTAATGTATAGCTAAATGTCAGAACTACAAAGACTGTCTTTTTACTCGGTGTGGGAGAAAATATGTGGTTGAAAACGTTAGTTACACTAAAAAAGAAAAGAAGAAAAACACCCACCCTCCCACCCACCCATTACTTAGAGGATACGGGGGAAGTGGGTAGAGGACTGAGCTGCCATCTTTTCCTGGTCAGATGAGGAAGGCTGAAGATATTTCATACCTTGAGAAGGAATTTTGAAAATTATAGACCAGAGTCTACTTCGTATCACACTTAATTTAAGGAGGCTTTGAAGAGAGTGTAGACAATATGAGTACAATAAGGCCCATTGTCTCCGAATATTATTATAGGTTTGTTCTTCTTTTAGTCTTTTTAAGAATTTTTCTTGGAGACCCATATGCTCTATGCTAGTGCTCCACAGAGGCTAGTCTTTTTCCTGAAATAATACTGATGTTAGTGAATGAGTCTGTCATTTTAGATGTGAGGGTGTTGTATCGAGGACATTTTCAACACCTATCACCTTGCAGACTCTATCAAGTGTAGACTAGGTTTTCTATGCTGAGAAGATCTCATCTCCCTGCCCCTCACCACGTTCTTGCAGGCTTAATCACCACAGAGGCATCGACTTGTGGGGTGTGCTGAGATCTACTACAGATTTTTCAGTTAAGCAAGTACTTGTAATTCTGCTGTTTATAATGTGTGGATACCTTCAGACAAGCCCTTGAGTATTTATTTTGCCCTGAGCTTTTAGCCAGTGGATCCTAAAACTTCATATCAAATACCATTTTACTTTCTATTTTTGATTATGTAAGCAATATAGAATTTGGCCAGAAGAACTGAGTTCAGGAGTCGTTACTAAGGTTCCTACCAATGTTCTTTTGAGTGAGTCCCTGCCTACCATGGTAAATAGCAGAAGTAGACAGTGAAAATGTTCAGCAAGGGGATTGTGCATCTGCTCATCTCGTGATGTAATTCAAAAGTATAAATTAAATTTCTGAGTTCTAGTTGTTTCCATGCCATCAGTGTTAGTTTCTGTTTTATTTAATGAAATTGTTCTAATCCTGTGACTTCTTCCTTGCAGCGCTCAATGAACCCACCATCGATTATGGTTTCCAGAGGTTACAGAAGGTCATTCCTCGGCACCCTGGCGACCCCGAGCGTTTGCCAAAGGTCAGGATTCTTCTTTTTGGGGTTACAGTCTCTGTAACTTGACTTGAGCTTAGGTGATTAGCAGAAACCTTTGCTGTTGATAAAATTAGTTCATAGGTGAACAACGCAACATTTTTGTCTTTTGTGTGTTTGGTACTATAAGGTAAACAATAATAAAAGTAGCAAGCATTTATGTGCCAGGTAGTGTTATTCTTATTTTTACATATATTATGTCATTTCTTCCTTTCAAAAACCCTCTGAGTTGGTACTTTTATTTTAGAGAAGAAAATAATCAAGCAAGGAGAGGTTAAATCATTTGCCCAAGGTCACAAGCATGTAAATTGCTAAACTGAGATTCAAATCTATACAACCTGGCTCCAAAGTCCAGGTTATTAATCATTGCATCATATCAATTCTTAAGAGGAAAGAGAACACTGGCTTTCTACCTATGTAAGGATTTATACCTATCCCTAATGCAGCTAGAACTCAAAAGAAACATATTGGTAGATCTTGCAACTGGACAAATAAGACAGAGCCTTTTACCTCCAGAGGCATCCTACCTAATTGGAAATAAGGTATAAAAGTGTGAGAAATTAAACAAAAATTCAAGAGTAATATATGTCATGCAGCAATACACTGAGATTGCCAATACAGAAAGTAGGAAATTCACATATTGACTTCTATTCTGTACCTGTTGTCAATATCAGGGGTATTCTCATCTCTGTACCTGAGGAACACGGGCCTTGTGTCACAGAGATCACTATACACAACTAGTCACTAGAGGAAGTAATAGATAATTTAACCAAAGTGCAACCAAAGTCCTGTGAGGACTCCGAATAGAGAACAATTAAATAAGTTCAAAATACAGAATTAGTGGAACTACCATTCACCATTTACTGACAGCAAAATAAAGTTTCATTTATTACACAAATGGAAACTATTATAAATTCAATGAGTAGATGAGAGGTGCTCTCCTTGCTGGAATAAGTCTAGAGATATGTCACTTCTGAGTCTGTTTTGCCTCATAAAACACTTACAAAAATGAAGTTGGCGTCCTTCTTAGCTCAACAAACTTCTTCGGGGGATTGGCTTACTGTCAGATCCTACCTGTGTGCCTGGTACCCTGTCAGAACAGACCTTGCCCAGGAGAAAAGTGCCCCCCCCCCAAATTGTTGCATAAATGAGAGGAGCCAGTAGAGGAGAGGAGGGACACTACCTGACTGAAGAGAGAAGAACTGTGACCAGCAAGAATGGGAGTTCTCTACCTAGACCTGGGGGAAGAAGCACACAGCCTCAGTCTCTAGCTCTAGCTTCCGGGAAGAGCCTTGCTTCCTCCCAGTGTTGTGGACCTTACTGAAAGCGTTTCACCTCAGGAGGAAACCATATGTTATGTCAGACTGTTCATATCCTTGTCTTTGAAACAGGCCTCCATCGTACACATCCTTCTCTTTCACCTGACTTAGTGAACGGCAGTCTCCGTCTGTAGTATAGATGTGCCTCGGAGAGATTTACTTTCAAGGCCCTCTGTCTAGCAAGAACCTAGCTCCCATGCATTTCCTGTGGGATTATAATTGGTAATTTTATAGCACAATGATATAAATGATGTGTGTCCACCCAGTGGTCAGTGCCTGAGGTGTCTCAGTGGTAGAAAGAAGACATGGGCACAGTGACAGACTTGTCTTAATTTTTCCTTTTGGCGACAGTCTTCACTTTACACGTGGCATTTGATGTCTCTAGAGTCTGCTGAAGGACCTGGAGAGTCCGATTGGCAGGGGTGGAACTCGGAGCAAGGACATTTACTAGCTATGCAGCAGGGGTCAAAATTCTTGTTTCTTCCTCCCCAAATTCTTTGCCTCTGTGCCTCAGTTTCCTTCTCTATCAAATGGAGATGGTAATATTTTCCACTTTTTTCCAGTTATTTCAACCAGTTATTTAACACTCAACAAAAGGTAGCTTCGATTATCTGCAGGTGAGTAAGAGTGGGATTGTTGCTTCTTAGGTCTCTTCCATCCAATCTCTGCAGAGCAGGAAATCTTAATCCTGGTGGCAGTTGAATGTATGATTCATCTTCTGTGCCTCAGTTTCTTCATCTATAAAGTGGGGACAATAATCGCGCTGACTTCCCGGGGATCATGTAAGGACAAAAAGAAGTAATCCTGTGGATGCACTCTAGCACAGCTATCTGGCTCACAAGTTGCTTCTCTGTAAATATTTATTGAAAAACGGAAGATAAATCTGACTTAACGGTTGAGGTCTAAAGAAGCCAGGAGGTACTTTTCTTATTCATAATGAAATAAGAGAAATAGGCATATAGGGCTTATTTTTGTGTACTTTTAAAACCATTTTTACAGTTGCACATCACATTCAGAAATGTTGAACAAATAGCACAGGCACGTGTCACTGCATCCCCGGTGGCCTGATGGTGAAGTTCCCAGCCCTCTTTTCCTGGGTTTGGGAGGAGTAATCAGGACACAATGGATTTGTGTGCTGAGGAAACACTCCGCAGCCTGCATCTAGCCACTTGACTGCTCAAGGGCTCTGGCCGGAGCCGCCCCAGGAAGTTCTCTGTGTGACTCAGACCAGAGTGGCTGTCCTCCTGGCTCTGAATGTTAAGGTGGAGGGAGAGTTCAAGAGCAAGGTCAGGAAGTGGTGGATGGAGCCAGCTCGAGGTATTCCTGTGGACTTGGGAGATTTATACTCAGGCTGTCCATTGTTAGAGGGATAAAAACGGGCTCCGCCTTTCTTAGAATCATGGTCAGTGTTTGTCAAACAGGAGTGTTTCAGTGAGCCATGGACCACACACCTTAAAAAACAAACTGCACTTTATTAAACCCATGTGTTTGTGAATAGACAAAGCTAGATTCATACAACCACCCACATATTCTGTCAAATGAAACTGCTCCAAAGACCAAGCAGACAGCTTTCCATAATAATATGCCTTTGTATACTGGCTTGTGCTTTTTCAAAGAACTTGTACATGTTTTGTTTTATTGGAGCCCCTCTTATGAGAGAAGTCAGGAAAATAGACATCATTCCCATTTACCAAATGAGAAAACAGGAGCAAGATGAACCCTTCTCTGTCAACTATTTTGTTCCTGAAAGTCACCATTAGTGATAGTGGCTGTACGCACACATTTAAAACAGTATAATTATCCTAAGCCCAGGTGTTATTTGGTTTCCTTTTTCAGATGCGCAGGGAGAAAGGTGGACTAAGATTTTAAATGGAACCGTTCTGTTCTGTTTCATACAAACTTGCCTCCCTCTCTGGATCCTGGCAGGAGGGAGAAGAACACGTGATGGACTTTGGGGTGAAGGTTGACTCTTCATGTAATGTGGCGGTGAGGGGATGGGGACTGTGGTCAGTCAGAGACCATGAGATGCAGGCATGTATGACGCAATCCAGAAGCACTGAACAAGGAGTTCTCTCTGTTTTGAAGGCCAGCGGTGTCTCCACCCTCTTTCAGTGTATTAGTTGTCTTCCTGAGTGGGCAGTGAGCATTAGCACAGAGGCATGGAGAGTGGACAAAACCTTACTGGCATTCTGTGTGTTGGCAGTGAGTCCCAGGGAGCACGTAGTGCCACTTCATGCCCAAGGTGTGCCGGGCACTGCTCTATCAAGGTGTTCAAAGAGCACAGAGGCCGAGAGAGTGAGCTCTCACTCAGCTCAGACAGATATGGAGTTGGCAAACCAGATCCACTGCTCTGTGCAGTGACTCAGTCTTTCCAGCCTCTGTTTTCTCTTCCTCAACGCATGGTTGCTGTTGGGCATTGGTGAGATAATTTAGGTGAGGAGGTCTCTCTGGTATCTAGCAAGACTCCAGTACGCAGAGGCCACAGGCCCTGCAAGGCAGGGACTCCCCAGTCCACAGGAGCCAGAGGCCCAGAGGGCTGGCGACTTGCCCGACTCCACAGCTAACAAGTGGGAAGACTAAAATTCGAGTCCTTGGGCTTGACTGCCTCACTGTCACCATTGCATCATATTCCCACTTTTCCTTCGGATCTGGAAACCCAAATAATTCTGCCTTGAGGTGATTAGCTCCGGTCTCCTATTCCTCGCCTACACCTCTCCCCCATCCTACTTAAACTCTTGCCAGCTTTCTCGCATCATCCCACTGAAGGGGGTTGGCATGGGGACCTCCGTGGGGCAAAAGTTTCTCTATCAGAGCCAGTCCCTCTTTTAGAGAAAATAAAGCAGTTTGAGAAAAGTAACAAAGGCAGCATTTGTGTATTTTGCTTTATGGAGCTGAAAATATCTGGTAAATTGATCCAGTGGGAGTAATAAATACACATTACTTTATCTTGTTCTTCATGTCCTATACCCCTGAGCCTTGATAGAACAACACCACTTAATAGACTTAAAAAAGAGTAATTACACTCATTGGTTGTGTGATTTTTCAGCCCTCCCAGCCCTGCCTGACCTTCTAATTTAGCTCACCGTGTCTAACTAATGCATTTATATTCATCTTTTATGAAGCATGTATAGTACAGAATTGACTTTAGAGCTTTTTTCAAGCTGTCCTCCCAGGTCTCCAATATGGTTAGTAGTAAGGAGAGTGGGAACCATCCATCTCTATACTGTTCACATGTATAGATAACGCATACACAGGGCTCATGGCATTTTTTTATTTTTTATGAAACATAATAAAAAGTATTTATTACATTTTTACTTTAAAGCTTTTATACATTCTAGCATTATTTACAGCTAAACATGCAGGCAAAAGATGCGAGTGTTTTTAAAATGATTACTGTTAATGTTTCTGCTTGTCAGAAGTGCTTAAATTTTCCTGCACTTTGTCTAAAAACTTAGTACTGTTGCCTTTTAAGAACAACACATTTAAAAGATCTTGCAAGTCAGATTTGCAAACACTGCTGACAGTTTGTGATGAATGATATTGCAAAATTTGCAAGATGTTTGTCATTTTGCACAGCTGACATATTAAGGAGCAGATTAAGAAATGCAAAACCCCTATGGAAAACAACTATCCCAAACAAAAACCAAAACAAACCTCAAGCAAACCTTGAACCCAGAGAACACACACACCAGAATCTCTCACCCGGGTTTTCTCTCCCAACTTCCCACTCAGCCAGTGGAACCCAATTGTTCTCAGTGCATTTTCTCTCACCATATGGTCTCCTCATTACCATACACTAAGAGTCCATATGGGAAACTTGTGAAATGAACTGTATTCATTTTAACTGCCAGATGAGCAGCCTTTTGCTTTGCAAGCTTAGCTTAAGTCATCTGCTGTCTTCATGTTGTTATGGCAACACGGCACCAATAAAAAATTCTAATCTACTGTAAGTGATCACAGTATTTTAAGTGCTTGCCTATAACTGCCCTCAAAGGGGAGGAGGGAAGAAGGGTTATATTCTTCCAAAGAGCAAAGGGTTGTTCTTCATTCCAGCAGGTGTCACCAAAGAAGCTGGTGAGATGGGTAGAGGTGCCACCGTGCCCATGTAGTGTAGTAGACATGGATCGTAAGGGATGTGGATTGCAGAGGGATGGATGGTAGTGAGGATGGACTGTAGACTCTTTGGGAGGGTCCAGACAAAAAGAAACACTGAAAGTCAAAAACTGCAGTTCTTCCAGCAGACATGTTACTCTGCTGGTGCTGTGCAGCCTGCCACAAATAAAACTCTAGATTCTAAACTACACAGGCAACAGATCCTTTTGGTAGCTTCTCCTTCACTGGCATGCGAAAAAATCTCAGCCTCCACGAGTCTGCTCTTCCTGTACATGGGAATTAGTCATTTCCAACACTGTGCTAATTAAGAGCACCTTAAAGTAATGGAAGTAGGCAGCAACATCCTTAAATATAAATCATTTTCACCTCCGTGGGCCACATGATATGTTGCATCTCTGTCGCTCTATCTGTATTGAAAGTGAATGTTTATAGTCTCAGTTCATCAGTTCACATTAGCCTCATGCTGAAT
The DNA here is from genome assembly GCF_024362965.1 of Panthera pardus. Lineage (NCBI taxonomy): Eukaryota > Metazoa > Chordata > Mammalia > Carnivora > Felidae > Panthera > Panthera pardus. The sequence continues at coordinate 49,949,288 of NW_026526765.1, read as the reverse complement.
ATTTAAACACAGAACAATTTGAACACACCATGAAGGAAGACAGTGACTGCACTTTCATTTGGAACAGCAAGGGCTCATCTAATAATAATTTAGTAAATCAGCCATTTAGTGGCTCGGTTGTGCACTGCATTGTGCCAAGTATTATTCAGTTCAACTGTACACTTGCAGAATTGAAATTCAGACTCTCGTCACAGGCACTGTTTTTGCTCAATGGAGAGACAAGACCCAAAATCACCCTCCCTAAAGAGCGTTAGTGTTTAGTGATTTATCATAAATACAGAGCTGGGGCAAAATAAAACCAGAGTCGACTGTATACAATGTATTCTAATTATGCTGTTATTGTTTTAGTCTTTATGCAAAGACTATCAGTGATTCAAAACCTGCAGTTGCATCAGTGAAAATACAAATAAGAAATCTTTGCATAGCCACATTGCCTGTTAGCAGAAAAGGGGGATGAGTAAGGGTTTCAGAAAAGGATAAAGAAAAACCTTCCATTTTTGTCTTCCATACCGTGACGCTAGCCACTCTCTCAACTTATTCATTCGTTTATTTTTGTAATTTGAGGAAACTCTATTAACATTATATCCAGGAACCCAAATGACTCTACTCAAACAAAAATACAGAAACAAAAAGCAAATCATATGGTATATTGAACTCTTAGGAAAAGCACAGTTGAGTTTGAATACAAGAAGCATTTTGTCTCTGCATTCTCTTGTTAAACACACAAACTATGGGATGCATACCTTTTCTTCCTCTCTCCCCTTTATCTGCCAGAAACCTTGCGGGCAAATCCCACAACCTGTTTTGATAATGCGCTCAATTTAGAGGCTGGTGTCCCCTCTACTTTTGCTTCTTTTAGTAGGGGAGTTTAGCTTGATCTATGCACACCTGAAATTGAATATAGAATCGTGTATGTGGTTATGAGTATGCAATTTTTTAAATGTTTATTTATTTTGAGAGAGAGAGAGAGAGAAAGAGAGAAAATACCAAGCAGGATCCACACTGTCAGTGCAGAGCCCGGCTCGGGGCTCGATCTCATGAACCATGAGATCATGACCTGAGCTGAAATCAAGGGTCTGATACTTAACTGACTGAACCACCCAGGTACCCCAATGAGTATGTATTTTTTGAGGGGAGGAAGATTATAGCTTCATTTAAAAGGCCCATGATCCTCACAAAGAGCTATAATTTTCCCTTCCTTATTTTGTCTTTAACTGACTTATTTTTCAGTTAAGTTATTCCACTTGTCATTATTATATCAGGCCCATTTCGGAGATGGGACAACTGAGGCTCAGAGAGGCCAAGTAATCTGCTTTAGCTTATGCAGCTGGAAAACGGAGTTTTCTATCTCACCAGACTTCCTCACTGTTAATCTGTTCAGAATCTTTCAGTGCTATTCAAATAGGACTGCATCTCAAACAGCACTCAAGGCACATAATGCACATATATGAATGCATATAATTTGCCAAAGTTCTCTGGAAAATAAGGGAAGATTATCAATATTATGGCTGGCTATTGCTCAACAAAGCACCAAGTGCTGGCATTAACACTGCTCTACAGATGAGGAAACAGAGGCATGCATTTACAATGCTAGTAAGTGCCAGAGCACGGATTTGAGCCAACTATATTGAACTCCAGAGCTAGTATCCCTAAGCTCTGACTCCTAGAATTAAGAAAAAGGAATTTGAAGAAAAAAGGCAATTTTGCAAACCAATGCTAAAAAAATCCTCAAGCTTGGCTAGGGATGGGGGTTGGGGGGGGCGGTAGAGGAGAGGGCAATGGTAGTATGGACTGAGGTTAGCTCACAAAGGGCCAAGCCAAGCAAAAGTGGCAACGTGAATGAAAAACATGCACATAGAAACACTGGAGATAATTCTTTTTCTCTTTAGCAGTAGAGTCATTGTCATAGGGACTTGTAATGTCAGTTATTCCAATAGCTGGATTCTGGAACGGAACCTCTTGCAAGTTCTTTTTTAGTACTGAGCTCTTGATGAGGGTAACTGTGTTTATCCTACTTCGTATCACATCCGCTGGGCAGAGGAATCAATGTAATTACTCATTAGTTCAGGGAGAAGTCACAGGAGGAGCAAGGGCTAACTCCTGTTTCCCCCTTACAGTCCAAAATCCTCCTCTTGGACTGAAGCCCTGAGAAAGAGACACTAGGAGGTAGGTCTTCAACCTTGCTCACTATTTTCAGCCTTGAGTTACACTTCAATTAAGCATCAGAGTAATAAGAACTGAGCCCCAGCAGTCTCGAGGCAGTGGATTTTAATTGCAGTTAAACTCAGGACCATCTGTAAAGCCTTGAGAATTTACAGTTATCATTCGTCTAGAGGTACATATAATAACCGGTGATGTTGGAAAATTTAAGAAGCAAAGCAAACTGTATTTTTGGCTCCCTTAGATATACTTAAAGTACAACATAGTTCCAACATGCATATATCACTTACTCAAGTTTAACTATACGTACTTGTCCAAATATATAAATATACACATCTGTATACACGCACACCAAACACATACATACACATACATAGGTATGACAGTAAATTTCTCTGTTTACTCAGTGGTCCTTTGACTTTCAAACCAGATATTTATTCTGCTTTGCCCTAGGGAAAGGGAAGCCACAACCCAAAGACAAAGAGAAACAGAAGTAGTTAATTTTCGGCTTTTGTGTTTCTAAGAGGCCAGGCCTTGGCGACTTAAAAGATTTTCAAGGGTAATTTTGACTCTAGGCAGTTTTTGTTTCATGTGCTGACTTTACAACCCACCCCTGAAAAAGGCACCTCTGTCCATAGCCTTCTCTTTAAGCAGAGACTTTTATCCTGATCAGAAAGTCGATTTCCAAGGCCACTCAGCAGGACCTAACCCAGAGCGTCGGTCTTAAACCAGTACAATGAATTGGAATAAGAAGAGCCGGCCAGAGGTTACCAAGTTCAGCTCTGTACCTCCAAGCAGGTCATATTCACAAGGGTGCAGGCACCATTTTTCACTGTATTTGTGGCGGGAAGCACCCCAGGCTCCCATTCACCAATTACCATGACACCATTTAGAAGAGAATGCCAGGAGACCAAAAAGAGGGGGAAAAGCCATTGTCATAACTCTTCTCAGGAATACCTGGTTTCACAATTTATACTTAACTGCTGACACTTGAAAAGTCGAACATTTTGGTAAAATGAATCAAGCTGTAATGTTTCTTTTATGAGATCCCCTTGCAGGAAAGGGAGGTTTGGCACCTTGTGGAGACCAAGCTTAGTTATCCATCATAGTAGTCAGCTGTCCTAGCCAGCTTCTCAGAGGTCACGCGATCGAACCAACAGCTCTTACAACTATATTATTGCTTACGGAACAGTAATTGAGGCACCAGATAAAAATTACCTGGTCTAATAGGCAGCGAACAATTTTCACTCAATAAAATTATAAGCCAAATCATTCATTTCATAACACTCTGGCTAATTTATTTGTTGACCTTTTATTATCCATAGCTCTTCAGTGGTATTAACTGCAACTCAGACAAAATCTCTTGTTCATTTCACTTTCATTGATTTTTTTTTTCCATTGAGGCAATAACGGCCGCTTGAAAACAGCCTTTTTCTTTCCACTGTAAAAGTCAATCATGTAAGTTAGTATGTCTTACGTTGGTATAGCTGCCTTAGCTTACAACCCACTTTAATTTCATGTGATTCAGAAGTCTTCTATACCATGTTTGCAACAAAGGCAAAGCTTTCTGCTGCGCCTCTAGCCACATGGCACGATGATACATAATAATATGTTTGAGAAGGAAGAGTGCTCTCATTTAATCTGAACATCAAATCAACTTTAAAATTAGAGAAGGTTCAGAAATCCCCCCACATTTTATTTAGACTGGGCTAGAACGACTTCAATGCCTCTTGTATTAATAGCAGTAGACCCTTTCAGATTATTTAATTCCTTTGTTGTGGAAATTTCTGCAGATTTTAATTGTGGCTTGAATTTTATTTTTCTTTGAAGAATATGGGCAATGTGCATGTGCTAGAACATTCAGTAAGCTTCAGCTGAAGCTTCTTATATAATAAAATACCATGAAGTCTTTAGAATGCAAGGTTGTAAAATATAATTGTTACACATTTGGCATTTTATGCCTCCCTAGAAATAACCACTTGCTACCTACACCTCATCTATGCTCCTCCTTTCCATTTCAATTTACTCTAAAGTGGTCCTTAGCCATAATGAGAATGCCCCTTTCAACAGAGACATGTTTAATTATATCAATGCTAGATGTAAGTGACTCTTCTCAGTCATAGGGCTTCTGAGTAAAGAGTGCTTAAAGTGTGGCACAAAAGGTTTCTAATGCTCTGTGGTAAGCTCTATTTTGAGTTCATATTACCAGAAAAATGAAAAATTTGAGGAATGTCTCAGAGGATCGGAAACTAAACAGGGCTCAAGTATTATTTTGGTTTGTTTTACTCCTTCCCTCACTGCCCTCATTATATGATTTTTTAGAATGCAAAGTCTACCATTGTGGAATTTTCCATTTGGCTGAATAAACACGAAGGAAGTTGGGATCTAAAACTACCCTCCACAGAAATTACCTCTCAGTACAACTAGTATTTATTGTTTTGTACATCCAGCTCTGCAGGAAATGGGCTGTGAGAAACTTCCAATCAATTTTTCAGTTTTCAGGTGTTCCAATCAGCAGTGTCGCCCAGACTTTCAGAAGGAAATGGGGAAAGAGCTAGAACTTAGAGGCTCGTGAGCTGAGTAAACTGTTCAAAATCTGGACCCATTGGTAAACTCTACAGTGAGAAGGCAAATGAAATTAATGCTGATTCCATTGATAGATGCTTATCGCCTCTAAGCTGGGGTGGGGGAAGCCTCTGCCATTCCACTCCATTTTATGTTGCCGATATTTGGGCCCATTGCATCTTGAATCCCCCGATAAAGCAAAAGAAGATTGGTGATAAATAGGTGTCAGGGAAATGTGCAGTGACAGAAAGGTATTGTATTTCTTTCTCAGGAATCACCCAAGTTTAGCTTGACTTTGTAGGTTAGCTTCTGTTTTCTTCTACATCCTGCAAAACATTTCCCACTTGAGAGAGCATAAAGCCAAGCACAGATTGTCCTCACAATTTTCTGAAGTATCCCGGGCCTTAATTTTCAAAGGGGGTGCCCAGAATCTCAAAATCTGATTCTAAAATTTGAAATTAACGTTGTGTTGGTAAGTGGATATTCCTCTGGCTTTATGAGCTGAAATATATGCTCTGAGTGAAGGAGAAAGTTCAGGCCACATCCCCTGCTCATCTGGGTTTGAATTACTCAAAACATTGAATTGGATTTATAAAGGGACACCATATTGGACAATTAGAGAACCTTCCACTTCACCCTGGAAGGCTAGATGTAGACAGTGAATATGAGTTTTTACCTACATATCTGAGGGCAGACACTGAAGAGAAGATTCACATGGAAGGGGAATAATCCTTAGAGATTTTACCTTCATGAACTCAAAAGAAAGATGAATTAGCCATATCTGCATATCAGACATGATGTGCCTGGTTCCTAAGACTGTGCAAATACCTAAGTATTTCTAAGGGTGTAAGAGAACAGTTAATAAAAGGCTGATGTATATCAAGACCAATCTCATGTTGCTAACAGTCTATAACTTGAGATAATGTCTGTACCCAACATGATTCATTATATTAATCACAAAATTAAAATGTAAGCACAAGCCAGCAGGAGTAAAAGAGCAAATTCATAAAAGAAAAAAAAAAGTGGCATAAAAACCCCCCACAGTGATCAAGACTTGACCTTGGGGAATTTATATATTGGATTAAGAGGTCTGGAGCCAAATAGAACACCAAATTTAAGTCTTGTGCTTTTATAAACCATGCCAAATGTATGCCCTTGTCATTTCATCATATAAATTAAGCATGTACTTTAAAAAACCAGTAACTATCTTAGAATAAACTTTTCAACGAGACTTTCTCAAGGCCTGTGTTTTGCTGAACATTGTGCTAGGGGCTTAGAGAAGATGATTAGATATTCATGGCCTCAAAGGGCCTACAGTCTAGTTGTGGATAATGAAGACTAACATAGTTAAAATCAGAGCAAAAGGACCCCGCAGCATCTACTTCTGTGCTGTGCTGGATGGAATATTCAGCACTATTTTTCAGAGTTAGAATAAGAGAGATTAGAAGCTGCAGTGAAGGTGGAATCAGTTCTGACAGAACAGTGTAAATCTCAAGAGCACAGGCTCTGATGTCTGACACCTGAGGGTGAATCCCTGCTCAGCCAATGTCAGTTATATGGACTCAGGGAAAGTTGGCTGACCTCTCTGAGTCTCAGTTTCCTCACCTGCCAAATGGTGGTATGGGCAGTACCCTAAGATGCTCTCTGTGAAGACTGGGTGAGTTAATGTTCCACTTTCAATAAACAACAGTTATTTTTATCATTACCAAACCACCACCACCTTCATTACCAGGCTTTGGAGGACGAGAAGGCGTTAAGAATGGGCACAGAATGAAGCCAGCATTCCGGATAAAGGAAAGGCAAAAGGAGTGAAGGTCTAGAGATGGGAAAGAGCCAATGTTTTGCTTCTAGGCTAGGGAGGACTAGCTAGACCAGAATAGAGAGCAGTTCTTCAGATGTGCAGGGAGAGGAGGTTGGATATAGAGGGTAGGACAAGATGATGGGGAGAATCTCTTGTAACCCCCATAGAACCCTGTATCTTAATTCTGGGAAGATAATGTGCCTTGAAAAGTGCTGGAGAGTAGTATCAGTTTGTTGACTACTGGAGCAACAAGAGGCTCAAAAATTATTTGCTAATTGAGGGGGTTGCAACATAGGAAATAAAGATGAATCTTCCTTCTGTCTTTGCAGCCCATTCAGCATCTTTATTATAAAGGCTGCAAAACATAAGTAAAAACCCATAACAATTAGGCTTGAACTATTTCTCAGAGTTGAGTCTCCCCAGTGTTTCTGTAGACTCTAAATAGCTTATCCCTTTTTTTCTTTGCAGACCCCACTCACATTATCATCAACCAATGGTCATAATAGGACAGGGGAAGCCAGGTTTTAACTGTGAGGGAAAATAGATCAGTGAAAGTTGTTCATTTTAAGGAGTAAACATTTTTTGTTTCTTTAAGAGAGAAGAGATCAAGGCCATGAAAAGAAAAATAGTCTGAATCAGGATGTAGATTGGAGAACAAGCATTAGCTCTATAAGGAGACTCTGGGGCTTTTCAATATTTAGGATACTAGTATTTATCTTCTTTATTCCCCAATGGGATATGTTGTTAAATCTAAGGATAGGATTAATTATCTTAGAAGAATCTAATCTCTACCTTCATGTTTTAAACTGCAAGCAGGGAGATGTTTTAAACATTATGAAAAGAAGAGAAAATCTCTCCTGACAAATAAATGCCTTGAAAAATTAGATATTAGTACTAGTCAAGTGTTCTTTCTTTTCAGAAATATTAAAATTGCATATTAGAATGGAAGGAGCCTTATACTATACTTCCTCCTAATGCCACAAAAAATAAGACTTTAGGAACAATTTCCGAGACAAAAGATTATATGAAACATCCAGTTCTTCCCCTTATGGGAAATTTCTTTTTTTTTTTTTTCTTTAACATCCCAGGCTCAATCATTTCCTAATGTGAAATTACAGATTTTTCAAATTACCATATAAAACTGCGAAAAAATTACACTTGTGACCACAGAAGAGATAGCATACACTATCAATTTGATTTTAAAAGGCATACATCTTTTATACTACCTGTCATTTTTATAATGCCTTTTACAAATTTAATCAATACATTTTAACATTCTATATACTTTAAGTGCAATATACAATAAATATTCAAGTTTCATCTTAAACATGCTTTAGCCTTTAAATTGTTAAAACTGCAGTGCCCTTTCAATCTACTTACATAATGTCATAAAATATACATTTCAAGGTAAATGAAGTCAGCTACTTCAATTTAGTCCCTCAAACTGGTAGTAAATGAGAGGTTAACACTATGGTGCCAAACCCATTATTGAGTAAATTTAGCACCTTGGACAGCTCTGTAAAATCTTTATTGCTTTCCTGACCTGCTCGTCATGTTCTGTCTGTGTGTTCAGTGGCTCTCAGCTCTGATTGAAAGGCAATATATTAGATCCCCAACACAAACACGCTTGGGGGCTAGTTCACTGGGAGCGTAATGACATGGAGGTGAGAGCAATTTTCTGGTCACCAAAATCCAAGCACCTTGCAGGTCCATTGCACTAACTCATAGAGGACCCAGAAATTTCCTTTCTCCTTCCCATTTGCAGAAATAACTAATAGAAGCTGAATCACAATGGCAGAGCTGAACCAAATGTGGGCTCTCCCTTAAATCCCAAAGTCCATACTGCAGTGAAGGACATTTTAAAATGGGCAAGGTATCATTTAAGGAAATCACTTTCAGGGCAAGAAATCCAGGTTCGCTGTCTACAAGACTGCTGGTCTGAAGTGCTGCAGGGCTGATGACCCACCTATGGCAGTGTGCCTACTGGGAAAGCATAACCCAGCTCTGTGGATAGAAGAAGGATGTAACTTCATAAAGCAAGATTCACATGTTTCATTTTCAGAGGATTAAATGGTGATGAGAGCTCTGGGTATTGAATAAGCAGAAAAAGAAACAATTGGATTATGTCACTGAAAAACCTTTATAGTCAAAAATATATGAGAGTAAACTGTATAGCATACACTAGTAGCTGAAATTTTTTCAGGTTTACAAAAACTTTAAAGATCTTGGAGTTTATTTTGAACTTCCCTCCTCCCTGGTTCTGTGTAATTAATTAAAATAAGCACTGGTCTGAGTCCTCAATGATAGTGTTCCAAGATTGAAATTCACAAGTGCAGTTTCCAACTGCACCTCATCTTGTTTTTTCCCTAAAATGAAAAGAAAGAAAAATACCCTCTCTGCCAAATCCAAACACTGGCATAAATATTTATTTGAAGAAATAAATGAACATAGACCCAGAGAAGTCAAATCTTAGTAAATAAACTAACTTGATCCTGTTTTGTTTTAATCTTTCCTAAGCGCCATGAGGTTTTAGTGAAAGCAGCACGGGCCGAATTTGATATGGGGATAGGGTTTAGTGTGCCCATACCGTAGTAAATTATTAACTGGTGTGGTCAGACAATACGGCAAACAAAAAGTGGTAAATTATCTTGTAGCTTGCATTAAAGAAAAAAATAAGTTATTTCGGATGTATTGATTCAAACCTCATTGATTATATAATGCTTTTCATTCCTTATATAAAAAATAACTGAACTGTTTTACAAACAGGGTCTAGCAGCTTAAGGCTCAATAAATGTTTATTGAGAAGTGAAAACCCCTCTATCTCATTTTTGAATTTAGGACATTATATATGTCATAAGTAGTTACTGCAGTGTGACAACTATTTTATCTTATATTACAGAAAATTTAAAATTGAAAAATGTTAATATGTATCTAAAAGCTTGTCATTTCAAGAGTTGTTCAAGGATTTTTGAAGAGGCTATGGTGACAGCAAAATGAATGTAATTATATCCCTATTTTCTGATCAGCATCTACAGTATATGAAAATCGAATAGCACGGCTTCTCCAATGAAGAAATCTATTGTGTGAAATATTTAAAGTTTAACTTCTTGAAACTTTACCCACAGGAAAAAAAAAAAGTAAACATATCTTCTTGCAAATCACCTCTGATAATCATGCCTGTATGTTTGGTTCTCTGATTAGCCTCCATTTTACAAGCCTAACTTTCCTCTTCATACTCCAGTTTAAATGAATATGAAGAAAATTAGGTCAGAATGAAGACAGAGTGACTTCTTTTGGTTGAATGAAAAAAATTACCACCACACACACTTTTGTAGAGTGTGCTATTAGAAACAAGCATACAAGCTAAATACAGAAGCCTACCTAAATGAAAAGAGGGAAACATTTTTCTTCAACTAGAATGAAAAGCAGAGCATATATCTAGGATGAGAATGAATGCGCAAATGGGGAAAATGACAAACAGTACTGAAATAGCAAAGAATTGCTATAAAAGATACAGACTGTGCCAGTCATGAAAATTGGTGCAGAGGGAGCTTCCGGGGGCAGGAGAATCCTTCTGTAAGAGCCTCTGACAAACAGTGCATTGCCCCAGAATGTGAGTTTACTCCATCACTCCCTTATGTCATGGCTCTACCACACAAGGGAGATAAACAAAAGAAGTTTAATGCTACATGCTTCCAGTAGCCAAAGATTGATTGGAAATCCCTCGAAAATGACCTGTCTGATAAGGTCATGGTTCCTGGAATAAGCAATTAAGTACTAAATAAACACATCTTAGGGATTCATAACATGCACTGAATGACATCGATTGTAGTAATCTAGTAAATGACCTCGCAATTGTATTCAGCAATAAACATATGAGTGCTTTACCGTGCCTATGGCAGACTATTGAGTGATGTATTTTATCCTCCAGTACCAATGATGCTCACCTTTTGACTCAATTAAGTGTGTATGTGAACAGGGATAAATTGGTGATTTAACAGCATTCTGGGGTTTCCCAAGCTACTGCCTTTAAAACAGTGTGTTGGCAAAGTATGGCCAGAGGGGACTATGACGTGGTCCTGTGAAGAGATGAGGACAAGTGGCCTTCACTCAGACGACTGTATCTGCTTTTCTCTTGACAGGAAGTAATACTCAAAAGGGCTGCAGACCTGGTGGAAGCGCTGTATGGGATGCCACACAACAACCAGGTGAGCGCGACTGTTGAAGATCTCGGATTCCTTATTGTGTTGAAAAAGGGCGAAAAACACAAAACCACTTGCATGAGTTCCGTGTCATCCAGACGTGAGACATAAGGCTATTCCGTTCTTTCTTATTTTGTAAATCTCTTATTACCTTTTCAATGGAATCATTTCCTTATGAGAATAGGTACTCCATTTAAAACAAATTTTCCATGGGAATGTACTTCATAATTGAGGAAGAGAGTTACCAGTGTTTTATTTTATTCCTCTCAGGTTTTCAAGCAGATTTAGGAGGAAAAGGGGGTTTAATTTCCTCTCCTAAAAAGAATGATAAGGCCTGACTATAATTGTCTGCTTCTATTCACAGAGCAGCTCCATGTATATGATTCAAATTGCTCTAGAAACCAGGAGTCTGGGCAATCATTCACTCTTTTTTTGTGTGACTTGAATCAGTGTCCAGGGGACACAGTTCCACTAATACTCAGGGACACAGATAGTTATCTACAGCCTGCCCTTAGCTTTAGTACGGGAGAGGAGTTGTAGCCTCTGTGTGTGTGTGTGTGTGTGTGTGTGTGTGTGTGTGTGTGTATGTACCACCAGAGTTCCTGTGTGTTATTGGCTGCCGGGTGGGGGTCGGGGGGACGCCATGATGCTGTCACATGCGGGGTAGTAATATGGAAGGTAGTAATATGGAAGGGTAGTAATATGGGGCTAAGACAATGGCCTTTCAAAGTCAGTCAAACAAGGTTATGCAGCCCAGCTCTATCCTTAATAGGTTAGTGTCCTTATGTGAGCTCTTGGCCTCTCTCTGAGCCTCATTCCCCCATTTGTGATATGGGCCCATTATGATGAGACTTGTCCCAGGTTTGCTGAGAGGTTGCAGAAGGTAATGCAGTTAGAGCACTGGAAGCCCTGAGCACCGGGCCTGTCGTATAGTAAACACTGGGGAAAAAATGGCTTTCCTGGGAGTATGACTAAGGGTAGCTAAACGGAGTATTGTTTTACTTTGCAGGAAATTATTCTGAAGAGGGCCGCTGACATCGCAGAGGCTCTGTACAGTGTCCCCCGTAACCACAGCCAGCTACCGGCCCTCACTAACACCTCGGTCCACGCGGGAATGATGGGCGTGAATTCCTTCAGTGGACAACTGGCTGTGAATGTCTCGGAGGCGTCACAGGCCACCAATCAGGGTCAGGAGCCTGTTCCTCTCCCTCCCCGTTTCCTTGCCCCTTCCCAACCTCGGACTGCTCCCCAGCCCCCACCCCTACCACTTATTTGGCATAAAACAATTTTTATTTAAAAACATCTTTTTCCGAAAGGGGAGATTCCTAGTTTCTGTGTATCAGATATTACTGTAGAATTTGGGTTATAGTGCTCGCAGCTGGCAGTCTGGTTCGGGGGCTAGAAAGGAGGCATGCATTTAGCCATCTCTCCATTTGACTTTTCACCATAAACCATGAATGACAGATCGCAAAGAGGGTTGGAATTAAAGTTCTGAGGGGCCAAAGCACATCATCCTCGCCCAGGGAATAAGAACCTGTTAACTCCAGGGTACATCTCTTAGATTGGGATTTATTTCTGCTCCAAAATGATAATTTATAGGCCCTGCATTGCCACTTCTCACGGCCCTGCTAAGTATTTATGATCTCCTAAGAAATGTGTGTTTTGCTCGCTTCCCATTTTAATCACAGAGCTAGCACTACCAACCCACACACATGAATCACCCAAGCCCTTCCCTCTGGGATGCGGCAGCGGGGCAAGAAACAGAGGCCTTCCTTTCCCGAGGCTCCCAGGAATGCCACCCTCATCCCGGTTTCGCCCCCACCCCTCAGGTTTCACCCGCAACTCAAGCAGTGTGTCACCACACGGGTACGTGCCGAGCACCACCCCCCAGCAGACCAACTATAACTCCGTCACCACGAGCATGAACGGGTACGGCACTGCCGCCATGTCCAACCTGGGCGGCTCTCCGACCTTCCTCAACGGCTCAGCTGCCAACTCGCCCTACGCCAGTAAGTAGACTTGTGTGTCCTGCGCTTCTGTTCGTGTTGCTTGGTTAACTGGGCGTCACGCTGTGTGGCCCACTGTGTAGGTCTCCTCAGTTTGAGGACCCCCACCACTCAAGGCCTGGCCCCAGGCGATGCTGTGAAAGGCGCCGTTGTCTCTGCCCTCCCTTGCTCACCTTCCTCATCCCAAAGTCTCCCTCTTGGCCAGAACTGTGCTGCAACCCGAAGCAGTGGTGTGATGTCATCGCCCGGACCCAAGCTTCAAGTCCCGTTGCGGAGGGGTTTGACTCCTGCTTCTACCAGTCGCTGACTGGTGGCCAAGGGCAAGTTCTCTCCTCTCCAAGCCTCAGTTTTCGCATCTGCAAATGGGGAAGGAACTAACACCCATCCCGTACAGTTGTTGTGAGATAAAATCATGCATGTGATGAGTTTGTCCTGATGCCTGGCCCACAAGAGGCACGTTCAGTAAACCTGAAGAATCATGATGATGGAATCATAATAATAAGTTATGCTGCTACTGCAGCATAGTCCCAATCGTCTAAAACTTAAAATCTCTCCCTTTAGGAATATGACTCCTTTTTTTTTTTTTAAAATGCTTGGAATTTTTCTCCTCTGTGCTTGATGTGTACTAAAAACAAATAACAACAACCGACCAAAAAAAAAACAAAAACAAAAAAAACAAACCACTTTATTTTTTCCAATAATTTGGCAAGATGAAAAAAAAAACACACACATGTACAAGAATTATTTTTTTGGTGCCATGTCCTTCCTTGTCTTAAAGAAGTTGAGCTTAAAGAATTTTTTGGTGCAACATTTAGATTGTATCTAAAGAACCTCAGGGAACTGGCATCTTTACTTATAAAATGTCCTGGGCTGTGTTTCTACAGTCTCTTTATCTGCCTCTGAGGATTTTTACATAGATAACCAAGTTTATCTTGGACAGTGTGGGTAACTCTTCTGTTTTGTAAAATGAGGCCAAACTCTTAGACATTTGTGGAATGATAGAAGATGTGTTGTTAAATGAAAGAATATTGATTATTTTTAAAAAACGAGTCTTGGCTAAAAAAACCACAAAAAACCTAAAAACCATGCTGTCTCTAATATTGGAAATGTGGAGCGTTCTAATCCTTTGAAAGAAGAAAGATCATTCTTGGCTTTTGAGAGTGGTTATTTCTGAAAGTAATACTTAGAGCCTTTTACTTTCTGGGTGAATTTTTATGCTCTGTGTGTGCTAAATTTTATATTTCCACTTTATCTGTTTGGAATCAGCAGCTTTTTGAACATTTATAATTTCCCCAAATAATCTGCATACATTATGTCTGCCTACTCAAGAGTCCGTGTTTGGGACCAGTTTCACATTGGATTTTGATTCATCGAAAGGTTGTTTCTCATAGATCTATCATTTCAGTGTTCTCCCATCTACTCAATCAGAAAATGTTTCAATCATGACCTGAAAATTAAAAGGTGGCATTCTTAATTAAATCAATAAACTAATTGCTATATGGTAGCAATTCAATTTAGGGGCTTGGATTGCTGTCTTCCCAAGCCGGTGCAGACATGCAGCAACTTCAGCCCGAGATTGCATCTGTCGGACTGTGAAACTTCCAACATTTAATTTCCATTAATTGATTTCCTCAGTGCTCACAAATATAGTATTAAATTCTCAAATAGGCTCTCAGATGGGATGGTTTTATCTGCATAAATGCAAATAAAACAATAAACACAAAGCCCAGCTGATTTGAATTTTTGCTTCCATAATATTTAATTATTCATAAACCACTCATGTTGAAAAATTCCAAACAGAATAAAAAATAAAATAAGACATTCCACTGGTGAACACACTTTCTGGTGTGGTGGCTGATAACTAATAACGTTATAACAAATGGAGCTGCTTGACTATATTTCACCCTTTCCTCTGTTAACCACCCCCCTCAAACTCCCCACCTCTAAATACACATAATGATCGCATTTGCCAACGAGATTAATTGCCTTCCTCAGTGAACCAGCAGGATTTCAAGTCTACGAATATTTAAAAATCAAACCTCCAGTGCAGGAGTTTTGCAATTTAAATGGGTGTTATTATTGAGCGTATTTTCACATTTACAAATCCTAAGAGATGTATAAAAATGCTGGCCTCATTAAAAGAAAAAGTACAGTTTAGAAAATGTTTGTGAAAACTCTGAGGATGGCGGCTCTGTGTTCTGCTCCGTAAAGCATTCGGTGCCTTTGGATTGTGTAGTGCCGAGGGCTGATTACAAGGGGTCATTTCCCCCTGATGGCAATTGCTGCTTATTTCCCATTTGATTCCCGCTTCCCTAACTTTCCACAGCCAAGAGGCCAAGGGAAGGCCAGCCACCTACACAGCGTTTTAGACTCTCTGGGGGGCTCATGGGAAGGAGACCTTTTCCCCTGGTTATTTGTTTCCTTTGCAGGGTGGTGTAGTAGAAAGGACACTGAATTTGGGTTTGGTTCCTGGCTTCCCCTGCATTCTAGCTATGGCCCTTGGGCATGTCACTGAACTATTTTCTGAGACTCAGCTTGGTCGGCTTGCTCAGGTATAAAAAGGATGTAATAGGCCTGAATTTAAGATTGCTTTGGCAGTGACATAAGATGAAAACGACATGAAGATTCTTGTGAATGATAAAGCAGTATGTAATGTTGATTACATAATGTGAAAAATAATACAGTAGAAGGAAGTACTTAGAATTTCAATGAAATGCCTGAAAATCACTGGGCAGGATTTATACTTGTCCCCAGGAGATGGAGGAAATAGAAGGTGAGTGTATGAAAATACTGGTCTTGAGTGGAGAGGACTCACTCTGTACCAAATCTGTCTCCTGAAGTAACCATGAGACTATTAGCAGCTAGCGAGATATGGATGGCCAGGCTGAAAGGACCGTGTTGGTAGAGAATGTGCATCTACCAAACTCATGTCTCCAAGCAACTAGGCTTTCTCCCTCTCTGAATTGCCAAAATTCTCCCATCATCGATAATCCACATTCCCACTACTACTAGACTGTGAGTATTTGCATAAAGCTCCTATCCTACTGCCTATTAATTCACAAGCATTCATGTACAGCTCCATGGGGGATAGAAAGAATTTGGAACTTTGACTTGTAGTTTTGCATTATCCACAAATGTTGCTTGTGGCAGTCTGTTTGTCCACATGGCCTTCCACCTACCCTTCTTCCTCACATCTCTCATTCCATTAGTGACCATGCTGTCTCAGGCTGGCCTCCTCCTGCCTCTTATATCCCCAGCCACTTTGCTAGAACCTTAGTTCAGGCCCACCTGGAATGCTTCCCTTGACTCCTCTTCCATGAAGCTTTCTTTGGTTCTCTTCCCTGCCTCTGCAGAATTGGCAGGCTCACCTTTGTCATTATTTTGTGCTACTCTATCCCTAATGAGAGCACTTTTGTTTCCTGGCCTGGGATGCCCCAGTGCGTAGCACACTGCTCGGCACATAGTAGGCCCACAATAAATACATAAAAGACCACCAGCAATGAAAGGTAGCACGTGCCAAGTACTAAGTGATGAAATCAGACAAGATCCCAAGAGTTCAGGAAGGGTCATGCTGGAAGGGTGGCCTGAGCAGGGTGGCTGGGTGAAGGGCCTCATCTCAAGATGCCAGCAGAGGCTGATTTCTCCTTTCCCATTGCCCCACTCAGTCGTGCCATCCAGCCCCACCATGGCCTCCTCCACAAGCCTCCCCTCCAACTGCAGCAGCTCCTCGGGCATCTTCTCCTTCTCACCAGCCAACATGGTCTCAGCCGTGAAACAGAAGAGTGCTTTTGCACCAGTCGTCAGACCCCAGACCTCCCCGCCTCCCACCTGCACCAGCACCAACGGGAACAGCCTGCAAGGTAAGCCCCACCCACGCCAACAGAATGCCCTGACTTCACCCCCTTCCCCCGACCCCCCAGGGCCTGAGGCAGATGCGTCACTGGTGCAAGGGCATCAGCCTTGGGCCAGCCTGCTTCTCTCTGCCCTCCTTTCTTTTGTTCCTTTGTGTTCACTGTCCTTGGCCCTGGGCCCTAGCCCCTAGCCCCACGCATCCCTCCTCTACTGGAGTTGCCTGAGCAGTCCTCTTTCAACTCCAGCAATTCTGCTCAGGCCCGGGATTTGCTTGAGAATACTGTTTCCACTTACTAATGTCATCATTTCTCTTTTCTCCTCTTTCATTCCCTGTGGTCGCCATAATCAGACCAGTCTTTTGTGGACTCTAGCAAGTTCTCCACTGCAGGGTCTCTCCCGGGACTGGCATTCTCCTGAAGTAGGTCACTCAACCTTCCCTACCTGTTGACTGTGTCAGCGTGAACGTATGTGGGGCTGATCACGGGGAGTGGGTGAGCCATGGCCTGACCAGAGCCCTGAGGTTAGAGCATTATAGACCAAAGGCCCAACACTGACTATTGGGAACCAGAACCCCCAAAATATGACTAGAGTATTCTGGGTCATATTAAAATTGTTCAATATTTGTCCCCATCACGGAGTATGGAAAATAAGAGTCACCAAGAATTGAGGTGACCTCTCTATTCATTGAGGGAAAAAAACCACCCTTTTTAAAATGGGTCCATGTGTCTTACATTTTTCTTACGTACCGTTGACCTGCACAAGCTCATTCATCCCTCACAGCAGGAGCGTGTGTTGGGCATTCAAAGCCCCTACGTTATGGATGAGAAAACTCGAGGTTAGGGAAATTATGAAATTGCTTGATTTCTGGCAGTAGTGTGTGGCCAAAGCTGGCTTCAAACTCAAGCTCAAAAATTCATCTCCTCTTTCTTTCTCCCAAGCACTTTATTACTCAGAGGGGGGTAAAAAGGATGCATCCAGGATTCCTAAGGCATCTGGCAGGGAAATAAGATCAATAAAATAATCAGCTGCCATTTATTTAGCACTGAACCGTGTTTCAGGCGCTGTGCTAAGCACTGAGCACGCTTTATCTTACTTAATCCTAACAACTTCCTAGTGAAATATGAGGATATTATGATCTCCATTGTACGGATGATAAAACTGAAGTTTAAGGAGAGTAAACACCTGCCTAAAGGCACAGCCTGTAAATGGTGGAGATGAATATAAACCCCAGCAGAGTCTGCACCCCTAACCCCCACACAGTTCCCCACAGTGCCTTCCTTCATTGGTTGTCATGCCATCTTCACTGATGGAGGTCAGCCATGGGGGTCGAGAGGGGTCAGGAGGGTTGCATACCCATCTGGGATTTCTCAGCTCTGTTTCTTACACACACACACACACACACACACACACACACACACATTATGTGTATGTATGTTATGTATATGTATATTGTTTATGTTATTTATACAGAGTATACATGTACTTGGTACTGGATGCTTTACATTGATATAATCTTATATTGATTCTTTCAAAGAAACTATGAAGTCAGTACTATTCCCTTTATATAGATGGGTAAATTCAGGCCCAGTTTGCTCAAGGTCACACGGCTATAAATAATAGAGCCGAAATTGAACCCAAACTGTGTGACTCCAGAACCTGAGCTTTCTAATTACTCTGCCTTTCAGACTCCATGCAGGCTCTGCTAAACATTCTTCAGAAACCTGCTGGCAAAGCTGCCCAGCACAGCCAAAGTCATGCCCAGTAAAACATGCTTGTGTCCCTCCCTTGAACATACATTGGCAAAGCCATCTTCGAGGGCAGAGGAAAAGAATCTGACAATGGAACTACATTTCAGACAGTATTATTCACAATGCATCATGCCCACCCCTACAAAGGGGAGCTACCCATTCATACAAATCTGACTCTTTTTCAGCTAAAAAGAATGCTTTGTCACCCTCAGTACACCTCCGGCTGGCAAACTAAGGATGTAATGCCTAAGTATAACTTTTAGTTTAAATAAGGATAAAAAATACGGAAAGCAGAAATCTGCCATTCTTGAGTTGCTTATCACCACCCTCGTTAAACAAAGATTTGATATCAAAATAAGGTAGAATGGGGTTTGTAATCAGGAGCTGACAGGTGGTGTTTGAGAAGAAAAGGCCCATAGCTCTTGGAGGGTCAGTAGCTGTATTACTGGCCAGCGGTGACATAAGCAGGTAGCCCTTAGGCAAGGCCAGGTCTCTTCTTGCCGTGTAGACCAAGCAGGGAGCAGGAAGGGACTCAGCCCAAACTGCAGAATGTCCTGGATTTAGGGGACATCTCTCTGCTAGTGTGTGTGTGTGTGTGTGTGTGTCCGCATGCATGTGTGCATGCACGTACACACACGCACACGTGCGTGTACAGGTGCTCTTAAGTAACAATGAAATGGCTTCAAAACAAGGACTCATACAGAGTTTGTTCATTTGTTATCCAGGGCATTTCTAACCCAAGTCTTCACAGGCTCCAAGAGTGCAGAGACCATTCTCCCCTGTTCTGATAAGTGGCTGAATCACCATCTCTCTGTCACATTTTTCACTTATGGCTGCACAGTGGGGAGGGTTCGAGGTGAAATTCAGGGCCACACTTTGTGCTGGATTTGCTGTTGTGGACGACATTGCCCTTTCCTTCTAATTCAGCATGTGTTCAGGGGTTTCTTTCTGCTGTTTTTTTTTTCCCAACACAGTCATGTACCAAACATCCCTACCTTTGAGGGACGCCAGGGGAGGAGGTATGAGTAGAGAGATTCAAGTCAAATTAACTGACACCATTTTCCTCTAAGCTGTCCTGTCCCTGTTCCTGCCCACTCCACTCCCAGCCGCCGTGCTCACCAGGGCCCCCATGCCTGGAATTGCGCCTTGGCCCTCTGTACCCAATGCCTGTGGCCGGAGGTGCGCTGTGCCACTGTTCCCCGGGAACTCCTGCCTGAGGTCTCGGAGTCTCCCCTGACAAAAGGGACGCTGGGACGTGGGCTCCTAGACCTGTAACTGGAGAATGACCTCATTGTTAGCTTTCTAAACTCTGCTGGTCTGTGGAGAAAGGGCATAGACGGGTTACAGAAAGGGGGTGGTGAGAGCCTCTGAAGTGTGACCTTCCTCCTTCTCCTTTTCATTGTTATAGTAATTTCATGTGGGCCCTCCTAGTTCAGAACTGTGATCATTAAGACAGGGCAAGTGATGAAAGAAGTGTTGATCAAGCAAATTGACATACAAACAAGATCAGAGGTGACATGTTTAGGCTGTTGAGGGTTTTAAAGACCTGTGTACCCCCAGCTACCACTCTACTAATTGTACTGGTTGTTTGTTTGTTTGTTTGTTTTGCCAACTCCTTAAAGGCCTTTTTCTCAGCAGCCCTGTCATGGCCTTCTCTAGTGACTGCGTGTATGTTTATTCCCCAACGAACATGCACTGCAATCTCCCATGATGGTGATGACGATGGTCACAGCCGCTGGCATGGGAGGGCTTGTTCCCAGCCTGGCTTCTGCATTATATCATGTATTCTTCCCAGCCATCCTTGATGTAGGCTCCTCCTTGTCCTCCTTCTACAGATGCAGAAACCAAGCTTTAGAGCCAAGATGGCTCATCCAGAGGTACACAGCTAGCAAATTGGAAGAGCCTGGGGTTAAAAGCCTGGCAGACTGATTACGGTGTAAGCCCCTATGCTATGTGGCCACACTAAAGTCAAGCCACTGGGTGAGGTCCATGTGGACTGCAGAATCCTGACCTTAAAATCTTTCCCTGGGGTAAAGGAAACATAACACCACAGTAAAGCAGGCAGGTCTGTCTGGGAGAGGCTGGGCACCCACCTGTGGAAATTCAGAGGAGGGGAAGATTAGGGGGAATTCAGAAGAGCCTCACAGAGAAGGGTGCCGTTGAACTGGACCTTGGAGATAGGGCAAGGGAGACTCAGGCAGAGGGAGATGGGGAGGGGGCATCATGTCAAGCAGAGGATTAAAGATAACTGGAGCCAAAGAGTAATGTACAGTAACCAGCAAGCTACTCGGCATCCCGGAGCACAGGGGCCAAGAAGTGGGGATAAGGTTAAGCAAGGAAGTCATAAACTCCATTCTTTACAAAGATTTTATGATTCAAAGTTCCTACTGCGATTCCAACTGGCTTTCTTTACCAGGTAGATAAAACCTTGGACAAATTACCATATGTCTGAGAAACTTTTTTAGGATAAAACGAATCTTATCTCAGCACTTCTGGAATCTCAGAAGATATACTATTAAAAAAGTGTAAGTGTTGTGGTCAAACAAATCTAGAAAGTGGTGCTTACTGAATCCCTGTCTTGGAGAGACACAGTGTACCTAAGTTTATTAAAAGCTCTGAGACATCCTGCAGTTAAACAAACAAACAAACAAAAAACAAAACAAACAAAAAGTCTTCTATTTAGTTCTTTAAACTTATTTGCCCAGAGAACCCTTTTCCAAATGTGAAGACCAATTAATATCCCATGGAAAACTTTGGAAAATGTGGCTGTATTTTGGATTTAAAGAGAAAATGCAGAGAAATCTTCTCTGTTCCTATCTAGGTAAAGTCATTGATAAATACTGATCCTGACTCCCCAGGTGTGTCTATTTTCATAGGTCAAGGGTTCGAGTGACCCACTGTGCCCAGCCATTGTCCTGGAGAGGTCCTCTCCCTTCTCCTAAAGCTTATGCTCCCTAGAGCATGGCTACTATGCAATTTCAGGCCTCAGAGGACTTCATTAATCAAGAGAGAGGCAGCCACAAGGAGGCTGTCACCATGCGATTGGACCTCCCCCCAGGGTAGTGATTTTAAACCCTAACCATGTCCTGGACAGTCTCTGCAGTGAAAAATTAAAAACAAAAGACCAGAGTGATTTCACAAAAATTGTACCCATGCACTGAATTTTTTCTTTCCTCACCTTATTATAGCTCAGGCTGGCTGGCCCTACCTGACTCTAGATATCTTGCAGTCCCACAGCAATCGTGTGGAGTTGTCTTTTGCGCCATGTACATGCTCAATTTGTGCAAGATATTCCCCCTATTCTGTTCCTGATTAGCTCATAATTCCTACACATGTGGTGGTTCGAGGAAGACCACATTCCACCCTCACTCCAAACTCTCCCAGCTCTGCAAAACTTTTCATTTTGTCTTTGTTCTTACCAAAATGTGAAAACCCTAATGAAAAATGCATGGCCTTTCAAACCAATAGTTTTCTGAGCTTCTGTCAGAGAACATGATCACCCTGCCGCCGGGGAAAATGGCAGAGCCACCTCGGTCTGATGATGTCCTGTGAAGTTTGGCATGTGTTACTCTCTGACAGTGTTGTGTCTTTGTGGAAATCTTCATGGGCCCGACTTGGGCGAGTCAGTGTGCCAACGGCTTTTCTGGAACTTTCCAAGCCTCAAACACCCATCCCTCTCACCCACGTAAGTAATCTTGAGGATTGAAGCACAGATACAGGAAAAACAGCTCCTATAAACCCAGGAGCTTCCCTGCAGTCATGCAGTGGGATTACTTTATAAAAAGGTCTCTTCACAGGTATAGCAGCTTACAGACTACAAACAGCGATCTTGTCCTAAAATGTATTCATCAAGAAGTGTTCTGTACCTGGAGTTTAGGAAGTCACAGATGAGATGTAGGGAGCTGTGACCCCAGTGTTCTATGCAGAGTGTTGGGTGCAGGTACATATGGGTCTTCTTCTGGAGAGAGATTCCATGGTGTCTACTAGGCTCTACGAGAAGTCTGAGGGCCAACAAAGGCACGGTAGGAAGGTATGGACAGGCCAAAGCCTCCCCCTAGATACCCTCCAATATGTCTGTTTGTTTTTAATTTTAACTGTTCGCTAACATGTATAAACTGGGCTGTTTTGTATTTTAAAACATTCAGATCTCCATTTTCTCTTGAAAGAATTCAGAAAAGCTGGTGGTTGTGAGCAGGCATTTCTGCACAGCAGTGTTGGGGGAGCCCGCTCTAAAGAAGGCATGCCCTTGGCAGAGTCGCTTTGATCCCTACCGGGGCACATCGCTCACTTATGTTCCCAGTCTGGGCTCCCAGGGCATTGGAGTCTGCACCCCCTGTCATCCAGATTAAGAAGCACTGTTAGCTATGGACTAGCACATCAGTTAGCTTTGCTTTATAACTTTTAATGGGGCCCTAGATTGCTAGATCTTTTTTATTTTTTTTGTTTTTTGTTTTTTTCCTTCTGGCCATCCAGAATTAAAAAAAAAATCCTGATGTTTTCAGGGCCCAATTAATAAACTTAATAAATGTTGGCCAGACCCACTGACCAAATCAGCAGGAAGTTTGTCAGTTGTCTGCTTTGCTTTGCATCGTATTGACACTGCCTGAGCTACCCGGCTGGCTGTCCAATAGGGCACTGCCCTTTAATGCCAGGCACACGAAGTAGATTTTGGTGGAAGGCAAAAGTAAGATTTGCTTCTCTTGCCAGAGGCTTAGAACTCCCACAGAAAGACCTGTCTTTAATAAGGGTGCCGGAACCCACCTCCAGCCTAGATGAAAGATCCTTAGGGAGGCAGAGCCGGGCTGAGCTGTCACAGTGCAAAGAGCCCCTGCCCCCTTGCCTTTGGAGCTATAGCATCTTGGAGTTTCAAGTTAAAGCTTGGGTTGAAAATCTGAGCTCCCCGTTTCAGTCAGATCTAAGGCTCACTTGAATCTTAGGGGGACTGCTTTTCCAACTGATCTCGAATCTTTGGGGGTTTAAGTTGGCCTGCATTTGGCAAGAGACACTTCCTGTTTCTAAGAAAAATGGCTTATGAGGGCTTACGAAAAGACTCCAGGAGCTTTTGGACTGCAGAATGGCTCTTGCAAAACAACATTTGGATGATTTACGTGTATATGAATCAGAAACATGTGGATTAAATTTCCCTGTGAATACAGATGGGTTTAAAAATTAACGGAAAAAGTGTTTGGCAAAATACATTTTTTAATTGAATTTAAAATGTTGGGGGTGGGGGAGGGGAAACAAGAGGGGTGTGGGGACTGCAGGGCTCAGGGGCTCACCTAGCCTCCCCGTGTCTGCAGCAGGATTTGTAGTAGTTGGGGTTTGCTTTAAAAAAGGCACATTCTTTTGGACTTGAGAGTTGGGACACGAAGAGAGCCACTTCCTAGACTCAGTCATCACTGACAAGGACATCAATTTAAATTTAGAGTTGCCAACAAAAAGAAAGCAATGACTTTCTCTCTCATCTTTGGAAGCAAAAGATGGCTGCCTCTTGCTTCTAATGGACGCATCGCTCTTACCCCAAAATATTTCAAAGTTGCCATACTGTTTTAACTTTCTTATAGACATCCCTTCATTCCTCATGCTCAGCATATGAAGTATGCTGTATGGGGTGGTGCCTTTTTGATGTAAGAAGAAACACAAACCAGAGATGTTAAACAATTAGCATGAGGTCACACAGCTAGTTTGGCAGCAGAAGGGATGGGTTAAAAGTAATAGCAGCTAACCTCTATGAGGTCTTTACTGGAGCTGACGCTGGGCCAAGCACCACACATATGTTATTTTATTTAAATCTCCAACAACCCTAAAAATATCACTGCCCTTGCAAATACCGTTAACTGCATTTTCTAGCTGAGGAAGCAGAGGTTCAAGGAAACAAGTAACTACCTCTGGGAGACATACTCAGAAAGCAGGAAAGCCAGAGGTGGAACAGTGGCCTGTCGGATTCCGTGCTTTTCTAAATACCACTGTGTGCGGGCTTCTAACTCAGAGCACTTCCAAAGATTTTTTGATTACCCCAAACTGATTTCGTTTCCCCCAGGATCTCGCCCCAGCTTTCCTAGGCTATAATTTTCTAAGAACGTGGTCAGACCATTCCAGAACCTTGAGTGCAACAGTAGTATAGGAGACATCCTGCAGGTTCATGCAAACCTGCCTTCCCCTCCTCCTCCACATTTTCTCCCAGCTTCATATTCCCCAGAACAAGGCCTGAGGTGGCTGGCATTTCCTTCTCCCCGGTATGAGGGATGAAATATAGGCATTCAGATTGCTGTTCTAGTATTCAGTCTTCGCAAATAGCACAGAGCCGTGGGATGAACTAGTTTTTTATTTTATATTACGGAAGTCACAGGGAGGGGCAAAAAGAGGGACACATTGGAAATTCTCACTAGTTTGCAAGGTTTGGGGCTGCAACTTTCCCAGCGATATTCAAACTCTGCAACTTTCCAGTTATATTTTAAGATTGAAATCAGATTTGGAAGGATGTTTAGCATCTTCTGTTCCATTAAAGACACATACACAGGCTGACTTATCATTTTTAATAAAGTACATGTATATTTTCTAACAAAAACTCATTCCAGGGGAGATGAGAGCACATTTGTGACTAATATTCAACCAACATAGTGGTGTGTGGGTGTTTTTTCCCATCTTTTTTTTTTTTTTCCTCAGTGAGAATTTTGGATGCAAAACCATTGACTTTTGTCTTCTTTTTCCACAGCGATATCTGGCATGATCGTTCCTCCCATGTGAAAGAATTGCCTTGAAGAATTTTATTAATGAAGAGGTTGGATTCTGCTACAGAGAGTAATCTGATACAAGTCCCCGAGTGGAACTTTTAACTCAGGCCTTTTTAAGAGGAATCACAATAACTGCAGATTTTTAAACAAACAATATCACCGACCTTGCAAATACTGAAATTGGAAGGGTTCTGCAAGTGCAGTGTTGGTTAAAAGTTGTACCTCCCAAGTATTTGGGGGATATATTTATTCTGTGTTGATAAAAGCAAATCCACTTTTTCATTTTCTTTCTTTTTTTTTTAAGCTTAACTCTGCAATCATTTGTCTTTTATAAACCGTAAAGCTGTATACAAGGGACACTATAAATAAGACTCCATGTTTTAATTTATGATGTTTTTAAAGCTGTGTAAAGGGAGAATGAAGTGGTGATATTTACAAAAAAGTAAAAAAAAAAAAAGAAAAGAAGAAAAAAAAAAAAAAAGCTTGTATGGGACAGAATAGGAATGCCAGTTAGATTTTTTAGAAAACTAAGGGTCGGCTTTTGCGCCTTAAAGCATATCAAATGGTAGTTAGCTCAGACAGTGCATTTTCAATATCTAACTTAACATGCCATCCCTTAGCAGTGCAAGCTTATTTATCTCTTTTGTATTGTTGTCTTAAGTAACTGTGTAAATAAATGCAGCCTGGAAAGTTAAAAAGTGATGTAAGTGATCACATTTTTCCCTTCTACTCAAAAATCCAGTGCCTCTAGACAGATTGTTAAAACTGCATATTTAAACCTGATATAATTCTCTCTTTTACTTATGTCAACTTCTTCTGAAGCCAATGGCCTCTGGAGAGCTTGATGGCACACATACTGTGTGAGAATCCCCTATGAGACTGCACGGAACAGGGTCCAGGCACAGAATTAGAATTCCACATTTTGCCCTCCAGTCATCAAGCCAAAATCCCACTCACACGCCGCCATTTGCAAGTTTAAAGTTGACTCATCCTAAATGCTGACTTCATACCAATCCTCCAAAAGCTGACAAAAGCAACATGGCAGGTATTTCGGATTTCCCATTTGAGATGACACCTCTATCGGTGACCCTCACCATTTGTAACATAATAGATTAGAGGGACAGGTTAAGTGCTTTGGAATTCAGAGTAAAAGGAAACTGGGAGAAAGGAGAAGAAGGTTGAGAGCTCCAAAACATAGTTCTCTGTTCTATGGAATTTTTGCTCTCATTATCTGGGAAGTGTTCTTAAAAGTAAGAATAAATAGCAAAGACGCAGCAAAGCTCTGAGGATGCGTTTGCCTGATATTTTTTTCTTTGCTGTTGTGTTTTGTATGTAGTTATAAATACTGTAGATTTTTTGTGATTTTTGCCAAAGTCGTCGTTCTATTTATACATTTTAATGTCTTAAGACAGTTTTTCAATATCACAAAAAGATTTTACTGCATATTTTGCAAAGAAAAAAAAAGCTCACTACCTTTAGCTTGCACATACTTGCAAAGTTAATTAAAAGGCTTTTTGTTTTCAAGGGGATTTTGTAAAATATCCATATAAATAATGTATTTATCTTTGGAATTTGTACATTGCTTTCCCCTTCTTCCTTTTCCTCCCACTCCCAGGTTATTTTATTGTGTACGTTTGCTATGTGAAAAGTGCGTATTTGTTTGGTCACCTACAGTTGTATTAGCTGTTTCAATGTGATTTTTAAACATTTCATTTATAGTTATTTTTAGTTTTGTTTTAAACCATGCTTCAATTTTTTTTATTTCCACCCAAAAGCCATTGTCTATTTTTGTATTATTTGTAAGTTAAGAAGTTTTTTCCAATATATGGCAAAAAAAAAAAAATAGTAGCATATTATTCTTGTAGCATTTAGTTCTGTAGATTAAAAAAAATGTATCCTTTGCTTTGGAAGCTTACAAAAAAAAAAAAACCCTAATGCTGTTTTACTCTATTAATATGCATGGAATCTCTCCCTTTGGAGTGACGCATTTTGTGCATTGAATTTCGGGGGAGAAACTTCATAGAAATCAATGAACATACTTTCTTTCCTAAGTCTGCTTGTATATTTCCTCTGTCTTTCACATAAATATAAACCAGCAGATTGGATGCCTTAACAATGCAAATCATATTCATTTCACTTGTACATTGTAACTGTGCACCAGAACTGTCAGTCATCACTAACATTCTAAGAAAAAAGAAAAAGAAAAAAGAAAAAAAAAAAAACAAAGAAATGGAAAAGCACAAAAGAACTGTTTTGTTACCTTAAGACAATGTAACTTTTTCTAGTAGAGCAAGAAATTTACAACAATGCTGCAACTGTGCATGCCCCCATATGGATTTTGCAATGGTTTTCACTAGACTGTCAGAGTGCGATTTTTATGGGTTGGGGCGGGTGGGGGAGGGGGGTTGTGGGAGGGAAGGGAGGGGGAGGAAAGCTGATTTTTCAAGGTGAGAAATAATAATAATGATGATTAATAATAATAAAAAAAACTGGAAAATGTAAGCAAGGTGGACGCATTGCTTCTCGGTACTCAGAAAAGTTGTCTGAATTCGTGTGGTAAGCGCTGGCCTGAAGATGTATACAATTTAAAGCCATATTTTGTCTGGTGAGCCCCTTAACTGTTTGTGAAGGAATGGTCAGCCGGTGAGGTGTCCGGCTCAGACCCTGACAACAAACGCCACCCATCTGTCAGCCATGTGTAGTGGTTAGAACTTTTCTTGAAAGTCCAAAGAGCCTTTAAAATGTGTATAATTTGTATTCTGTTGCCTCTATTTATATTGATTAGATGAAAAGATGTTCTGGCCCTCTGACCCTCTTTCTTCAACACAAAACTTCTACAAGTAAAAGATGTTCCCCTAAATACAGAATATGGCTTTAAGAGGAAAATGAAATAGAGAATTAAGATTTCAGTTTTGGGGGAAAAATACAGCTTCTGGATGACTGGATTGCCTAACACGCCCTGGCCTCACATTGTACTAGGATGCAGCTTAACGAAGTCATCTCTGAGTCTACTAACCTTTCACCTTCCTATCAAACTTTTTGAATAGACACACACTGTACAGTTCAATTGTTAGAGAACCTAACTACTGTAGAGATTGTTATAATTTTTTTTTTTTGCAAAAATTCAAGCTGTAAAAACTTTTCAACTTTCACAATATTTAATTAAAGTTACTTCCTGTCTGTGATGGCAGCTTCTAGTTGTGTATTCATTTCAATAGTTCAGATGAGCCAAAGTCCAACATATGTAGAAGGTCTGTGTTTGCAATTACTCAGACCAGTGTTGACACCCAGAGAGAAGAAATCTGGGTAGTCCTGAGACACCCACTCTCTTTCTTTGTAAATCCTTGGGGATTTGCCAATCTGGGATGCAAATTGCACACGCACAGCGTACTGCTGCCCTCTGGCGGCAGCAGATGGATGCGCACATGTGCACACTGGCCCACAGAGGAGCCAGGAGCCTCAACGATTTTACCAGCCAAGCAGTGCAATCCCCCTATAGTGACTGAATTGTGAGTCCAGGATCTGGCCATTCTAGAATGCCATCCTCCATGCTACGAGTCTGAACCAAACTCTTCACATACAGCTGCTAATTAGTCCCAGTGAGCCTTCTGGTCAATTTAGTTATGTGCCCTGGCTCATTGATGAGGAGGCATGTGTGAACTCAGAAGCTTCTATGATCTACAGCTTTAGATCCCTTGTGGATAAGACACTTTGCTGGATAAAACCAACCTCATCTGGAGCCAAACGTTCCCAAAACACCCAGTAGGCACCTTCTCCTGTTAAATGGTTTCACTTTAAATTCTATCAAAACCATGAGTCTTTCCAGTTGTCCGCCCAATGCTTTCCCTGCTTTTGCAATTGTTGGATATGATAAGGTTAATGATGCTTGTAAAAGGCCTCAAAAACTTAGCAAATAAGCCATAGACCACAGAAACTTGATGACCAGGGCTAATAGGCCATCACACAACCACCATCTCGATCATTTGTGGTGGGCATCGTTGATACACTTTTGTTCTAGAATAGAGCCCAACTGGAAGTAGTGAAAGAGTGTAATGAACAAGTTAATAAGTAGAGAAGCTATCGTCATTTTCTTAAAAAGGAAATACATGTTGCTTAGTTTGGTCATTTAGTATACATTTTCTTTTGTTTTTGGAATTCTGTATTAGATGCACATCCCTGTATTCGATACAGAAGGTAAAAAAAAAAAAAAAAAAAAAAAATTAACAAGAGGCTCCTGCCCCCAGAACACTCACAGTCTCAGACAAGACAAATCTATGCCCATCAAAGCAGTTTAGAAAGTTGAGAGTGACAGACACATGTGTGTCACACTGCCCCACCGTAGAAAACAGACATCTACACCTCTACACACTGGCCTCCACTTTCCTTAAGGCCTATTTCTTGCAAGCGTTCATTCACTCATCCATTCACATAGACTGTGAAGATTTACTATGCACCTGGCACTGGGTGAGGTGTGATAGATTCCACAGTGAGAGCAGTGACGCTGGTCCTGCCCTCATGGAGCTTATAGTTGAGTGGGAAACAGATGTTAAGCCACTACACAAGTCCATACTAACAAACGCACAATGGCAATGAAGAAAAAGTCCAGAGTGCTCTGGAAGTATATTACAGTGGGATCTGACTTAACCTGAAGGGCTGGGGAAGGTTTCTAGAGAAAGTGACATTTGAGAGGAAATGTGACGGATTAGGTAACCAGGTTAGGGCAGGCACCTTAGGTAAAGGGAATGAAGGCACGTGTAAGGATGTGAGCTTTGGGGATGGATCTGTGCATTCAGAAACAGAAAGGCTCTGGGACTAGAGTGTGCAGATGTGAGGAGGACACTGCAGAACTTGGAAAGTTCGATTCACGACACATACCGAGCACCTGATATATGCTGCTTGGCACTGAACTAGATGCTACGATACACAGGGAAACCAGTCATACTTCCTGCCCATTGGGCCCAAGTCTCAGCTCAGCTTGGCACATAAATTCACAGCCCTGTGTTTGCTGGTAAACAAACAGGGGGTGAGCTGGGGTAAAAGCAGGGAGCACCTTGCTTGCTCTAGGCAGTTGCCCCCACATGGGAATGTGGGCCCAGTGAGGTCCATCTTTCATTTTTCAAGAATGCTATATGTAGTATTGGATTTTTTTCTTTTTGGTGTGAAATTTTCATTTTTTAAAAATGTTGTCATCTAATCCAAAAATAGTGTTTTAAAAACACTTCATTGGGTATACAAAATCCATGAGCCTCAAGAATGTTAGTTTGGGACTTCTGGCCAAAAGACAAGTTACTAAAGGAGATGTTTACATAGCCTGACATGAGGGTCATAGTGATCTGCCCTATCCATGGAGATCAAGGAACACTGCAAAGAGGGAATGCCTGAGCGGTGTGAATAGGAGCTCTGCGAGCAGATAAAGGCAAGTAGAATCAAGTAGACAATGGAAGGCCGTGGTCAGTGCCTTTGGCTATATGAGAAAAAAGTAACTAAAATTAATGGAAAGTAATGGGAATATGGGAAAATGGAATATGTAATTGGGAAAAAAATCTGTATATTCTGCAGTGGCCACATTCAGTGTGAAAATGTATACATCATTCTCCCCCCATCTCCTTTTGCCTTGCAGAAAGACTCCCACGAGTGAATTCACTTTTAGGTAGACTTCTAGAGAAGTAAAGTCTCTCCAACACACCATGCTCAGGGCTGTGCCTCCCCTAGCATGCTTCATATCACACACTTTCTCAAGACAGCTGCTGCTAGAATTATTACCTTTTCTCTCCCAAATCATCAATTTCTCCTTACTCAGAAGTACTTTCTTATCAGCCCACAATCCGATCCCATTTTAAAGGAAAGAAAAGAACTATTTGACCTCACTTTGGTTTCAATGTGCCGCCTTTCCACTCCCTGTTAGAGCAAGTGCCCTCAGAGGATTTGTCGGAGTCTGTTGTCTTTCCTCCTTCATTTCTCTTCTTTTGCTATCCATATGACAAGGGATGTCTACTGTAACCATGAGTGGTGGTGAGTCGCAGACGTTGTAAACAGGGATCAAACATATATTTCCCTCGTTGCCACATAGGGAATGAGTTGAAGAGAGGCAGAGGGGAAATGGAGGGTAACTAAGAGGCCAGTGCACATTCAAGGCAAAAAATGAATAGCTTGGACCAAGAGGACAGAAAGGAAGAAAATAGGATTAGAAGTATTGAGCATTGTGATTGTAGTCAACAATAGTGTTATCATAGACTTCAAAGTTGCTGAGAGAGTAGATCTTATTTGTTCTTACCACAGAAGGAAATGATAATTATGTGACAGGATGAAGGTGTTAGCTAACACTATGGTAGTGATCACATTGCAATATATAAATGTGGCACCTCAAGCCATTGTACACTGTGTAATTTGAACTTACGCAATGCTTTACGTCAAATATACTCAATAATTTTAAAAAATGGAGAAATACTTAGCGAGAGAGAACCACCAGGATTTGGCAACCGATGCAATGTGGGGATTGAGGGAGGAAAAAAGTCAAGATCAAACTCCATTTTCTGACTGGGGCAACTACTATTAAAGATACGGTTGATTTCTTGGGGTGGTTTCTTTGCTATAAAGCTGTGGAGCTGTGTGGTGAAATCCCTTCCTATTGTTCCCTGTGCTTTCCTTCCCTCTCCCAGCCATGATCTTCTCCAGAGGCTTCTATATTTACATTAGGAATGAAATTCAGTTTCCGGAACTGGAAATATTTTGTTACTTTTTTTTTTTTTTAACTTAAGCATCAAGCAGTTTTATCTCTTTTCTCTGGAGAATTATGCTGCAGTGGGACCGATTTTTATCTGCTTGGCATACTTTTTTCCCACCGATTGTAGAATTTCCACATTCTATATTAAGAATGAAAGTTCTGAACCCTGGAATGAACCACAGGCTTGAGGTCGGCTTTCTGCAGGAAATGTCTTGCACAGGGAATTGGGCTAGAAGGAGAAGCTAGTACTCCAGAAAGGAGCTGACCAAATGTCAACAAAAAGGAGAGAGTCCCATTGAAGTTGATTTTCTCCATAGGATAGATTTGGGTGGGATCCTGGCAACGATGGTAGCAGCCATGAGATGAAAGAATGCAAAGGGAAAGGAATTAGAACCGGGCAGTAGCCATGGCTTTCTGTAACACAGGTGTTCATTCAAGATATTCTTACTAAGGGCTTTCTTTGTGTCAGGCACTGTGCTAAGGATTGGGGTGTGATTGTGTCTTAAATAGACACGTTTCCTTCCTCCATTACTGTCTGAGGAGGGCACAGATAGGAATCAAACAATCACACCAATATATAAGTTCACATTGTGGTAAATGTTTCTGTAACCCTAATATATCTGAGAGAGTATATGGCTCTATCTCGGCACACATTCAAGCCTATGTCAACACCCAAATTTAGGTAGAAAGAAATTGGGTTTTTTAAAATTCAAATCCTTTAAGGACCATTAAAAATAGTCTAAATGTAACGTTCACAGCAATTCCTACTGAGCTTCTCTTTCCTCTACTATCCTTTTCCTTACTCCTCACCTTATTCAGACACTGGTTTCCTCAACCCATCTGACAAAAAGCCTATTCTGAGTTTGCATGCTTTTTCTTTTTTCCTCCTCTCTTTGCCCATTTCTCTCATTGCATTGCATTGTTCTCAACTATGTCTTTTGCCAGCAAGAAAATCTTTCATCTTCAGTGGAGCTGGGAAAAGGGGAGGTATTGGGATAACCAAATATACTTCCCTTTGGCAGGCTGTGGGAGGGGAAGGTCCATAAATACTTCCTTGCTAATGTTTGACCTGTTATATTCTGAGGGGCAAGACTAGAAAGCCATGAACATATACAGCAAGATGCAGTGATGTGCTCATGCAAGAGAGCAGACCTGACGGAGCAGGAGTTAGCAAGGCAAAGCTGGAGCGAAGTGGAGAGACCATTCTAAATGGAGGCAGCAGTCACCATAGAGTGGATAACGGATGCATTTGATTTTCCCACTCACAATGTCCCTCCTTCTCAGTTTATCTCCTCCTTCTGTCATTTCCTTTTTTAATGCGCCCCTACATTCTCCTACATTCTTCCCTTCATCTCTGTCTATGCGACACTCCTCATCAGTGTTCGGTTCAAGCAGAGCCATTACTCTGGTTATTCCCATACCCCTCTGGCTAGCCCCTTCCTTCTCTTTGCCATCACTCCTACCTGCCTCATGAGTGTCTGTGCATGGAATTCTAGGGACTTGGTCAATTTCTCTTCATCCTTTAAAAGCAGCTACAACCAGCTGAAAGATTAGAGATCCCCAATATTGTTCTTTATGATTCAAAGGTTAATGTTCCTACCCCACATTTAATGCCCTAGGAACACTGAGAGCCCAATGTGCTCAACTGAAAAGGCCAATGTTAAGCCCTATTCTGTCCCACAAGGACAGAATATTATGACACACCCTCATGTCCAGCAAAATGTCAATTTGCTTTGTTGAACTTAAGGTGAACCTAGAAGAGAGCGTAAAAATCAACACGGAAATGGTGTAAATGGCAATTGGCATTCTCTTGTTGGGGGCCTTCTTTTATATGAGGTGATATTTTAGTAACTTTATAGAAATTTGTTAAATTCTCAATGGTCCTTAATGGTGCAATTATCCTCAATTAAAAGTGAATTGCTCTCCGACTTTGTATGAGGACAGAGGGTCTCCATTGGGCCATGAAGCCCATTTGTTTAAGACATATATGGACACAAGATTTGGTATATCTATGGAATGTATTAGCTCAATAATCAGTATATGCTAAAGATGGGTTCGAAACGATCACTCAAATTTTCTAATTTTTTTTTCCTCATCCATTAAAAAGAAGTGACAACAGTAGTATTTATCTTAAAAGATATCTAAGAAGATGATGTTAATTAAATAAGGCACATAAGGAGTTATCATTCAGTACCTGGTGCATATTAACCACTCTGTTAGTATTAGAAATTGTGATTCCAGTGTGTGCATGTATGTATGTGTTGAGATATATCTATATCCATATCTATATCTATATCTATATCCATATCTATATCTATATCTATATCTGTATCTATATCTAATCTATACCTAGATATACCTCCACTTCGCTCCAGCTTTGCCTTGCTAACTCCTGCTCTGTCAGGTCTGCTCTCTTGCATGAGCACATCACTGCATCTTGCTGTATATGTTCATGGCTTTCTAGTCTTGCCCCTCAGAATATAACAGGTCAAACATATTATACTATAACAGGTCAAATATATTACACTATATTTAACTTATCTCAAAATGATAGACATTAAGGTCTTATTTCTTAATATTATATACAACACTATGATGGACCTCCTTGCCTTAAAAAAATAAATTTTTGCAAGTCCTTCTCACTTCTTACAAGCTACCTGTATAGGATCCCTGGCATCCAAAGGGTCACCTTCAAAAAAACGATTCCTCCTTTAACAAAACAAAATGTTTCCAACAGCTCCCATATCAAACCAAAAGATGATATGTCGTTGATGCGTGTTACAAGCACAACCACAACAATAGATATCCCCCAAATCATTTCTTTTCATTATACTTTAGTACCAGAAAAGGTACCAGTGAGCTCCAGACAGGAGAGAAGAATCATTCTGAATATTGTCACATGCCAAGGGAAGCAAACTCTGGCAATAAGTCTACAGGGCAAGGGGTGCCTGGCTGGCTCAGTCGGTTAAGCTTTAGACTTTGGCTTAGGTCAAATCTCATGGTTTGTGGGTTTGAGCCCCACGTTGGACTCTGTGCTGATAGCTCAGAGCCTGGATCTTGCTTCAGAGTCGGTCTCCCTCTCTCTACGCCCCTTCCCTCTCTGTCTCTCTCTCTCAAAAATAAATAAACATTGAAAAAAATTAAATCTGCAGGCCAAGGGCTTGGCACAGCTGCTCAGTGGGAGAGGATAAGGTGAAAAGAGGGTAACCTGGGGACATGCGGAAGAAGAGTGAAGAGCTATTTCTTACACATTGGCATCTGTAAATCATCTCTTGTTGTGTGATCCTGCTATGCCCCTTCAGAGTTCAAAAATATAAATGTTACAGGTTGAGGTGAAATGTAATTAGGTGAAGTTTTGATATGATTAACAAAGTCATGAACTCTTAGGAGCTTATTTGCATTCAGAACAAGAAATCTCCTGAAATCACTTATCCCTTCTTTACTCACTCACTCAAATATTTAAGCGGCTAGTATGTGTCCATCATTGTCCTAGGAGGTAGGTGTAAGAGGCACTGGAAAATAATTCAGTAAAAAAAAAAAGACAAAAAAGAATTAAGAGACAAGCATGTAATGACAAGTTCAGAAGAGCCCCGTGAGGAAAACTGGCAAGGTGCTGTCTACCTTCTCATCTTACTGATGTTGAGCTTAGCCATGTGACTTGTGTCTGGGGAACATTAGCTGGCATGATAAAGGCAGAGGCCATAGACGTGACTGTGAAGTTTTATTTGGTTCTTACACTCCAGAGATTCACCAGAAGATTTTCCCCCAGGAAGCTGTTGAAACTTCCACCCAGCTCTCAAGTGTCCACACATGGAATAGGCCAGACCCTACTGACAAAAGCTAAGCTTCACTGATCCTCAGCCTGAAGCAGGGTCATGAGCCACTCTGACAGTATTGGCTGTCCCTCACATATACTGCCCTGCAAATCTACAAGCGTGAGAATTAATACTTGCTATGGCTACAAGCCCTTGAGCTTTGGAACAATTTGTTATGTGGCATTGATTATAGCAATAGTTGACTGACACAGAAATAGAAACCTAGAAGTGGGTGCAATTATAAGAAAAACCTGAAAAAAATTATTTTCAACCTCGGTGGTAGGTGGTAAGGGAACTATAGGAGATCTGGAGAATAATGACCTGTGTTACTCAATGGTGAAATGTTTAGTAAGCATTTAGTAAAACATGTAGGTGAAGTGGTACCCGTGATAATCTAGAAAGGCAGACATGTACCTATTGACTCAGGGATAGTGTGAGGAGATTCGGAACTGGAATATTAAAAGCCTGAATTGGATGTAGGTAGTCACATTTGATAAGGTGCCACATGAAAGAGATAAGGTCAGAAAAGAATGGTCTGGTTTACAGACACAACTGAGAGAAAATACAGAGAACTCAGAAAATCGGGGATATGCTGTGTAGAAAGTGATACTGTTTTTCATCTCTGTACTCTCCACCCACTAAAATACCCTTAAAGTAAAATAAAGCCGGGGGTGGGGAGGGGGTGTGGAAAGACCAAGAACACGAGCATTAAGATAAAGCCCAGGAGAATAGATAGTCTAAATCAAGAGTGTGGCCATTACAACCTTTTTAAAGACCCCTGAAAAGATTAAGTAGATCCTTTTGGCTGCATAAAGGCCTCTTAGAAAGATCACATAGAAGCTCCAGGTGCCCAAATTAAGAACCACAATTAACTCTAGAGAGAATGGCATTTTTAAAAAGAATTATGAGTATGACTTCAGTGCATAGAATTTACTGGAATTAAATACATAATCAACCCACTCAGTTTTTGAGACCAGTGCACTGGCAATTATTGTAGCCATCCTGGACTAGAAGAGATTGTGGCTGTTAGAGATGTAAAAAGACATCTCAGTCCGTGAAATTTCTACAGCCAGGAAGAAGACTGAGAATGTTGCTAAATTTCTGAAAGGGAGAAATCCTTCCTTGCTTGCCCTTTTACAAATGACTGAAAAGTAAAAAGAAAAGTTCCCCAGAAGGCAGAGTCAAGAGTTGTAGAAAACAATCCTCTAAGAATCTACTTCAAGGAAGCAGAATGTGGATGGAGTAAAGTTTCCCAACACATTGATGTTGGGTTAGCCATGTGACTTGCTTAGGCCAATGGG
Organism: Panthera pardus; assembly: GCF_024362965.1. Lineage (NCBI taxonomy): Eukaryota > Metazoa > Chordata > Mammalia > Carnivora > Felidae > Panthera > Panthera pardus. The sequence continues at coordinate 49,912,380 of NW_026526765.1, read as the reverse complement.
ATGTTAATGGATGTGATGTGAGTGGAGGCCATGTGGCTTGCTCAGGGTGGTTTTGGTCTGGCAGCATTACTGTGGCAATAGCTGATCCAGAAATTCCTTCTCTTGGATAAAACTTGGACCATATCATCCTAATTGACCTTGAATACACAATTAAAGCAGCTCCTTTTAGTCATGTTCTCTGACACCACCACTTACTATTTTCTTCATAGCTCTGTTCTTTTTCTGGAGTTATCTCATTTATGTATTTATTTGTAAGCATTTTTATTTACTGCCATATCTGGGTTCCTAGAAATGTACTTGGCTCACAGCAATAATGAGTAGATGCCCTTGGATTTAAAGGTCCCTTCTCTTGCAAAGATTCTATCATTCTCACAAAGTGAGGTTGCATTTGGGATATTATGGAGCCATTTGGTTTCTGCCTTCAATAATGCTTCAAAATATTGATATAATTAGTGTAAAGGGCATCTTTGATCTGGGATAGTTATAAGTAATTAGGAAGATCCATATGCTATAAGCTCTAATTTAGTGATATCTGGACAACAGCAGAAAGTAGAATCATTTCTCCACAATGATTTAGGAAAGCAAGTAATCTGGGAGACCAAAAGGTTTTTTTGCTTGAGTTGTGATGAGCAAGATGACTACAGCATTAATTCTAGTATATTCATCTTTAATGTTTTGATTGTTAATTAGGCTGTCTATAGAGAGCAAAATAAAAATTTTTGTACATGACAGAAATTGATGAGATCAAAATGAGGTACCAAACAATAAAACTCGGTTATAAGGAATAAAACCTAAGAAATGCCAAGCTTTATTACTCAATGGCCCTCAGGGTACCTCTGCATTTTTTTTTTTGTCCATGGAGATCTCTCAAGACTAGTTGATTCCTTTATTCATTCAACAGACACTATGGAACTGGCAAAACCATGGTGAGCAAAGCCAGAAGTTAGTTGTCTTTGTCTTTCAGGCTCTTTGTCTTCGGCTCGTGTCCAGAGAAACAGGCATGTGTGTGTGTGTGTGTGTGTGTGTGTGTGTGTGTGTATGCTAACTGTTCTGAAGGCTTTATAGGGGATGGAAAACCAGGAGATCATCTAGTTAGATACCTGACTTTGTTTGGGCTACGAAGGAAGTCTTCCCCTGAGAAAATGGTGTTCAAGCTGAGATCTGAAGGATGAATAAGGCAAGAAAGCACATTAAAGAGAGAGTTTATATCATGTGCGATGGACCTGAAATATATCAGCATGGTTGGAGCAAGGGAAAGAAGTGAAAGATGAGGCCAGATAGATGGCAAGACCCAGACCATGCAGAGCTTGGGGTTCGTCAGGAAGGAATTTGATTTTTATCTAAGGAGTAAAAGGAAGCCATTAAAAGGTTGATGGAGAGATTTATCGAGCAGCTTCCAAGAGACTCAGGTAGACATTGCTGAAAAATATTGGGGAGCACTTACTTGGAAGACAGTTCTCAAATAACTCTCCTTCCACTAGTGAGCGCCTGTGGATTGGAACGTAATGTAACAAAGTTCTATTTACCTCATCATGTCCAGGATGCCATGTGTCAACTTGTAATAGTTGGTTCACCTTTACCTTTCCACGAAGCCTGTTATACTTTAAACAATACCCATCAGATCTCGTAAGGCTTGATATTTATTTTATTTCAACTATCACTCTTTTTTGTCAAGTGTAGTCTCACGCACAGCAGGTGAACCTTAATGGTTTAAGGAATAAATAGAAAACTGACGGGCTCACACCCATTAGCTAATGGATTACTAAGCAAAAGGGACTACATTCCACCCCAGTGCACTTAGCCCAGGGTTGCTGGGAATTTTAAAGACTCCAAGCTAATGCTTCATGGGCCCAGGGGAAAGGAGCTCAAACTCAAATATGGCTCTTTTGATAGACAGGTGAATGAATGTGGCTATCATTATGTAATCACACAACTTAGGAGTTATTTATTATCGACTGCACAACACATTCTAGGAACGTATTGGAGGCACTTGGCTTGCCACCTTGGTACGTTTGTTGGCTATAACCTGGCAGACAGAAGGACTCTGATGGGAGGATCCCAGCCACCTTGCTTGTACTGACTCCATCGGTGTCCCAATATTTCATGGGAAAATATGTAAGGAAAAGCAGGCTATTTTAAACACATCTCTTTGAGGTAAAGGTGTGTGACATTCTCTTATCTGGAATGCTCCACATCTTTGTAAATTAGCCACCTTGCATGTTTTGCCGAGACCTTCTTTCCACAGACTTTAGTCAGTTGTCTCAGATATATGTGCCTCATTAGCATCTGAGCAATGCAATCACTTTTTTATCCCGAATCTCATGATTTTATTGGGCTATTAAGAGCTTGATTTGTGGGCAGTGGGAACAGCAAGAGAACTCATGCCATTGATCACGTTATCCAGGAGGTGTCCAGCAGAGTGAAGAAACCAGCAAGTGCAGCCCCAGAAACACGCAGGGTGGGGCTGGGCAAAGCCCGCACAATGACAAGCCCACCCTCAGAGCTCCAGCTCACACATCACCGGAAGCTATTGGCCCATATGGTGGATTGGGAGGGAGGGGCAGGAGGGGACTGAATATACCCACTTCCAAAGGAGATTCTCAACATGTTCGTGGTTTCAGGAAAAGGTACCAAAAACATAGTAAAGGACCACACTAACTATGTCCAGTCTACCTCAGGAAAATCAGTAACTAATGATCAACCTCTTGATCTTTGCTCTGATTCAAGGCCAAAGAATCACAGTCCCTTAGCAGCAGAAGGGATAACCTTAGAAATTCTTCTTCTAATGCTGTCATTTACAGGATGAGAAGAGATTCAGAAAAGGGCAGCATCATACCTAATGTCACACAGCAAAGGCAGAGCTGGCAACAGAAGTTCCATCTCTACCCCTAGTATAAGAGCCATTGTTCTCATTTCCTTTTGTGCTCCCCTCATGCCTGGGGAAGGGGAAACAAAGATTTGCCAAGAGGACTTGTAAAGCTGAAGAGTTAAATAAAAACAAACAAACAAAAAAAACAAATTACTGAGGGCTTCTCATAAAATAATATCCAAGAAATATCAAAACATGTCATTTTTAGAAAGCCCATGTAATTTCTAATTTCTGAAGTCAATTTAATGACCCACCCAGTAATATATGGACAGAATTCTCTGCAAGGATGAGGATAAATTAATTAGCAAACACACAGATCCAAGCTCCTTCCTCCCAGCACTCAGCCCTTCAGATGAGATGAGCTCTCTTGGAGAAGTCTGGAAGTTAGGAAATGCTTGCAGCTATGTAGGCAAAAGGTGAGGGCCTTCCTGACTGCATTTCTGTATCGCTTCATATTCTGCTCCCCATTAGCAGCAAGTGTGGTCTCTATAAGTTACAAATCAGATCTTAAGAGAAGATCTTATGGGAAAGAGGTGAAAGATGAGGCCAGATAGACGGCAAGACCCAGACCATGCAGAGCATGGTGTTCCCACCACTTACACTGAAACACCTGCCTCTTTTCAAGGACATAAAGCCTTATAGGATGAGAGCCTTGCTTATCTCTCCAGCTGCATCTCATACCCCTCTCCCATTGGCCCATTTTGTCCCAGCTATAAACCATGCTCTTTCCCACCACAGGACCTTTGCACTTGCTCTTTCTTTCACATACAAGGAAGTTTTTCTTTGTATGTCTCGTACCTTCTTATCCTTTAGGGCTTGACTCACATGTCACTTTCTCAAATGCGCTATTTGAATCTCACAAATCCTAACCCTTCTCCAATCCAGATGTGCCTTACCCCAAACTCTTGTGTTTCTTTGTTCTGGCACTTAGCCCAAGTTCTGCTTATTTTATACGCCTATTTACTTGTTTGCTTTTACCTCCCATTAGAATGTGGGCATCACAAGGGCAAAGCCATGTCTATGCCACATCCTCAGCAAATGTTATGGTGCCTGGTAAAACATAAGTGTTAGTAAGTATTTGGGGAGGAATAAAAAATGATCCTACCCCAGGAACAGAGAAGCACAGGGGTTTTAATTTCTATTTTGCATAGAGAAACTGAGGCCCAGGTAGACCAAGAGCTGTAGCTTATTTTCCCAGGACTCGCAGGTACTGGATGACGACTGGCAGGGCTTTCCCAGAGGCTGCACCTCTAATAGAAAAGATGCTGGCAGGGGCTGCTGTGGAGGTCAGGAAGCGAGGCAGAGTTCCCCACCCCCAGAGTTTTCCGGAGACTTCCTGAGTCTCTGACTAGCTGGTGACTCCTCCTCTTCCCCCTTTCATTCGCACAAGGCCACTGAGCTGTCAGGTAAGTGCAGCACTGGGTCTGATTCCAAAGCTTATGTTTTCTATCACAATGAGAATCCACAGACTGGAACTGGCCATGTGAGTGATGTGAAAGACTTAAGAGGAGCTGCTTAGTAAGAAGATCCTAGTCATCACGAAGTAGGTACACTGCTGGCCTTGGCTCTTGGTGGAAAAACGAGCCGAACAGTCTCGAAGCAAAGGGCAGGTTCATCAAGCTAATACTAATACTAAAAAGGTGTGGATGGCTGGTTCAGTGGTAAGTAGTACCATCTTTGTGTTTCAGACGCCCCCTTCCGCATATCATCCCCCACGCTGGTCCAGGTCACAAATTCATAAAATGTTGTGACGGGACACAAAGAAAACAAGTTTCCCTCAGGCTTATGTGCTCCGAGAGCCCTTAGGAAACAAAGATTGTGGCCATTCACAAACTGTTTGGGAAAGGCCTCAGGAATAGACAAAAGAGTCTTTGGAGAATTGGGCTCCCTGTGGAGACCAGAAAGTTCCTCCGGACTTGGGAGAGGCAAGGTGGAAGGGAAGCCATGAGGTAGAAATGTGGGGGTCCTGGTGAAGGGCTCTGTCCTCTGCTTCCTTGGGGTGCCCCGAGACCCCTGCAGGAGAAGGGCCAGTGGGGAACAAGGTGGACACGGAGCCCACAAGGAATGCGGGGAGCCCACAAGGAATGCGGGGGCATCCACAAACAAGGATGCATCAGCAGCAAGCAGCCTGCACCGCAGCTCAGAGGAGAGGCTGCCAAGACCAGAGAGCCGACCTCCCAGAGGTCTGGGAGCACTGCTGATGGCAGGGAACTGAAACTCCCCCTTGGGGAAGAGAGACCTAGGAAACCCCGCTCCACGAACATTAGGTTTGTGCCTCATCAGAATGGGATTTGAAAGCAAACTTAGTTTAGGAAAAGGGCAAGTTGCTGTTCTTGCACCCCTGAGAGCAGGGACTTCAAGCGGCCCCTGCTCTGCCATTTCCACAGGGCCTTGGGTGATTTCCGTCGTGAGGCTTGGCTTCTAAACGTGGACTCTCAGAGACTTTGTTCCCTGGGCGGGGAAGGAAACACCAGGACTCCTCCTCCAGTCCCGAGGGGTCAGGGGAACGGTCTCCAGGTCAATCTACACAGGAAGCGCCATTCCCAGAGTGGGGAGCTCCCAGGCCCCCCCGCCATCAGACTGGCCTGAACGCCCTCAGCAGGGGTGGGCTCTGTCAGGGGGGCCTGCCATCCAATTTAAACTGAGTTTCAAGTTGATTTTGGAGAAAATTTATACAGTTTACAGGCTTAAAGCGGTTGCTTCATCCCAGAGGACAGGTAGGCGAGGAGAAGGGAGCGGGAGCGGCTAACATTATGGAGAGGAGAGGAAAGCAAGGCGTCCCCAGGAGACTGGGAGGAATGAGCCCCCGAGATGCAAGGAGGGCAGATGACAATTGTCAGATGAGTTTCATCACTCAGCTTTGCCTCTACCTGCTCCCAGCTTCTCTGAACAATTGTCCTTTGGGGCCCTAACTTTCCCTGTTTAGTCTCAGCCCAAAAGTGAGTTGGCAGGAAGTTTGAGCAAAATTGTTTCGGGCATCCGGGAGTTATGCATGCAGGCAATGAAATGACATTGTTTCCGCCTTCAAAATAAATAAGAGGGTTTTTGGTCACAGAGAGCTCAGCAACGAGAACTCAGAAATGGCTGAAGCTTCAGACCTCTTGAGTCCCACATCCCCGGTAAGCAAACAAATCTCGGAGACTTGGGGGAAAATATTCCGAATAAAGAAGGTGCAGGAGTCTGAGGGGTTCAGGGCAGGCAATGGATTCTGTCAGCAATGTGAAACTCTTTTCATTTAGACTGCGTAATTACCATGGGATGGAAACCACTCCCCTTATTCCTATGCTCTCCTGCTCAACCAGCGAAGAGAACAAAATTCCCTTGGCTTCGCCTCCAATTCCTTATAATTTTCCAGACTGCTCCACAACAGAATTGTGTGGTTCCAAATGGACAAAGCTTTGTGTTTCCCCTTCTGGTCTCTCTCCTCTCACAAATAAACGGATATTGTAAACACAGCACCTTCGAAAACAAAGTAATGAAACATTCTAAATCCAGAAAAACAGCAACTGCGAAAGAAAATGCACAAAACTATTTGTTCATACTGTGCAGAGACTGGGAAAAAAGGGCAAGGCACATTCTCTGGGCAAAATTCGACCTCTGATATTTCTTAATCAGTGAATGCCTCCTAGGTCCAAGGTGGTAGCATTTGGTGCTGGTTATGTAGCTGCGGTAATGTCTTTTCTGCTCTCGATATATATATATATATATATATATATATATATATATATATATATATATTTTTTTTTTTTTTAAATCAATGTAGCAATATATAATCCGGAAAATGGGCAATCTAATGCCTATTTTCCCCTCTGTGCCCATGTGGCGCCACCACTAACTTGAAAACATGCTTTCCTCTTTCTCATGCCGCCCTGCAGATGAGCTATAAAGTGACAGAGAGGCGGGCACATGTGCATGCACGAGAAACGTGCTTTAAACATCTCAATATATTACCTGTCTGGCTCTGGCATGCGGCAAGCATGTCTACTGCTCTGCGGAGGCATCCCTCCCGCCCTGCCTGCCTTTGATATGCAAGGAGCTAAGGCCAAATCAGCCACTCTATAATTTCAATTGTAGGCATCTTTGGAGATGAGTGCTTTGGCAGAGAGGTGCCAGGGCCCCAAATTGGACTCCATAATGAAGCCCTCAAAGAGGAGCGATTTTGCAGAATTTAATGGGCTTTGGGGGACAATTTTACAGGCTGGTTTCCAGGAGCACAAATATTCAAATTGCTCAGCCCCTATTTGAAGGCACATCTGAAGCTGCACCCTACAACCCGTGTGTAGCAGGCTCTTTTGAATCTTGTCCTTGAAACAAAAAAAAAAGGGGGGGGGGGGAGGAAAGAAAGAAATGCAGTGCCCCCTGGGACTTTGCCAGCAGAGACGACGGGTAAGTGCGGAGTGACTGCAAAGCCCTGCCAGGAGTCCTTGGGGCTGGAGGGAGGAAGTGGATGAGAGAGACCGGAGATGAGAAGGGCCTTCAGCAGCCATTGGGGAGGCGGTGGCGGGGGAGAAGAAAGGGAGACACGCACTAAAAACAACAGAAACACAGGTGGAAACGGCCTTGTGGGAAATCAGCCTGTCAACAAACAAAGCTGGAGGCTAGAAACCGCCGCCTCACCAGCCCCGGCTCCTGGGCAAGGAGATCGTTCTGTAAATAAATTAGCGGTGGCTTTGACTGCTAGGAAATTAATACTGACACCATGAAAGCTGCAAATGACTCCCTTTTATCAGGAGCAGAAGCGCTACACTTCGCAAAGGGATCTCTTTTGCCATTCCGCCTTTTATTTTGCTTTGTTTTCTTGGGGAAAGTAAATTAGAGCCACTTACATCAGCAGCTCAGGTTAAAGAAAGGGGAAGAAGAAAGAGAGAGAGAAAAAATAGTTTCATTTCATGTACCAGTGGTTTAGAACTTCATTTAGAGCTAATCACACCCCCATCCTCCTCCAAGCCATTTCTGACAACGACACAGCCTAGATTGCCAATGGGAAGACGCAGGGCCCTGATCTTCGCTGGAAACTCACCCAGGGGCTGGAGAGAGGGTCTTGAGCCTTCTGGCAATGGTTGGGCAAGCTCAGTTTCTAGAAAAGGCAATTAACTCAGGGCCAAGTAAACCAGGAACTAATTGTTAAGACCCACCCAGTGCAGACTTCTTTGAGAGGGTCTCAGGCATTTCCCTCAACTTGAGCTCTTCCTCCAGAAAGAGAGCTGCATTTTTCCCTTTGAGAAGATAGGAGTAGCTCCAGATTTATTAGGAGAAAGAAATTCCCTTTTGAATATGACCCAATAAGGCAAAACCAAAGGCCCTGGAACTGTGGTCATGTATATACTCTGGTAAGAAATCGGAATTTCTTCCATTCTACCCCAGTTCTGCCCTACTAACCACCCTTCTCCCCAAACGAAATAGACCAAGGATTTTAAAGAATTGGATACCTTTAGGAAAATCGGCCTTGTACAAATGTCTGTCATCCAATATCCTGTTAGTTAAAACTCTTCCTTAACAATTGCCATATTTTTCTGGTAAACTCAAAATTGATGGAAATAAAAAGGACTTTGAAGCCTCATAAAATTCTGGACTGCCAGAGGTGTAATTATTTGATCTGAGTTGATAGGAAATTGCATGTTGTCTCTCTATGCCTTGGGAAATGATAATCCTTATATAAAGGCTATGGTGACTACATAATGGCCAGAATTCTAGATTAGTGAACATGAGGCCAACACCACCAGAAATCAGAGACTTTGCTGCCCATTAATTCTTTAGTTGATATAGACACAAGCTTATGGGGACACCTTTACTACTTTGTTACAGCTGCACTCCCAAGTAGATAAGAAACAAATATGAGGCGAAAGAAAACTCAGCCCTTGGACACTCAGCAGTGAAAAATGATTTTTAACGGACACAACAGGAATCATCCTCAAAGCACCATTACAAATCAGTTGACTGAAGTGAAATAAAGGACTTGTGACTAGCTGCAGAGGCCCCTCACACCTGGAGCATCTAGAAGCCACTCAGCCATAGGCAGTGCCAGATGTGACACAAGGAAAGCAAAGCAAAGGAGGTGGACCTTGTCAGGGATGCTGGGCATATGAGTGGTGGGCCACAGTGACAAAACAAAGTGACCCAGGTTGCCACAACAGAAGTGGCACAGCTGGATCTCGCCATGTTCCCCAGATGCACACTCAGGGCTCATGCCAGCGAGGGCCTCACTTTCATATGAGGGCCCTACAATGTGTGTGTGTTGGGATCAAGGTGCCGGAAAGCTCTCCGGACAATTGCTTCGTGGGAAACAGACCAATCTGCCAAATGAGCAATTCTGAATAACCAGTTTGTCAAATTATAAAGTTTACAGAATTCATACCGCATGAGATGATTCCCACAGCCTTTGAGGATTTGTTTTGTTTTGTGTTTCAAAGTTTTCATTTCAGCAATTAGGAGAGTTGTCATAGATTGGTAAAAACTAACATGCATATAAAGCCACCCTTTGGAAAACAAATCAAGCCCACAAAAATAAAAAAGGATGCAAATTAGCACAGAACATTTAAAAGGCATATGTATTCTTTGTGTCTGAATGGTTGGGACATTTGATACTTGAATTCCACAAGATACACACTTAATCAAGCTAGTTTAACAAATCATTGCATTAGGAGATATTGAAAACGCAGTAGACCAGACTCAGGAAAGGCTTTAGAACAGACTCTTACTGTATCATGTTTATAAACCTGGACTCACAGCATGCCCACTGCCACTAACAAAATACCGAAGGAATTTGTATCTGAAGATTCAGAGGTCCCAAAGAACAGGACGTACGCAATACTGAACTTTGACTGATCTTGGCTGAATGTCAATGGCAAATTGGCTGGCTGACTCTTCCAGATCTGGTCTAAGGTATTTGTTTGAGAGTGTCTGGTCACTTGATAACTTGTCAGTTCAGTCATTTAGTGCATCTGCTTTTGGAAGGTGGACCTAGAACCTTGGTCAGTGGTCCTTTTTTATTTTTAATGTTTATTTAGTTTTGAGAGACAGAGTGCAAGTAGGGGAGGGGCAGAGAGAGAGAGAGGGAGACACAGAATCCAAACCAGGTTCCAGGCTCTGAGCTGTCTGCACAGAGCCTGATGTGGGGCTCTAATTCACGAACTATGAAATCAAGATCTGAGCGGGAGTCAGATGCTCAACCGACCAGGTCACCAGGCACCCCTGCTCATTGGTCCTTAAATGCACAAGTACACATGTTGAAAGTAGCTGGCTAGCATAGGGTGGGGTGACAAGCCAGTGTTCATTTAAAGGTGTACAAGTAGCAAAATGCTATTGACTTTTAGAAGCCACTCTCACTGCAAGCTTTCATGTCATCTCAGCAAAGGATGGAAGAATGCCAAAGTTGTAATGAACTTAAAAGAAGAAGAAATGCACATTTGGATACAACTTGTAAAGCATGAAAATATTAATGGATAAGATAATACACAATACTTGTTTATCTACAATATGAGAATAGCAATTTAGGCCCAGACGATTACACAGGACGCGTGATCTTCCAAGCTTTGGGGGGGACAGTACTGAAGTTGAGAAATATTTTCAACCGGTGCATAAAGGCAAAGGGCTGCTCTCCATTTTCTTCATGTTTTTTGACAAGCCCAGAGGGTCTTGGCCACTGGCTCTCCCAGAAGTGTCTGTGATTCCAACCACTCAACACAATAAAGACTGTCATTTGCCCGTGGAGCACCTTTGTGTAAATTAGAAAATGACACCTTTTCCTTGAAGGCACTTTATTTCCATGGCTCAGAAAATGACTATAATACACTGATTTTGTTCCAAGTGGATACTTTACTGCCATTTGCAGAAAAGTTGTCATCGTAATTTTACCAATTTGTGATATCGACTATGTGAATTGTGTTCCCTTAGATATGAAACCCTTGTATAGGGTGTAATCTGCCCAAGTATGTGGGGAATCGGACGTAGGGGCAGAATGTGGATCGGAAGATGGCATGTAGACACTAGGAGATGAACTGTAATGGAGGAGAAGAGCATCTGTAATTGGCCTGAGGACAGAGGAGGGCTCCAACTGGAGAGGATACTGCAAGTGCTTTTCCAGTGAGCACTGCTGGCCTAAAACAGGGATCACGCCTACCTCATTTCCTTTCAACCCTCTCCTGGATTACCCTTGTTCTGATTTCTTATTCTACTAATATTTCAGAATCTGTTTTGACTTCCATTTTTTCATAATTTAAGCCAGATACTTCTACCCCAAAATGACATTTATCCCCTTATAAGCTATTCATAATATTTATTATGCATAAAATACGTATTAGTATGATTGCAGTAGACTTCTGGCATGCACATAGTTAACACTCTGGTTCAACCATTTACTGGTTTTCCCAAATGTCCAATTCAGATTTACTCATCATTTGGCCAAGACAGAGATTTTGAGCTGGAACTCTGTAGGGATCCTATGAAGGAGCACCTCTGGTACCTGGTGACTTAACTGGACCTTTTAACCAGCATTCACTCAGTGTTGTTGTTCTCATCCCATGCATTTTACAACAAAATTGTACATACTGGGGCATTCAAATGCATCTCTGGACTAATTCCTTCTGAATGTTAAGAGTCTACGTTCAGTTTGTTTTTAACAACATACTACCTTATATTGCATGTCAAGAATTCATTTGTGATAGTCTTATCTTTCCCTTGGGGGCAGGAATCATGTTTTATATATTTCTATCTTCTTCCCAATACTTACCTCAATTCAGAGCATATAAGAAATTATTCTAAGAACTTACTGAGTTAAGAATTCACTCTATGACAGTATTCTAAGCATGCCCCACTACTGTATGAAAGAGACTTTTACCAAAATATTTGTGGCCGATCTCATAATGGATCTTGCTCCTCTAGTCGGTCATGACTTGTAGATGAGAAAAAGTAGAATTGGATTTTGTCAGGATGCTCCAATATACTAATTTAGATCTAATTATACAGACAGTGAGGTTTAAAGTTTCCATAAATTCTTTCCCACCAGACTATACTCTCATTGTTTCATACTTTTAGAGGAAGTCCAGGGGAATTTAGTGGGATCCAAATAGAGACAAGTTCCTGGTGAACAGTTATGTGGTAATGAATCCTGGGACTTGATTTTTGCTCCATTGATGTCCTGCATGATGCCTTTTGAGGAATCCTGGAGGGACAGCTTATAGCTCTCCCAGAATGAAGAGTGATCAGAATATAAAGATGTGATCAAGGGAATTTTGATATTGAATATATGGCTCTAGAAAGGCACCTCCCAAGCCATATTCCATGGGTCATTATTCCCAGGAGGTCATCCAACTTGTCTCACTTTCCCCTACATGTGGGAAACATATGTAGTCATTTAAAGAAAACCAATACATTTGACATAATAAAGGTTTAATTCGGTTTCATCCGGCTTTTCCCCAATATATTTGATCAAAGTACTCCAACCCCTTTTTGGTAATGTTCTTTATCATCTTCTAGAACTAGTGCTACATGGAATGTGAATTGGGAAATAAAGCTTTGGAAAAAGGGGGAGCGAAGCCAGATAATTTGAAGACAGCTAGCAAAGACTTTAATATATATACTTAATTATTACTTATGTGAAATTTATATGCTAAGCAATATATACCTATATATGTTGTTTGTACATAGTTGGCCGATAAGAATTTGCAACGTATAGAGTAATCCACAAATACATAATGAGACAGCCTAAAGATAAGAATAATATAAATAAGCCAAAAGGACAGCATCTAACTTTCCTTACACTTTTAGTAATAGGAAACAAATGTCCTCATAAAAACACACCAGTGGCACATTCAGTAGAGCATCCAGCTGGTCCACTGCTTTATTCTTCTGTAACATAACTAGGATGGCCCAACTGATCTCTATTATTGACCAGAAGGCATCCCATAAAATCAGGCAAAGTATTTGGGAAAGCCAGCATTCTAAGGATTTTTCTCAAACCTTGATCCTAGATATACAATGTGCACATATGCAATGTAACTTGTATTATAAGAAGGTGAATGTTTAATATATGGAAGACAACAACAGATTTGCAGACAAAGTATCATTGGAATGATGGTAAAGTCCAAAGCACAAGGTCAAGAGTTCCTTTAGAGTTGTTGAATAATTGTATTGACGGAACAACTTTCAAACAAAATTGGAGCAAGACACAAAATTTATAGGGCAACTTCCTTCTACATTGGAAAGTCTTAATGTGATAGACTTAGAAATCTGTGTTTTCCAGCCCTCAACATGATTTTCTCAGAAATCTGTATTTTCCAGAATCTGGAACAGATTCACTTGATCACCAAGTCAGGAAAAAAAGAACACCTTTGGCTGTGAAAGACAAGGCGTTGGTTGAGTCTAGAAAAAACAAGACAAACAGATTAAATCTATTCCACTGAAACATAGATATATAATTTCTCTCCAGAGAATACCAAAGACTGACAAAATAAACAAAGAAATAACATGTTTCTTAACTTGTGAAATGTGACAGTCAATGGCATATGGCAAAACAAAATGCAAGGAAACAATGTTACCGGTTTTCCAATGTTAGTAGCTACAGAGGAAGTGGAAGGCATATCTCCATGCTAAAAGAAAGTGCTAAAAAGAAGTTACTCTCACAAGTTCCTTTATAGGAGGGCTCTTCTTACTTTTACTATGGGCAGTACTCTACAGTTTGGGGACAGGAAAGCCAAGATTGATTGAGTCAACTATTCAGGATTTTCTAAGGTATCTGCTCTGCCTGCAAACGCCCTCCTCCTAGTAACAAAACTGTTCAACAGGACCAGAATTACTTCCACTTTCAGGTCATGACATAGGCACATGGCACAGACCTGGCCAGTGGGAACATCCCTTTGTTCTCTAGCCATAGTGATTGGTTCAGAGATGCACGTGGGACCTCTGCTGGCCAATGAGAATCACACACAGGGCATCTGCCAGAGCTAGTGGGAAAGAGGTGCTCTTTTTTCCTGGGGAGTTTGCTACAGTAAGAGGCTAAAACCCTGCAGCAGCTGATAGCCACTGCTGTTACCATCCAGTAAGGTCTTGTCTGAAGAAAAGCTAAGAGGTGAAGAAAACAGAGCTAAAGATTACATAGAGATAGATTCCAGGTATTTTTTAAGTACATGAGTCCACATGATGAATTTTCATCTACATGAGTTAATAACCCCCTTTTTATGTTTACGTAGCTGGAGGGTTTCCTTTTTCTTTTCTTTTCTTTTTTTTTTCTTTTCCTCTTCTCTTCTCTCCTCTCCTTTACTCCTCCTTCTCTTCCTTCGCTTCTTTCTTTGCCATGAGCAACCTAACAATAGAGAAGCTGAGCCAAGGCCAGTGGTTATATTGACTGATTTGGACAAAGAGCTGGTGACTATAATTCACAAGGAACAAATAAGAAATCTGTCCATATAATAATGACTTTTAGGGCTGTGCTCAAGGAAACATATTTATAAGACCGATGAATACTTGATGGTCAACATATAATGCTATGTGGTAATTAGTTATGAATTTTAAGCAGTTTTTATATTTTATTATAACTACTTCATATATATTATATATATGTTTATATGTACATAAATGCACTTCATATGTCCATCTCCTATAATAATAATAATAATAATAATAGCTAAACATAGAAAGAACTCAATCAAAACATCATATCCGCATGCCCAACTAGAGTAAACTCAGGGAAGGCAGGAAGAAATATGACTTCTTTCCCACTGGATCCCTACTGTCCATCACAGAACCTGGCACATGACTGGCTTTCCATTTGTGAAGGAAATAATAGCACTTCCTGTATTTCCTTTCACATGTTCAGATTTATCTGTACTCAGATCCAACAAATGTTGCCAAGTTCACTTTTCCTCAAGTGGGAAGAGGGAAATCTGTTGAAATGTATTTTCATGTATATATTGGAAGACAGATAGTTAACATCCTATACAGATAAAGACTCACTGGACTAAGGAGTGTGTAAGCAACTTGGAATGCTGGTAAGCAAAATTTTGTTTCAAGTGTGTTGAATAAAATATTAAATCTTCAGAGAGACCTACTTCTTTGAATTTTAGGGTTTGCTAAGATCTTAACCTAAAATCTTTCTTCTTAGTCCTTGAAAAAAACAAATGTTTCCTACAATATGTCAGCCTTCCAAAAAGATCATTCAATAAATGAAGAGAAATGGTTATGTATTAGAAAGCAAACAGTTATATTCTTATTTTGCCCCATTTACCAATGCATCCTCTAGACAGATGAGAAATTTAAATACAGAAATAAAGCAATAATTAAGAAATATAACTAAATAAATTTTTTATGGAAAAATCATGACAGATTTGACTTGTACCCCCAAAACAGTATGAAGAAATCAATAAGCAAACAACAAACTGGGAAATATACTTTAAATATGAAGTGAACAAAGGGGTTGATCTTCTAAACATGTAAAAAGAACATGAACATGCAATTCACGAAAGAAGAAATATAAACGGCTGATACACATATGCAAACAATGTTCAACTCTTGCAGTAATAAAAATCACAAAAATAAATCAAGATATAATTTATTTGGCCCAGTTAAATGGAAAATATGAACAAGATTCATAATCCCCAATCTTGGCAAGGAAAATGGGCCCTTCCATAAAATTTGATTGGAGTACAATTTCAGTACAGCTTTTTCTGGAAGATGATTTTAAAACATGTACTAAAGGCTTTAAAAAAGTTCACAATTACATTCCTCTTCACCAGCAATTCTATTCTTAGAAAAAAAATTGAGATGAGTACGATGATTCATATTTTAACAATTCACATAAAAGACCCAGCTAGAAACAACCACCATGCCCAACAATAGGGGACTGGTTAAGTAAATTATAGTCACAAGATTGAAGATGTTCTAGCAATGATATTATGTACTGATGTGGGAAGATGGTTGTAGCATACTGCTATGAAAAAAGCAGGTTCTAAAACAGAGAATATAGTACAATACAGTTTTTGTAAGAAAAAGAATACATATATTCTGATATGCATAAATACTGAATGGAAGGGCATAATCTAAAATATTAACCATCATTTGGAGTTAATAGGTTAGTGGGACTATGGATGTTCTTTTCCTTTGTATTAAAAGGTTTTTGAATGGAATACGTATGTTAACATATATACAGAAAAACACACACATGATATGTGTATAGTATGATGAATTTTCAGAAATTAAACAAACCTATGGAATCAAATCAAGAAACAGAATATTTCTGTACCTCCTGAATTCTTCTTCTTTCCCCTTCAGTCTATGATAATTCTTCCAATTGATTATTATGGATTCCAAAAGTACAGAATGGTTTTGTTTGTTTTATATACGTGAAATCATATAGTAGATACTCTTTTGTGTCTAGCTTCTTTCAGGCAACATTATGTTTATAAGATACATCCAATTTATTGTGCCCAGCTATACTTTGTTTATTCTCATTGCTGTGGAATAGTCCATCATGCAGACATACCACAATTTACTTATGCTTTAATTTACAGTGGTCTCAAACTGAGAACTACACAAAGGGGATTTGTGTAGTTCTCAGTTTGAGACCACTGTAAATAGTGCTGCTTTGAATATTCTAAACCATGTCTCCTTATGAACATATGTACACACCGTTGTTGGATACATACCTAGGAATGGGATTGCTGTGTCAGAAAGCATAGTATGCTCAGCTTTTATATCATCAAGCAGTTTTCTAGAGTGGTGTACCAATTTACTCTCCTACTATCAGTACAGGAGAAGTATGCCCTATTTATTATCCAACTCTTCAGACAGTTGTGACACCAATAAACAAGCAGCAGAAAGAGAAATCAAAGAATTCATCCCACTTACAATTGCATCAAAACGTATATGAAACCTAGGAATAAACCTAACCAAAGGGGTACAAGATCTATACTATGGAAACTGTTCAATGCTTATGAAAGAAATTGAAGAAGACACAAAGAAATGGAAAAACATTCCATGCTCATGGGTTGGAAGAAAAAAAAGTGTTAAAATGTCTATTCTACCCAAAACAATGTAAACATTTAACGCAATCCCTATCAAAATACCACCAGCATTTTTCACAGAGCTACAACAAGCAATACTAAAGTTTGTCTGGAACCATAAAAGACCCCAAATAACCAAAGCAATCTTGAAAAAGAAAAGCAAACCTGGGGCATCACAATTCCAGACTTCAAGCTATCTTACAAAGCTGTAATCATCAAGACAGTATGGCACTGGCATAAAAACAGACACATAGATCAATGGAACAGAATAGAAAACCCAGAAATTGACTCACAACTTCATGGTCAGCTAATCTTTGACAAAGCTGGAAAGAACATCTAATGGAAAAAAGTCTCTTCAATAGATGGTGTTGGGAAAACTGGACAACAACATGTAAAAGAGTGAAACCAGATCAGTTTATTACACCATACACAAAAATAAATTCAAAATGTATGAAAGACCTAAATATGAGAAAAGGAAACCGACAAACTCCTAGAGCAGAACACAGCCAGCAACCTCTTCAGTCTTCGCAGAAGCAACTTCTTACTAGACAGGTATTCAGAGGCAAGGGAAACAAAAGCAAAAATGAGATATTGGGACCTCATCAAGATAAAAAACTTCTTCGCAGGAAAGGAAACAATCAACAAAACCAAAAGGCAACCTTTGGAATGGGACAAGATATTTGCAAATGACATATCTGCTAAAGGGTTAGTATCCAAAATCTATAAAGAACTTACCAAACTCAACACCCAAAAAAACAACTAATCCAGTGAAGAAATGGGCAAAAGAAAAGAATAGACATTTTTCCAAAGAAGACATCTATATGGCTAACAGATATATGAAAAGATGCTCAACATCATCAGGGATATACAAATCAAAACTATGATGAGGTATCACCTCATTCCTGTCAGAATGGCTAGAATTAACAACACAGAAAATTGGTGTTGGTAAGGATGTGGAGAAAGGGGAACATTTTTGTACTGCTGGTGGGAATGCAAACTGGTGCAGCCACTCTGGAAAACAGTATGGAGATTCCTTAAAAAGTTAAAAATAGAACTACCCTACGATCCAGAAATTGCACTACTAGGTATTTACCTAAAGGATATAAAAATTATGATTTGAAGAGGCACATACACCCCAATGTATATAACAGCTTTATGAAAAATAGTCAAACTAGGGAAAGAGCCCAAATGTCCATCAACTGATGAATAGATAAAGAAGTTGTGATGTTTGCATACAATGGACTATTACTCAGCAATCAGAAAGAATGAAATCTTGCCATTTGCAACAATAGGATGGAGCTAGGTGGTATTATGCTAAGCAAAATAAGTCAGTCAGAAAAAGACAAATACCATACGATTTCATTCATATGAGGAATTTAAGAAACAAAACGGATAAACATAGGGGAAGGGGAAAAAAGAGAGAAGGAAGTAAACTGTAATAGAGTCTCAACTACAGAGAACAAACTGAGGGTTTCTGGAGAGGAGGTGGATGGGGGCTGGGCTAAATGAGTGATGGGTACTAAGGAGGGCACTGGTTGAGGGTGTTGTATGTAAGTGATGAATCACTGAATTCTACTCCTGAAACTAATATTACACTATATGTTAACTAACTAAAATTTAAATAAGAACTTGAAACAAACAAACAAAAAAAATCAATTGCCTCTGTTTGTTTTTTTTATAAACACCCCTGGGGGGAAAAAAAAAAACTTTTCCCAGGGCAAGTACACAGGTTAAAAAAGACAACCTCCCATGTGAGGTCTTCCAGGGAACCACCAGACAGGAGGTCAAATAATGGGAATGAGGTTTGAAGGAGCTCCAGTGCCATATTTCCCCCTTCAGTTGCTGCCTGGGGGTTGGTTTTCACTGTTATTATGGACTTTGGGTTTTCAAGACTACCAAATAGTTGGGAGGGTGAGTGTGGTATGTGAATAGGGTAACCAAAAATGCCACAAAGCCTTTGTTCTTACTGAGATGCACTTACTCTTCTTTAATAAATGTTCCCTGGAGTACTGTAAGCCTTTGGTTAATTCCCAGAGTTCTAAAAACTTGACTCTGACAATTTTTGCCAGTTTTCTAATTGCTTTTGTGGAGGAGATAATTTTTGGAAGTCTAAATACTTATTTACTTCGTCCTTGCCAACATCACTCAATATGCCTTTTTAAAATACAGTCTTCACCACAATCCCAAGACACGTATAATGATCGGGCCATTTTACGGATGATAACACTAAGACTTGGGATCAGGTCTCGGGAATGTGTTCAGAGGTATAGTTAGTAAATGCAAGTGCTAGGGTTCAGACTCTGGTTATTGAACTTTCCTGCTTGAACTCTTAACATTACATTCACTAGTGAAGAGATAATAGGAGCAAGAAAATGCCTCAAGCCCTGGCCCTCTTCTCAGATCCATGATTTCAGGAGATGCAGTGGGGTGTGGAGAGATGTTGGCATTATTTTCCTTCAGTATAAAAAGGAGATAATATTACCACTTCTCTTCCTAAATCCTCAGAATCCAAAGATTCTGTGTAGAGAAATAACACTCTGAAGTGCTGGAAAATTGCTGTTATGTAAGAGACAGTATCCTAGAATATAATATTTTATGACATTCTCAGAAAAATGCCAAACAGGCCTAAACTATCATGTCCTTCCTGGAGGAGCTTCCTTCACAAGCAGGAAGGGCCCCTCGCTGTGTGGGCTGTGCTCCAATGAGCAAAGCTTTTCAGCTTATGTGGCTGTCAAATCCATGTTTGTACCATTTGCCTTCTCCCAACTCATGATTAAATGAAAACAATAGCCAGGACTACACCAGCTTGAGGAAGAATGTCCTTCTCTGAGTGCTCAACCCTTAGAAGGATTGTTTTGTTACTTCTGTCACCAGTGTGTGGAAACATGGAGCTCGATTTTTCAAGTGAGCGATGGAAATAGGACTAACAAGTGGTCCCAGATTCACTCATATGAAAACAATAACACATTCTGTGACTTGGAGGTCTGGAGGTTTATGTTGGCACCAATTGGAATGCTAATGTGCAAAGAATCTGGTCTCTCCTCTCAAACACTAACAAATACCAGTCATTTCCTACTGATTGGTTTCAACCTAACAAGCATTTTGTTGAGCCCAAAAGAATATTTCATTGTGGAATATTTAGATTATGTTGATTACTCACTTATGAGCCATAAGTTGGCCAATGAAGAACAGATTGCTTCAACTTGGTATCTACCACCCACTCACCACCACCACCACCACCACCACCCAAGATTAATAGTCATAAACACAACAAGATATCACATAAAAAGGGATCTAAGCTTTTCTTAAATGCTTCATGAACTTTGGAGTGTCAGAGATCCCTCTGAGCATATGGTAAAAACTGCGGACATCTTGTCTTGTGAAATGGTCCTACCAATAGAATTGCACGTTCATGTTGGGGCTCATGGGCTCTCTGAAAACTTACCCATCATTGAGGATTCTTTCTACGGTGAATCTTTGTCCAGTGCACTAATGTCTTGTTCATACATGTTCCAAAGCACATCTCATAGAACAACTCTGAACTCTCCTCCTGCCAATTTAGAATTCTGCTTTGACTTCAGAATTGGCTTGTACAAGTGAACCTGGATCATCATTTTTGGAAGACTGCTATCCGATTGTGTGAGCAGATCCTTATAGAGGGTATAAAGTGTCATGGAACAAACTGTCGCACCAGCAATGTAATTGATTACTTAGAAATGTGTGTGATTGCTATTTCTCAAAGAGGTGTTTTGGGGGGCCCCTGGGGGCTCAATTGACTAAGCATCTGACTCTTGATTTTGGCTCAAGTCATGATCTCACAGTTCATGGGATCGAGCCCTGCATCAGGATTTGTGCTGACAGTGCAGAGCCTCCTTAGGATTCTCTGTCTCCCTCTCTCTATGCCCTTCTCCTGCTCTCTCTCTCTCTCTCTCTTTCTCTAAAATAAATAAACATTTTTAAAAAAGAAATTTTGTAAATAGATATGTTTTTATTTCATATCAGCACGTACAAAAACATTGATGCAGGGGCTAAGATACAGGAAAACAGAATGAGTAACTTGCAAGTCATTTTAAGTATCAGTGAGTAAAGTAAAATTATAGCTATGCTGCTATTTTAGTTTTTACTTATTTGCACTGCCAAATATTAAAATATAATTTTCAAGCACAGCTACCTTCTTTGTATTTAATTGTCTTTAATTCAATAGGCACTGTTTAGTATCAGTCAAGGGGTAGGCCATGTGGCAGGCACTGGGTTACAAGATGGCTGAGGTTCTTTAGGAGCTCACAGTTCCATGGGGAGCACAAACACGCAAGACAGTTTCATATACTAGGGTGAGTCCAGGTAATAGCGGTGCACAAAAGGGCTCTGGCAGCACACAGATGCATGGACCATCTGGGTGAAGAAAGAATGAGGAAGGTGACAGGGGAGAAGTCAGGGGAAGCCTCAGGGTGATACAAAACAACAGACTTTTGAAGGAAAAATGGAGCATCAGGAATTCTAAAGAAAAAGGACAAGATTCCAAAAGTCATGGAACAGTAGATGCATGGGGTTGCTGTGAGTTGTGCAGTTTGACTGGGGTGTGACACGTAATGGAGGGCATGGGAAGAATGGGGCTGAAGGGGTAGGTAGGGTAGCTGCCCCATGGAGAGTCTTGTTTGCCTTTAAAAGAAATAGATCTTGGTCTTAGATGCCATGGCAAGTTGTGTGAGCATAGTAATGTGAGCAGGCCATGCGTTAGCTTGTAGGGTCTGGCTACCGCAGGGAGGACAGATTTAGGGCAGAAGTAGAAAGACCAGGAAGGAGGTTGTTGCGCCCATCACTGTGAGAGGTGGTGAAGGCCTGCCTTGGGGAAATGGTGGTTAGGGCAGAGAAAAAGGGACTAGCTCCGGGAAAACTTGAGAGACAGAATTGCTAGGACTTGGTGACTGATCAGAGGTTGGAGAGAGGTGGTGGAGAGAGGATGAACAAATGTGGTTCAATGAAATCAGAGCGATTATATGAGGTGGGGAACATCTGGTGCAGTAAGGAGGAGGTACTGCATTGTGCCTTGGGTGCAGATGGGGCACCTTGTAAGTATCTGAGAATGAAACTAAGGGTGATGGTTAAAACCATGTGAGAGATCACCCAGTGGAAACACGTAGAAAATTAGAGTCCTTAATATTTTGGAATCATAAGCTTCTAAAAGGATATGAAGAAAAACATTGACTTACTCCCCAGGAAAGCACCCATGAGTGCATACACACATGATTTTACTTATCACTTCAGTGGGTCACCAAGCTCAAGTTTAAATCTACGAAGAGTGAGGGGAGCATTCTATGGCAGGATGTGAGCAATGTTGGATTCAAGTGTCTGGCTGATGTATCAAGCAAGCATGGTGTCCCCAGATGGGACCATCTCCTACAGATGGCCTTGGCGAGACCATCTGATCTTAAAACAGGGGAAAGAGATGAGGAAGCCTGAGTGATTGCCAGCTCTCCCTCACTTATGGGGTTGACAGCAGCATTGGAGAGTTGAGAATTGCTGACCTCTCCTCTATGGGTCACATGGCTCTGCCTCACACTTCTGCCCCTTCATCTCAGGGCTCACATTGACAAACTCATTTTCCAAATATGTGCCTGTCATTAAGCAGGGAGAGGGGGACAGAAACTGAGAATTTCTGCCCAACATATGATCATATAGAATAATTTTTCCAAGGAATTTTTTAAAGTTTGTTTGCTTGCTTGCTTGTTTATTTATTTATAGAGCATGTGTGAGCAAGGTGAGGGTAGAGAAAGAGGGAGAGAGAGAATAGCTCAGAGCCTGACAAGGGGCTCAATCCCACAAACTGTGAGATCATGACCTGAACTGAAATCAAGAGTCAGATGCTTAACTAATTGAGCCACCCAAGTGCCCCTTCAAGGAACTTTTATACCCATTATTTCAACTACTTCTATTACATGTACATAAATTTCAGGTCTTGTAATTTATGGGGGGGGGGATCTGAATCAGGGAAGAGGTAATGGATGTGCCTATGGTCACAAAATAATTCTGGAAGGAGTTCTGATCATTGGCAGACCAATTTTCTAGCTGTAAGTTCATGTTACTTTAATCCAAAGATCCATGGAAACATGTCCAAAAAAAAACCCTGAATTGTTATTTATAATTTTCTCTTATTCTTATTAAAGTTTTCTTGAAGAACCAGTTACAACATTAGTATAACAACTTGTGGTTTCCTGATGAAAAAGGAAGAGAGGGATCCTGAAACAAATGTTCCTCTGAGTTTATTGTTAACTCAGTTTGGCTTTTATTTATTTTGTTATTTTTGTTGGCTTCTCTACATTTTGCTTTAAGAAGGCACAGATATTTGAAATATATATTAATGTCCCTAAAAAATCCATTGGGTTAAGGGAGAGATTAAAATTATTGAACACCTACTACATACCAAGGATAGAGTTATGTATGTATGCGTTCACTGAATATTCACAGTAAACTTTTAAGTATCATCATCCACATTTTATAGATGATAAAAGATAGTATCAGTGAGTTCAAACCTCATCCATGGTCACATGGCTTCATTATGTCATGATGAGACACATATTTGTCCAGTTTCAAAACCAATTCTTTCCCCATGACACCATCCTGTATAGTTTGCACGTGGGAGCAAAGCTCACGACAGCTCAGGGTTGATCATCTCCAAGTGAGAGTGAATGTTGGCGTAGTCTCCTTGTGTGTTGCAGAAGGTGACTGCAGCCCTTCTCCCTCTACTATGGGCACGCTTCTCTTCTCTTTTCCTTTTCCTCCTTATGCTTCTGCTTCCTCACTCCATATTATTTATCCGCTTTCCCATTTTGCTTCTTGAAACTTCTAAAATAATTTAGAGCTGAGGACTCAATCCTTTACAAACTTGGTCTTAGTCATTCTTTAGATCCAAATCTCTAACTCCATGGTATTGAGGGAATTGAGTGTAGTCATTCAGGGTGAGGGTTCTGGAGACAGATTTCATCAGTTCCAATGCCAATCTCTGATGGCTCCATGTGGCTCCTCCAGTGGCTCCATGCCAAGCCCTTAACCTCTGCTTTCTCTCCCATCCCCCTCCTTCTCCACCATCCCCTTCTCCCTCCCTTCCTCCATCTCCCCCTCTCCCTCTTTTGCCCTCCCTTCCCCCTCTCCTCTCCCCCTCTCCTCTGTCTGTCATGTGAAGACACAGCAAGAAAGCAGTCATCTGGGGAAAAAGAAGGGAGTCCTCACCAGAACCTAATCTTGCTGACACCCTGATCATGTTCTTCCAGACTCCAGAACTGTGAGAGAATAAATCTATGTTGTTTAAGCTCCCCAGTTTGTGATATTTTGTTATTATAGTCCAAGCTAAGAAACCTAATTTGGAGAATGCCATTTTAGACTGGGTAGTCTGAGAAGGCCTCTCCCAAAAGTTGACATTTGAGCTAAGATCTGAATTTGACAGGAAGGCAGTCAAGTGAAGATCTGGGGTCAAGGAATACATTTTTGAGTACAGAGGATTTGTAAGGAAGCCTGACCCTTTGTGTAACTTATGAAGCACTGACAGAAGGTTATCATTTCTCCACTCCTCCACTCCTCTCCCCCAGGGTCTACCAGTAATGCCTCATGCCCAGGACTCAGTGCCCTTAACTAGTAAGTTTGGTCCCTATGGAACCATCCACATGGTCCTAGCCTTCTCAGAAAGCCTTCTGGGCTTGTTGTTTCCCCGATTTCCTTTCTCTATCAAAACTTGTCTTTCCTGTGTCCCATTTCCTCGTAATTCATATTGGCTGACATACCTGAGGGACATAAGTTACTCCTCCCAGATAACATCTACATTTCACAGGGACCTCCTAAAGGCCACTTGGTTCTAGGCGAGTGGCAGAGATGAAGCGATCCAGGCATGACAGGGGTCACTGAAGGGGTATTGTACAGCAGATGACCAGGACACATTCCCTTTCAAGGTTGGCTTTTCCTGTGAAAAGAAAACCACTGAATATACTCCAAACTGACACTTAAGAACAAAGATTTCTATTTCAGTTCTAAACATAACCAAAAATGGAGCTAGGTTGCAATTTAGGGCAAATATTGGCAATATCTCCAATAGATTGTATCCCAGTACACTTATATCAACTCTGGGTTGAATAATTCTTTGTGAAAGAATTTTCGATTAGTATCTGAGTTTTAAACGTTGAACTACAAAGGAGCTGCTAAAACCTCAAGCAGCTAAAATCTAGTTCCCAATTCACAAGAAATTTGGCCAAGGAAGACATTAAATAGAGTGGTGTCACTAGTCAGAATTGATGAGATGCAAGCACGGAGATGGTACCTATCAAAAGGGAAATTAGAATAAATGAATATTAAAATATTTAAATTTATAATAATGTGTTCAAAACACAGTTCTGAAGAACATTATCATTGGAAGTGAGAAACCAGTGCTAAGTCACTTATAGTCTTTTCTAAGCAAGCTTCCTACCCCATTTCAACTCATTAGGATAATATTAGCTTCAAGTGTAATGGTGTAATTTTAACTGTACTGTACACAAATTACTCTGGTTCTCACTCTGACAAGGTTTAGCAATAATCCCTCTTGGCAGACCTCTGGCAATTGCTACAATGCTGGAAAAACAAAAGGAATGAGATATTTAGGGGAAAAATATATTATATATATATTATATATACATTTTATATATATTTATATATATATGTATTATATATATAATATATATAATATTTTTTCAAGATAGCCAGTAGATCACATTTACCTAAAGAAGAGAGAAGAATGCTTCCAAATTCTCTAAGTTTCATAGCTATCTTTCTAAAGGGGAAGAGGGGACAGAAAATCCCAGAGATTTTTGCCATTTCTGAAATTCCCTGGACATTATTTTACCTTATAGAGTACAATGTAATGAGACAAAGCGCCAGTCTATAACTCTTTAATTTTTACTATTAATCATCTGCAGGATAGACTTCTAATACTAACCTAAATACAAATACACATGCATACCCACAAACATATGCTTCTTTGCAGTTTTAAAGGTCAAGTTTTTCTGCCAAATACTGTAGAGCAAATAAATACACCCTTTTAATGCTCAATGGCCACTACGATTCCATTTCCTTGGTCAGAAAAATGGAGAGGATGGCAGCTACCTCAAAGGTTTCTGTGAGGATTAAATGAGGTAGTGAATTGTAAAGCACTTACTTACTACAGTGCCTGCCACACAGTAAATAGTAGAAAGCAGCTGTCATTATTACTGCTAAAATTACTGTTAACCCCAAGGTAAATAAAATGATTCATATTTGAAAGAAAATCCAGGATCCTGAAGCATTTCCATAGATATTATTACGTTTGACCTCCAAGTCATCCAGTGAGAGAGAAAGATGGGAATCCTCATTCCTGCAGATTGAGGACATTAAGACCCAGCAAAAATAAGCTACCTGTTCAAGATCACATGCAACCTAGAAATGGAAATGCAACCTAGATCTCCTAAATCCTAGTGACCCACAAAGCCTCTCCTTATTTCTCTTAACTCTTAGTACGCTGGACTCACACCCATTCATCCATTCATTCACTTAACAAATTATTAAGGGCCCACTTTATATCAGTATTTGTAGCCCAGGGAAGAGGCCACAGGAGGTAACAAGATAGACAAAATGCTTATGGTCATAGGCTTAGTTTCCTGAGTTTGGGGCTAGGGAGTTGAGACAGAGAACAATTAATTAACATAATAAGTAAGTTTCCTACTATTATGGCTAAAATGTATCCCTTCCACTCCACCCCAAATTCATATTTTAAAGCCCTAATCCCTGGTATATTCTGAGGAAAGTGAATGTTTTCAAAGACAAGCCACTCTTGGGATGGGCTTTAATCCCATCTTTTTAGTGTCCATAAGGAAGGAAATTTGGACTCTCGGAGAGACACTGGAGGTGCAAGTACAGGGGAAAACCATATGAGGACACAGTGAGGGGACAGCCACCTACAGGTTAAGGAGGGAGGTCTCAAAAGAACCAAATCTACTGACACCTTGATCTTGGACTTCTAGCCTCCAGAACAGTGAGGAAATTTATTTTTGTTGTTTAAATTGCTGTTTGTGGTATTTTGTTATGGCAGCCTAGCAGTCTAATGGATCTATTAAGTTGATAAATACTATGGAAAAAAAAAAACAAAAGGAAAAGAAAAGAATGCTAGGGGTGCTGAGGAGCTTTGGAAGAACACACTGCATTATTTAATAGGGTCTCATCAGGAGGCGAGAATCCAAGCAAAGATATGGCAAAAATAAGGGAATTAGCTATAGAGGTATTCGGGAGAAGACTTTTCCAGGTAAAGTGGAGTGTTGGTGCAAAGGCCCTGTGGTGGGAATATGACAGGTATGTTAAGGAGCAACTGCTGAGAAGAGAGGACTGGAGAAGAGTAGGCAAGAGGGGTAGTAGGTGAGGTGGGGGAGCAATGGGAGGGACAGGTCAAGTAAGGCCTTGTAGGCTATTGTAGGAACTTTGATTTCTTATTTGCATGAAATGGAGTTGCCAGGTTCTGAATGGAGTGACATGACCTGATATATTTTAAAAGAATCATTTTGGCTTCTGTCTTAGGAATAGATTTAGGCTAGTGCAGTAATTCATCAAGTTATTATTGTAAGTTCAAACTAGAGTGCTAAGCATGAAAGTGGTAATGAGTGGTCAGATTCTGAATCTATTGTGAAGGCTAGGCCAACAGGACTTCTTGATAGATTGGACATGGGATATGAGAGAAAGAGTAGAGTCAAGGATGACCCCAAGGTTTTTCACCTGAACAAATGAAAGAGCATAAGAGCATAGATATCATCTTCTGAAATGAAAGGGCCACAGATAGAAGTGATATGATGAGGAAGAGCAATAATTTAATTTTTGATGCATTGAATTTGAAATATCAGACATCTAAATGGAGATGTTAAATTAGCAGTCTAATATTAGAGTTTGAAGTCTAGTAAAAAGCACTATGCTGGGGATATAAGAGAATGAGTATACTTACAAACAAAACAAAAACAAAGACTGAGACCCAGGGAAACCTAGGATGATGAAATCAGGGAGAAGAGGAAGAATCAGCAAGGAAACCGAGAAGGAGCAATGACATCTCATATTGCCCTAAAAAAAAAAAAAAAGTGAGGAGATTGTTTTTAGGAGAAAAGATTAATCAACTGTGCTGAATGCTGCCATAAATCAAACAAGATAAATTCTAAGAATTGACCTTTGGATTTAGCATGGAAAGCATTGGTGGCCTGACAAGAGAACTTTCTGTGGGATGTTAGGGAAGGTAACTTCAGTCTAAGTGGATTTATGAGAAGGAGAAGAGAGGAATTCAAGAGTGAATATAAGTAACTATCTCAAAGAGATTTGCTGTCAAGGGGAACAACAAAAGGAGCCAGTATTGGTGGCGGGGAGAGGGGTGAGAAGTGGGAGTCAAAAGAATATTTGACATTTTCTCGGAGAACTTCTTTCTTCAAGAGGGACGAGGAGAAATAGCAGAATGTTCATATTCCTATAAGAATGATCCAGTGGAAAGGGAGAAAGCTGACACAAAGGAAAAAGAGGAGTGACGAGCTTGGGTAACATCCTTGAGGAGGTGAGTGGGGATGACATCGAGTGCATCAGACTGGCTTTCAGTAGAAAGAAGCAGAGGTGATTTACGCTCCTATACAGCTGAGTATACATGGAGGTGGGAGCTCCCGACTGCTTCTATTTTTTTCTCAGTGAAGAGTAAAGCAGAGTCATCTGTCATGAGGAGTAAGGATAGGAAAGAGATGTCAAAGACTTGATGGTAGAGAAGAAAGCTATGATAGAATGATATATTGGTTTGCATGCCAAAGTACCACAAACTGGGTGGCTTAAGCAACTGAAACATACTGTCTCACAGTTCTGGAGGCTAGAAGTCCAAGATCAAGGTAGTGGCAGGGTTGGTTTCTTCTGAGGCTGTGAGGGACAATCTGTTCTATGCCTCTTCTTCCAGCTTTTGGTGATTTGCTCCCAATCTTTGGTGTTCTTTGGCTTTTAGAAGCATCACCCCAATCTGTAAACTTCATGTTCACATGGTATTCATCCCATGTAAGTATCTGTGTTCAAAATTCCCCTTTTTATAAGGACACCAGTCATGTTGGATTAGGGGCCATGCTCGTGACATGATTTTAACTAATTACATCTACAACAACCCTTTTCCCAAATAAGGTCACATTCTGAGGTACAGAGGGTTAGGGCTTCAACATATGAATTTTGGAGGTGTGGACACAATTCAATCCATAACAAATAATCAAGGAGATTGGCAGAAAACGAGGCTAGAACTTGTCTTGCAGCAAAAGGAGCCACAAACATGTTTGGTTGCAATTCCAGGAGACCATTTCCTCCACCAATATTCAGTTGCATGGGTGCAAGTATCAAGTAGAAGGAGATTAATCCAAAGTTGTGGTTTTACCTGATAAGCTCAAACAAAAGATTCAAGGATGTATGCTAGTTGGTGACATTATGATTTACTATGGAATTGAAGCTGGGGAGGGAGGGAAGATAGGACTTGAAGGTGGATGGGACAGAGAAAAAGTATTAGGATCAATGGGTCAGGGATCCCGGTGGGGTGAAAAGAAGGTTGAAGCTGGGGCACTGGAGGAAGTAAACTAGAAAATTACAAAGTGGTAAGAAGAGAGTAAGATGCATGGAAGCGAAATAAAATGGTGTTTGGTTATTTTCAGTTACAAAGTCTAAGGTATGACACAAGAGTGAGTTGTTGAGGTGGGGAATGAACAAGATCATTGGAGGAGTAGAGACCACAGTATTGAGAAGGCACTGTTTTGGAAGTGTCATTTATGTGTATGTTTCCATACATTCATTCATTTCTTCATTCAAATACTTATGTGCTGGCCGTGGGCAGAATGGAGTTTTGCTGAGAGCAAGGCTCATAAAACTCAGTAAGAGAGCCCCAGCTATACCCAAGTGTCCCTGCCTGAGCTTAGGAGATAGTCTTAGATTGACCTATGTCATGATTATGGGAGCAAAAAAGAAAAAAAAAACTTATTGAAGTTAGCTTTCAAACTCCTTTGATACCCAAATAAACAATTAGCTTGGAAGAAAATAAAAATTTCATTCTCTAAACATCCTTCACTGCTTGTTTTAAAAATTATTATTATTATTTGGTCTCCTCAGTAGCTTATATTCATTGTGTTGATATGTGTGTTTCCTGGGGATTCTACACACTCCAAAATCTGAAGAGTAAGCAAAAATAGTGCTTCTGCTTAAACCCTTCACAGTTTATAGCCACATTTACATAACATTAAATAAGTCAACAAAGGCATCATTAGCTCCCATTAAAATATGAGCAAAGAAATTTAAACGAACAAGACAGGCTAATTGGTAAGTAATGTTGTGTATCAAAAATTATGACTGTAAGATACCCCAGCTAATGAGAAGGCCTACAATCATGTTTACTACATATTTAAAAATTAAATGAAGGTGACTAAAAGTTAACAGAAAAGAAGATTTTCCTTTTCATTGATGCTATGATATCCGTTTTTCAAAGTTTGAAAGTAATAAGGAGATATTAGCCATCCACCTTGACAAAACATCTCCTTATAATATATGTGATTTTTACCTTTTTTGTTCTTCTTGAGTTGTAAGCAGGAAAGCCATAGTGTGGGTAGAGAGAAAGGCAGAACTCTGAATTATACCAGTGAGTGGGCCTTGGTCTGATCTCAGTCCATGGATGTGAGAGGAATTTCTTCTTACTCCTTTCTCTGTGTAGGCCCGGGTCTAACTCTGGGTAGATGTGCCCTTCACGTCAGCCACCTCATGCCTGAGTGATGGTGGTTCCTAATGCTGCCTGCCTACAAAGATACCAGGGCTGAAACCAAAAGATGCTGATGCCCGATCAATTAAATCAGAATCCTGGGGAAGGACTCGGGCATGTGTGCTTTAGAAAAGCTATCCCATTGATTCTAAAGAGCCGCCAAGGTTGAAAAACACTCTACTTGCCCTCCCATTAATCAAATAGCAGCTACCATTTACTGAGTGCCCACTATATATGAAACTCTCTAATAGAAACTTGAGCAGGTTATGTTTTATTCTTTCCCCCAACATTTTATTATGAATTTTTTTTCATGCAGCAAAGTTGAAATGATTTTCTAGTGAACTCTACTTACAGGCCACCTAGATTATACCATTAATGTTTTACTATTTCAGGTTTTTATACCTATCCCTCTATCCATCAGTGCATCTATTTTTTTTTACACATTTCAAGGTACATTATAGACATCTGTACAATTTCCACTTAATACTTCAACATGTATATTATTAGCTACAGTACAATATTTGCTTACTTCTTCATTTGATGTAAACTTTCTGGAGAAAAATGCACAAATTTTGAGTGTACATTCATACTGACTTTAAATAAATAAATATATTTGTATAACTCAAGCTGCTATCAAGACAGAATATTAGGTAGCCTATTTTATACTTTGTTAGATATAATCTTAAATACTAGTTATTGAAAAAGACCGTGTAGAAAGGGCAGTACTTTATGTCAAAGAAAGACCGCTTAATGGTGGAATTTCACACACTGAGGCATTAAATAGAAAATATTTGAGAGAACAGAAAACAAAAGGGCCTCCATGTCATCCTTCAGGAGGCTCAGACACACTACATATTGAATCAGATTACACTGCATGAGGTAGGCACTTTGTGGGTGGCACATCTGGAGTGGAAGCTATCTTGCAGCATGGAGTCCTATGCCCCGTGTGTGTGTGTGTGGGGGGGGGGGGTATACATATGTGTTGAAAGAAGGTGTAGTTATGACACTTTGTTTAGCTCAAGACACTCATTTCTTTAAAAGTAGATAGCTTTCTTTGTATGTCTTCTTTTGGCCAGCACAAATCTATAATAATAGATAAGACTTAAGACCCAGGAGACGCTGCATCACAGGCTGCATCAATTGCCCTATGCCCTCGCCCTAAATCCAGAGCTGCCCAGGTCCTCAGAGCCTCCTTACTTGGGATTGTCAATGGGGAGAGGTTTCTAGAAAGCACAGTGTTACGGGAATCAAGGCCTTTAAATGCTAATGGCAAGAGGAAATGATCTTGCTTCTGAACTCTGAAAACAGAGATTGATTTAATAAACCATAAAGAGTTTTCAGCAATGTATCCAACTTCAACTAAAAAGACACATCCTGCATTACAGTGCTGGGGGTCTCCACTTCTTCCCTTCCATTTGGAAAGCTGAGCTCAGAGGCCATAACACCAGTGGAGCCTATGTGTGGATACTCTCAAATGATGAGTCTCCATTTTGTGGCCTCTGAGTTACAAGTTCTCTGCATAAAAATGTGTCTAAATTTAACTTGTGTCTGTGTGTGTGTGTGTGTGTGTGTGTGTTTGTGTGCGTGTGCTGGAATGGTCCTCACCCTGGGTTTAACACATCTCTGTCCCTTCATTTAGATTGCTCCAGAAGTCTCAAATTCTTATAAAGACTTAGATTATCCATTGAGTCATTCAGTGGATATTGAATGATAGTTATTGACAACCTCCTCTATGCCAGGAGCTGGGAATGCAATAATGAACAGAGTAGTTAGTGTTACTGCTTTTATGAAGCTGTGTCCCACAAGAAAAGAGAATAGTATATAGTCAAGTAAACAGTTGCTGTCTTGCAATTTTGACAATTGTTTGTGGAAATCACCCAGGAAATTTTTTTCTGTAAGTATAACTGACATACAATATCCTATTAGTTTCAGGTGTACATCATAGTGATTCAGTGTTTTTACACAAAAGGATCCCACAATAGGTCTAGTCATGGTCTGTCACCACACAAAGTCATTATGATATTACTGACTATATTCTCTATGCTGCACATCACATCCCTATCACTTATTTATGAAGTTTGTATCTCTTAAACTTCTTTACTTATGTCACCTGCCTCCCAAACTCACCCTCTTCTGGTAACCAGCAGTTTGTTTCCTGTATCTATGAGTCTGCTTCTGCTTTGTCTATTTGTTTGTTTCGTTTTTTAGATTGCATATATAAGTGAAATCATACAATATTTGTCTTTATCTTACTTATTTCACTTAGCATAATACCCTCTAGCTCCATCTACATTGTTGCAAATGGCAAGATTTCATTCTTTTTTATGGCTGAGTGATATTATATAATGTATAATGTCCATGTTAATATTATACACACACACACATCATATCTTCTTTATTCATTCATCTATTAATGGGCACTTAGATTGTTTCCATATCTTGGCTATTGTAAATAATGCTGTAATGAACTTATATCTGTTCAGATAGACATATCTCTGTTCAGATAGATATATATCTGTTCAGATAGATGTTTTTGTTTTATTCAGAAAAATACCCTGAAGTGAAATTGCTGAATGGTACGGTAGTTCTATTTTTAATTTTTTGAGGAACGTCCATATCACTTTCCATGGTGGCTGCACCAATCCAGGGAATGTTTTGAATGTATAACATAAAGGCCTTAGTCTGTGAGTTATGCTGGGTTTGAAGGAAAGGGTTCCCTGAGGAAGTACAGCTCAGATAAGGCCTCAAGAATGAATTGAACACAGCTGGGTGTTGAGCAGAAGTGAGCGCATTTATAAGCAGAGGCCACAGATGGTGAAAAGGTCTGGAGACAGCAAAGAACAAAGCAATTGCCATGAATTGAAAAGCAGGAGGGAGGACATTGTGGCTGGATTGGAATAAGCCACAGTGACAGGAGATGGAGGTAGGAAGGGCCACGTGCAAACCTGGTGGCCATAATAAAAGCATAGGTTTTATTCCAGCTACAGTGGGAAGATATTCTTATGCGAATATACATGAAGATATTCTTGTAAGCAAGTGGTTGACATAATCAGACTTTTAAAAAAATTTTCTCTGGGTGGGTGTGGAGGTCAGATTGGAGAGCACAAGGGTTGATATCCGGGAGGACTGTTTTGGAGACTTGCGGTCATCCATTGGTGCAGATGATGACCTGGGCTGGGGTGGGAGCCATGGAGATGCAGAAGAGTGTCGCCATTAATAGCGTCTCATTCGCCCCTGCTGGTTCTTGTTTTCCATGCCCTCTTGACAGTGGGTTTCCCAATGCTCTGACTCACAACTCACGTACAGGCCTTACCAATACATAAATACAAATTGGCATGCCTGGGAATTATATATGACCTGGAAGACTGAGGAGAAAGCTTCTTTCACATTAGCCAGCTGCACTTTGGAATAATACACAGACCTCTGTGAATCATTTCATGGTTTATTAAACAAAATTCTGTTTGCAATTGGCAAGTTAGGAAAATAAACGTCCATATTTGTTTTCACTTTCTATTTCCTTGGTTTGTCCAGGGACTTGCAGCCCAAATCTTAGGGCTGTCCTTGGAGACTCAGGAAACAGAGCTGGATTCCCACTTTTGAATGTCGCAGGGCAATCAGCCACAGATTGCCATTAACCCCTCTGAGAACAAGGGGGAGTTCTTGATGTTGTTCCGTCGTCGGAGAGGACATATGTGCCACCTACCAGGGCCAGCAGGTATCAGCCTCTCGTAGTGTGTTATTGCTCCAGATGCTGCCCCTCGGACCATCTGCCCTTCCCAAACCGGGAGAATGCTCTGAAGAACCCATGGACAGAAGAGCTCTGCCTTGCCTGAGGAATGGCACTCTAGCAGTGTTGACCTACAACATCATTCGAGAAATGTGTGTGTTGGGGGTGGGAGGGGATTTACCTGGCTCAATCCTGTTTGAGTGCCTGGTTTCTATAGAGGACGACAATCCTGAGTGTGCATCAGAATCACTTGGAGGACTTGTTAAAACACAGAGTTGAGCCCCACACCCAGAGTTTCTGAGCCAGATCTGGGGCGGAGCCTGAGAATTTTCATTTTAACAAGTTTCTGAATGATGCTGAAGCTGCTCACCTGGGGACACACCAGAGAACCCTCGGTCTATGCAATGTGGCCCCACAGAGAAGCTGTGTTCAGTGAACACACTTTCGTCAAATGCCTCCTGGGTGTCTGGCCCTGCAGCCTCCTCCAGTGTCTTTGCCTCAGAGTTCTGGAGCCTCCCTTCTCTCCCAGGCAGAAATCAACTGGGCTCCTGAGGCATCACCCGTGCTCCCTCCACCCTGGGTTTACCTAGTACTTTCTATGGCAAAGGCCCTCCCTTAATGGCAAGGTCATTTTCATTCTTTGTGCAACACTTGGCGCATAATAAAAGTTAATTTAAGCAAAATCATCAACTTTGGTAAATGAACGGATGAGCAGTTCAGGACGGATCTTTGATCCAAGGCATCTTGACAGCATCTAGAATATTCAGCAGAAGCTGAATCATATTTCTATTGATTCCATCATTTAATACCATATTTAAGACCTCTAATATGTGCTCTGTTTTATGTGGGGTAAGGCATTGTCTCTGTGGGCAAGGATTTTTAAAATCCAATTGTGACAAAGAAAACAGTCAAATACAACACTATAATATGAGGATAACCTTTATCGTTGATTGACATATCTTAAGTCACTGAGCACTTTAGGCATCTGGAAGAAAAGGTCATTTTTGCTTTGCACATATTAGGCAAATCTTTGAAGTGATATGTTCACGTCTTCGGGGGCCTCATTCCGTTATTTACTTACTGAAATGCTCACTAAACAACTACAACGTGTTACAAGAGGCACGGGAGAATGTCAGTATCGTGGAAGGATTTAGGGTTTATTTAGTGTAACGTTTCTCCAGATAATAGAATCCCCTCAAAATGTCCCCATCCTAAAAGGGTGTCCAACAGCTTCTTGAATACTTCTGTTAACACAAGACTCACTACCTCATGTGGCAGCCCATCTTTGAAGTACTGATGACCATTAACCTTTCCTAAATTGAGATGAAATCTCTCTCCCTGAAATGCCTACAACTGGTCCTATTTTTACCCTTTGTAGTAATAAAGGATGTTCAATTTCTTTTCCCCCAACAAACCCATTAGGTAATAGAAATGGATATGGCATAGTAGGGCAGAACATGGACACAAAACCTGGATGGCCCAGCTTTGAATCTCAGTTCCCAAATTTACTACCTGTGGGAGCAAGTTCTTTAATCCTCCTGTGACCCAATTTTCTTATCTGTCAAACGGGGATATTGTTAAGACTCAAATGGCTCTTTTGCAGGTTAAAAATACACTCCTTGTTGGGGCACCTGGGTGGCTCAGTTGATTAAGCGTCTGACTTTGGCTCAGGTCATGATCTCACGGTCAATGGGTTTGACCCATATGTCGGGCTCTGTGTTGACAGCTCAGAGTCTGGAGCCTGGTTCGGATTCTGTGTTTCCATCTCTATCTGCCCCTCCCCTGATGACTCTCTCTCTCAAAAATAAATAAACATTAAAAAAAATTAAAAGAAAATAAGTTACAGAGAGGGAAGGAGGCAAACCATAAGAGACTCTTAAAAACTGAGAATAAACTGAGGGTTGGTGGGGGGTGGGAGGGAGGGGAAAGTGGATGATGGGCATTGAGGAGGGCACCTGTTGGGATGAGCACAGGGTGTTGTATGGAAACCAATTTGACGATAAATTTCATATTAAAAAATAAATAAATAAATTTTTAAAATTAAAAGTATATATACATACTCCTTGCAATGAATTTGGAACAGGGTCTGACATATAATTAATAATATTGACATAATCAATAATATTAATTGTTACTGTTACTTTTATTAGTATTCTTTGTAAGGAGGTCTGTTCTCTCAGTTTTAAACTAAGCATCCTTGTAACAGACAGCCATGGTATGACCTATGGCTGCTCTCATCTCCTTGGTCTTTTCCAGAACAAGGTGTGTTAGATTCAGTGTGTTGGATCTCTCTTACTACGGTGATCAGAGCAGAGCCCAACCCTAGGGGCCATTTGTCTAGCACAGGATAGGGAAAGACTATCATGCATAACTGTTCTTTAATTCAGATTTGCAATAGTGATATCAATAATCACAAAAATATATTAAATGTCTATTATATTCAGATATTATGCTAGACTCTTTTACATCATTTCTCATTCTTATGGCAGCTGAGAGGCTCCACAGGCACGTGTGGAGGCAGAGGAACCAGGATCCAAATAGATCCTCAGGCTTTGGAGGGGCCCTCTTGTCATGCTCCATGCTGCTGCATTGTATGCAGTGAGTTTCCAAGGAATGACAGGGCCTCTGACTTTGGCAGTCAGGGCAAAGCTATAAAATGAGTTGTGAGCCCTGCAGCACTGGGTGGGGAGAGTGTTCAGATTACAGCCATATTTATTCATTGCTACAATAGCCATGCTCTCTCTCTGATCTTTCTCCCCAAGTCTCTTGGGTTGGGCAAAGAAAATACTCCTGGGCAGAATATAATCAAGACCTGAAACTATTCAGAGGACCTAGTCGGTTACATTTCAAACACCAAAAAGATGAGAAAGTTAACATAAAGTATGCAGCACATGGGGCGTTTCCTTCTCATGCTGTGCAGGCATTAATGGACCTCCATTGTATCTATCCTTACTATTACCGGATAGTTTGTCAAAATAACCGTAGCCCCCAGTCAGCACTGAATGTCATTAGCAGGGACTGTTTGGTGGATTAACTGCAGCAGCAGCTGACACTTATTGAGCACACGCTCTGTGCCAGGCTGTCCACTAGGTGCTGGGTCCTCAGTCTCTCATTACGACCGGTTCTAATCCAGTGAGTGAGTGGCTATGGTATTTCCCTTTCTCAGCGGAGGGTGCACATGTTCAGGCTGGTTATGTGGCTGGTCTCAAAGATGGTTAAATTCTGAGCTGTTTGATCTCCTGTGTAGCCACAATTCTATCTTGGGGTTGTTTGTACACAGTTCCCATTTTTCTCTGATGAAATGTCCAGGAGTAACCTCTGCGCCACACACATCACCGCCACCTCCGTGATGAAGGAAGGGCCAGAAAGAAGCCAGGAGGAGGTGCGGGTCTGGGGGGTGAGGGACCCTGTTGTGGGGAAGGACACAATTGCCACTTCCTAAGCCACAAATGATGCTCACAGACAATTCTTAAGGAAGGACTCGACTTTCCCAGAAGAGGCCAAATATTAGCAAGCACAGCTCCATGGTTACAGAAAGTATATACTTTAGAAAACATTGTTATGGATATGAAACTATTAAGTTCTCACAGCTACCCTATGAGGAGGGTACAGTTATTATCATTGATTTATAGGGGGGAAACTGAGGGTATAAGAACGGTTGTTAGAGATTCCTCAGTCAGAATGCCGCAGGAGCAGGACCTGGGCTTTGGAAACTTTGCTTATTTTTTTCCCCATTAACATCTTACTTTTTTAGTCTTGAATTTAAAATGGAAATATATGTAAGTAAAAGCTTGAACATGTTAAGGGAAAAAAAGGAACAACTATAAATAAGCAAAGAGAAAAGAATATCAAACCATTCAAAGGATTCATTCCAAGACAACCTCTCTATTAACATTTTGGTCTATTTACTTCCAGACATTTTTTTTTCAAAGTACATACATACATACATACATACATACATATTTTTTTAAAGATAGAGGTATCATACATATTAGTTTGTGACCTGGTTTTTATTTCCCCCACAAAATATTATGTATGTGTTTCCATGTTAGCATGTTGTATACGTAACCACATTTCACAGCCCGTTCTATTCCACTGTTCCAATCTCCTCAAGTTCAACAAGCAGGCCCTATTCTTCCAGCTTGTGTTCTCTCTCCAAGTCCGTTCAGGAAGTGATGGGCCAAATAAAGCAAAAATAAAATAAAAAGCAAAACATTTTTCCTCCCAACAATCTTACTGGGACCTTAAATCTACCTCCTCCCCCTGTCACAAATCCCACTTGAATACAAGACAGCCTAGAGTGCAGGGTAGCTCCAACCTGGAATGTACTATGAATTCAGAGAAGCATAGTAAACTCAATCCAAGCCCAGAAATCACAAAGGGTTTCCTATTGCCTTCTTTGAAACAGGGTTTCGTGTTTGGTAAGACAAAGAAAGGGCTAGCATTACTGTATTCTGACCACTCTGATAAGGGTGAGGTCTGCAATCTTAACTAATGCCCCCAAGCCTTTGTAGTAGGCATGGAGAGAATCCCACCTGCTGACTCGGACTCTTCTCAGAAGAGAAAATGCACCCAGCCATTGATGGAAGACCTTTCCCAAGCTCTCCCGTTACCTGGCATTGTCACAGTTATAACTAGATAACTTGCTCTGTGTGCACCTTCAGTCCCCACTTGCTGCCCCAGGATAACATTCGTCATTAGAATACAAAATGCCTACTTTGGAGGTTTGTCATTCTCTGCCAGATCAGATGAAGTTTTCTCTTCAGAAAAGAGAAAAAGAAAGAAAATAAGAAACAGAAAAAAAAAATAGAAGTGGGAAGAAGAGATCAACGGGGTTAAGTACGTATGGGGAACGTTATAAGTAAATGAATGAGCCATAGATACTTGCCTACAGGTGTGTTGCAGCTTCCATTTCTAGGCAACGCATTCATTTATCCCCATCTTTCTAACGTGTGTGAGAGAGAATTTCCAAGTGAAGTACCTTTCTATGCTTTGAATCCATGCCAACAATCAAAGGTATACAACAGAACTGCTGAAAGCAAGAGAAGGGCTGATGGAATCTTAATAGCTCTGGGAACTCACTCACTCCTTCTTCTCCTTGGAGCCCTATTAATAGTACAGTTGGTAACATCAAATGATTTTGATTCCCTTTTCCACAACTGCTATTTTGGCTCCTTTGGCATCTTCAAACTATATTTCCCATGGTAATTATTATTGCATTTCCTTTATTTCCAATGTCAGTTTATTTTCAAAGAAAAAAAATCATACAACACGGCTAACGAAGTCAAAATAGAACAATTTGTTAAATTAAGTAAATATCTATTTGCATAATTGTGATTCCCATTTCTGTATTAGCAGAGCAGCAAAACTAACAGTATTCAATTCAGAAGGACATAGTGTGCAAGACCTTATGCCTCACTGGGGAGCAGCCAGAACCTACCTTCTGTCCAAGGCCAATGCCCCATTGCCAGTGAGAAATCTTCCCTGCTATACTACTGTCTCTCACCTCATTCCTTCAGGAAAAAGATTTTCACGTGTTTTGTAGATTAACTTTTATCCTGATATTATTTAAGGTAAAAATCTAGTGTAAGGTTAAAAATGAACTAGAAACCAGAATGTGAGAACTTTTGGTTGTTCTGAAAAATGGATCTCCATAAAGAGCCTCAATTTACTCTAAGAGAGGTCAACTATCTATCCTAATAATTTTTGAAAAAAGCAGGTAAATCCAAAGAATTATGTGTTAGTTTGAAGGAACTCTTGTTATCTTATAGTTTAAGCCTGGCTATCACACAGAATTATGCAGGATGTCTGTCTGTCCTAGGACTCTTGAAATGAGAGTTTTCAATAAGGCAATCTCAGAGCATAAAGTCTAAAGGTATGTTCATTAACTCATATGAAGTTAAACAACCTTTGTAGTTAAAACTTATAAAACATTTATTACATGTTAAGTCAATGTGCTGCAGTAGATAATAATACTACAAGGAATGATTTTACTTTTATATAGGAAGAAACTATTCAAGACCATTTTATGGTAGTGAGCACATGAACTTGTGTTTTCTCAATTAGACAATCTATACCTTTCTGATCTAGGTTCCTGGTCATTTATGTAAAAATAACTAATATCAGAGGTAACTCTGAGATTTGGTTTTCAAAATTCAAACACACAGTCATGTAATTTGAAGAACTTAATTGTCTACAACCAGACCATGTAGTCAGACTGGGACAGGGGGGTGGGGGTGGACTTGGGGGGGATCCCAGCCCCACTGCTTATAGTTGTATGACTTTGGGCATGTAATGTGACCTCTGGGAACATCACTTTCCTCACCTGTAAAAGAGAGATCAGGAAAATGTCTATCACCCAGGAGTGCTGTGACTGTTAAAGAGACAAAATATATGAAGTGCTTAGCAAGTTTCCTGGCACATAATAAGTGTCAATCAGCAGTACTCATTGTTAATGTGTGTGCTAAATTGCAAAAAAAAAAAAAAAAAAAAAAAAGAGTTACTTCTAAGCTCAGTGTTTAGGAAGGGCACGTCATAAATGAGAAATCTAGGGACCAGGTTGGAGAAAGGAGGTGCTGGATAAGAGGTGGGAGGGGTGGTGATGCAGAAATCCATTTTAATTGCAATTTGAAACTAGAATCTTGACCTCCCAAAGTGGCAGCATGATCTTTTGTCATCAGAGCCTCCATTAGTCAAAAGTGGGACTTGAATGTAAGGTAGTTTCTTTCAAATTATCCACTAGCATACCATGGGGATCTTTTTCTCCTCCTCTAGAATCTTCTGCTAATGTTACGGAGTTTATGGTTCCCATAATGCACATGTACAGTATCTATTTCATTTAATTTGCTATTAACACTTACAGTTTCACTTACTTCAACACAGCTGGATAAAAAGAATTGAAATCAACCATCTATGGTGGAATTGGAATGTAGCTATTAGCAGTTTTATTTGCAAACCTACCCTACTCTTACCTATCTTGTGTCGTGGCACAAATTCCATTCAAAAACAATTATTAAATGCAGATTTATGTCAAGCAGAGTCACGATGCTTTCTCTAGCAAACCTATTTCTTACCAGCTTTGCTGCACTCCAGTGTCACCCAAGGGTGTAAGAGACTTTTGTAAAAACAAACCAAGTAAACAACAATTTCTAAAAATCTCCATCTCTTTAAGTAAAAATGTAAACCTTATTCTTTCTTAACTTGAATAAGTGAAATAATTGGCAACTTTTCCTAGTGTTGGGTTTTATGGTGCTGGAACTTGCTATTATAATCAAAGTATGTTTGGAGAATGGTATCTATATAAAAAGGACTCATAGAAGTTGTAGTTGCCCAAAGGCATCTACCTAAGCCAGCTCAAACAAAAGAGAGTGACCTATTTCTGGGCCTTACATGGACTGGAAATGGAAACCCATCCATTTGCAAGGTATCTATGCTTACCATGTTTCTCTTTCTGGAAACATGTCATCTTATACCCTTTTTTTTCTGTGCAATTGATCAAACTTTCCATTTTTCTGGGCAGATTGGTTTTCTCTGCTAATCCTCCAGCTTGCAACAGGCTGAAAAAGGCTATCCCACTCCAATGTGAATGTGACCTTTTAATTTAGGGATCTGCCATTGTCTGATCTCGGCAGTGGGCCTCTTAATTCAGATTTTCATAGAGAAAGAGAGAATAAGATTAGTCATCACCTAATCCATGGACTGGCTCCCCTGGGTCATAAGTCCACCCTGATCTAACCAGCTGTTACTGGGGAGAGGTAACATGGTACAAACGTGGTGGCCTAGACTCAGCACTCACAGATATGTCATAATGAAGCCACTAACTCAAATCTCTTGCCTCCTTCTCTCAGTAGAAGAAATATCCATCGGCGGCAGGAATTTATGCGGGGTCTCTTCAAACTACTTTTCAAAATTAAAACCAAAATAACCAGATGCTTCTTCGAACACTTGTGTTTCAAATTCGCTTAAAATTCTCCCACTTTTTCCATTCTGAGTCTTTCTAAATTAAATTCCTTTAAACAGGTATCTTCTATTGGTTTGTACACACAGTGAAATTACATCAATAGTCATATGAAGAAAATTATTTTCTTGCACGTGCCTGGAAATTTTCATTTAAATCTAGTTATATTTTATACACTTGAAAATTTTGGACAAGCTAATGAACATACAGCTTATATAACTGTTCAACCACTCATGCTCAACAAAAATTGCCAACACACACAATATCCCATTGTTTAGCATTAATTCTGAAAACTGTTCCAGAAATAATATCGTCAGGACTCTCCCTCTGAGATGAGGCCAAAAAAGTCGTATACACCTTCCAGTGTATAGCTAACTGCCTAGGGCTATATCAAGCTCATTGTTTATTCAGAGAAGCTTTTCCCTTCCATAACTTTCTCCTTCCCTGTGCAGGAGGGAAAAACTGGGGGTGAGGGGTGGGGGTAGGATGGGGTGGGACACAACGCTCATTTTGAAATGTATGAGAGTTGGATACTCCCAAAATTCCAGCAAGATTACACACACAAAAAAATCTCATCTGGTAAATATTACATTCTGTTTTTGTCTTTGCTTTAGTTCTTACACAACTTGACAGTTTGTGGTATTGTGCCACATTTCAGAGCTAAGGTTTACAAACATCTGGCTGGTGGGCAACATTCCATTCCCCATGGGCCCCCAGTGTCTCTGGGATAAAGTGTTTGCAACATACCAACCGAGGTGGAAAACAAGAGTTTTCCTAGAGAACAATGAGAGTAAGCAAGACATTTTGCTTCACAAGATTCCTTTAAAGGAGGCTGGATCTGGGAAATTTAACCCACTTGCTCCCACCAAATGATCTTTGGAGAGCTAGGAATCCTTGGACCCTTCTGCTGAGTGGCCAGTTAGTGGATCCCTTTAAGCCCCTAGAGTTATGAAAACTTACTCAATAAAGCATCATAATAATGAAGTGATACAAACTCTTCAGTCATTTAACAGGAGTATTTTATTTTTACGTTTTAAAGTTTATTTGTTTTGAGAGAAAGAGAGAGAGAGAGTGAGAGAGAGCACAAGTGGGGTTGGGACAGAGAGAAGGAGAGACAGAATTCCAAGCAGTCTCCACACTGTCAAAACACCCCATGCAGGGTTCGATCTCACAAAGCCATGAGATCATGACTTGAGCTGATATGAAGAGTCAGACACTAAACCGATGGTGCACCCAGATGCCCCTAAAGGAGTATCCCAGGGGGATTATCTAGGGTGGGATTATTTCTGTATATTTATCTAGGAATAAGAAAATATTCTCCTTTTCTTATAGTTTTATGGAGGAAGGGGTAACAGGATCATACATGTTAGTTAAGGCACGTGAACTAATGTCTGGCACTTTGTAAGAGCTACTTAAGGTTTTTCCTTTCACCATCGTTATTTCTATGTTGGCATCAATGTGTATAGAGGAAAGTTATTTTTTAAATGCTCAGATTTTTGATATTGAATTCTGATGCTTAATAATAATTGACATGCCATCTCCTTCTGTCTTTGTGTTCTCTTTTTCCCTTCTTGTTTAAATGCTATACTAGGATATTGGTATATTGTTCAGAGGAAGAAATTCTAGTGTTACTGCAGTTCTTTTTTCAACGAGAGTGTCAACACTG
The DNA here is from genome assembly GCF_024362965.1 of Panthera pardus. Lineage (NCBI taxonomy): Eukaryota > Metazoa > Chordata > Mammalia > Carnivora > Felidae > Panthera > Panthera pardus. The sequence goes on along the minus strand of NW_026526765.1, from coordinate 49,868,387 downwards.
AAGACTGTTGATTTGGAGTGCTTACTAACAACTCTAATTCCTAAGACACAAACATCTAATTTTCTAGACCATATAAGACACCCCAAAAGGATTGTCATCTTTCTCTGGGGGGATTCCCTCATCAAATCTCCAGAACATGTGCAGTTATTAACCTGGGCTCTGTAGATTCTTAGTAGGGTTCGTTTAGTTCCTGCAACTTTGTGCAAATTCATGTGTATGCATAGGCATGCAGTTTCCTAGCAAGAGGGCCAATAGTTTGCATCAGATCAGATCAAATCACAAAACATAAAAGGTTAGTGACTAGTTGTGTTGGGGGAATGAAGAGCCAGAGTAAGGAAGAGTTCTATGAGGAATTATGAAGGAAGCAAAGTCTCTCTCCTCTAGGCATGCCCATTTATCACCTCAGTACGGGCCTTTATACTTCCCCAGACACCAAGTACCCAAATGCAATCTTTCCCCACTTCCCTATGAAGTTTTCATCTTGATTCCTAATTCACTGTGAAAATGTACACAATAGAAGATGTCTATAAAAGGTTTCTTTTGGGGGACTGAAGTCTTTAGCTGATGGACAAAACTAGGGAACCAGAGTCTCAGACCTCATCAGCTGGTGAGTGCTTCAGGCTTGTGTAATTTCTGTTTACAACCAGCCTGTCCTAAAGTCACTAGATATGAAAATCATCTCCCTCAAGGCAAACGTAGGAAGTGATTCCACTCAGAGCATAGAACCTTCAGTTAAATCAACCACAAATAGCTCTTTAGCTTAAGCTCTGTGTAACATCTTACTGGTGGCCATAGGGGGAGAAGAAGGTAGCTCTGACTACCTTCAAAAAAAGTAACACTTTTGATGAAACAACATGAGTTGAGTTGGTATCTCCAAACAATAAGAAAGGAGTATATAATTATCAAGCACTTATTGGTGCCAACCATGATGCCAAACACACTGATGGTGTAGAGTAAGAGGTCAGGAGCCTGGGAAAATTCTCACTCTACCACTTGATTAAAGAGGAAACTTGGACATGTTACATAACAGCCCAACACCTTAGAGTCCTCATGTATAAAAAAGAAGATGTTTGTAATATTTTTCTCATAGGTTTGTTATCATGATTATAAAAAAATATGTACATCAAGAGCATGGTATGTTCTTTCTACACAGTAAGAACTGAATAAATATTAGCTATAACTGATTTTTTTCACTGAATGCTCATAATAACTCTAGGTAATAGGTTATAGCCTTCCCATTTTGCAGATGGTGAGACTGATATTAGGAAGGGGAAAGAAGATGACTGCAGTCATATGGTCTATAAGGGGAAGAGCTAGTCTCTTTTTATTGTATAAAAAGTTTCTCCAATACAGTACACATATCACTGATCTATTGGTAAGTTGATATGAATGGTAAATGAGACAAATAGTTATGGATTTATTCTAATGCATACATAAAAATATAACCACTAATCATCTCATAAGTTGAAGATGAAACTACATATAAATATTAAGTTAATTTTAAATCACTAATAATGCAGATGAGACAATCAAATGGCTTAAGTTATGGATGTAATTTATGGAAGCAGAGGAAGAAAGAATGATCTCTTCATTAATGTTGAATAGGAGAAAGACCAAGAAAAAGATCAAGGGTATAAGGTTGAGATTCAGAAATAAGGACTGGAATATATCTATATTTATATCTATATATCTATATATCTATATCTATATATCTGTATCTATCTATATCTATATTGATATAAATATATAGATATTAAATTCATCCCAGAAATTCACTATAACTTGCCAACACATCCTTGCTACAGCTGTTAGAGATCTGATTATGGCATTTGCCTGTGACTCAAGCAGTCAGTTCCTTCCAGAGAATGTTGGCACTCCACATAACCCAACTAATACCCCAGTGAGGAAACCACTCTTAATGATTCTGATGACCAGAAGGTTATCAGAAGGAGGCTGGACCCAGAAGGGCCTGTGGGGATGCAAGGCAGAGACATATGGAAAGAAAGGGAATGGTGTGACCCACTTTAATCACAGTTCTCCCTTAGTAAGTCTATCGGATCCCCATAAAGTACCACGTGGTACCAATTTTAATGTTATAAATTATTACCAGTAGATGATATTTCCAACCCATTTTACTATTGTTTTCAAATAAAATATCTTTCCCTTCCTTGTTCCAGCATTTTGTCTTGTACCCTTAAGCTCTGGTGTTAAAGAAACAAACAAGTAGTAGAGTTGTTGATTTTACCCTCCTTACTTGTCTTGCTTTCTCATTACAGTCTCTGACTTATGACAGTTCAACTTACGGTTTTTAAACTTTACAATTGGTGAAAGTGCACACTCAGTAGAAACTACACTTCAAATTTTGACTTTTGATCTTTTCCAAGGCCAGCAATATGTGGTATGATACTTCCTCATGATGCTGGGCAACGAGCTTAGCTCCCAGTGAGTTACATGGTCATGAGGGCAATACACCTACAACCATTCTACACCCATACAACCATTCTGTTTTTCACTTTTAGTGAAGTATTCAACAAATCTCATGAGATATTCCACACTTTACTATAGAATAGGTTTTGTGTTGGATGATTTTCTTCTAACTGTAGGCTAATTTAAGTGTTCTGAACATATTTAAGCTAGACGAGGCTAAGCTATGGTGTTTGGTAGGTTAGGTGTATTAAATGCATTTTTGACTTATGATGGTTTCAGCTTACAATGGGTTTATTGGAATGTAACCCCATCATAAGCTGAGAAATATCTGGGAGCTATTTATTCTTTCAAGGAGGGATGAGAAGGAAAACCTTACAGAGAAGCGCAGTTAAGCCAACAGGACTGGGCAAATGATGCCATAAGCGTAGAAGTGTCATATAGTACAAAAAAGAATGCTTTTGAGAACCAGATGACAATAGGTTCAAGTGTTATCTGCATTTCTAGGCTGAGTCACCTGAATAGGTCATTTAACTTTTTTGAGCTTAAGTTTCCTTATTTAAAAAATAAGGATACTAAATACCCCAATGTTGTCATGAAGATTAAGCAAGACCAGGTAGGTAAAAAAGCTAGTATACAATAGTGCTCAAGATTTAGGCTATTTATCTTTCCTCTCTTGTCATGTCAGTGTCTTGTACCATAAGAGCTGTTATCCTGTCTCCATTTCCTGGTACTAAATGTGAAGATTCTAATCTAATTCCAAATGTTTTCTTCCTGCATCAGGCACTCTGGCTAAGACCCATTTTCCAAACCTCTGTCTTTGAAAGCTTCCTATCTGAAAACTGTCAACACAGGACTGTGACACATTAGCCAAGATCTGCTTTCGTGCAAGAGCAAAGTCTTGCCATATCCAGGGAGATGAACTTTTCCACTAGAGGTGCCAAACGGCTGTGCACCTCCCATAAAACTCATCCATCCTTGGGTAAGTCGTGGCTAACACACTTTGTTGGAGCATTTTTATTTTCATTTGATGACAACAGAATTTATAATTTCTTTCAACATTCTGTTCCTTCTCCCTGACCCTGTATCTTTTTTATTTTTATTTATTTATTTTTGTCTTCTTGGCACCAAAAGAGAATCCCATGCATCTAGCAAATTCTTTCTGAATATTTGAATATCAGTTGGTGACCTGTCCCTTCAATTAGGGTATCTGGTAGTATTTAGAGTTTAGTAGAAGGTTTAAAAAAATAAACCACTCCATCACCTTGGGAAAAGGCAGAGTGGTATTTCAAGTGTAGGAGATACCAGGTAACATAAGAAGAGCCTAGTTTATTTATCTCCATCTCTACCTACACCATTGTAATCCAAGCCACCTTCATCTTTTGCCTTGGTCATTAAAATGGTCACTTAAGCAGTCTCATCATCTATTTTCAGGCACCTCTCCAGTTCATTTTCTAAGGTGCAGCCAGAGTACTAATTTCAAAGGCAAATCAAACACCAGCTTCCCACCTATTTAAAATCCTTCAATGAATTCCTTTTTCCAAATGGGTAAGAATAAAATCTTTAATATGGTTTGAAAGACCATTTAATAGTTATTCTGTCCCATCCTTTCCAGGCCTACCATCTCTGTCTCCACTCATGCAATCTCAGTATATGCTTTTAGATTATGCAGAACACAGACCTAATACCCAAGTTCAGGACAGGTGCTTTTGTGACTATGCCCTCACATTTCTTTTCTGTAATCCCCTCCTATATATGTTTATCTTAACTTGTAATTACTGTATACAATAATTAGCATGATTATTTTGTTACTTTCATTGGACTCTATGCAAAAACTTTAACGAATTTGTTCATCACTGTATTTCCAGAGCCTTGTTCAGGAGTAGGCACATAGTAGGAATACTAACAGTAGGCATTATTAACCAGTTCTAAACACTTTAGATGTTAACTCTTAATACTCACAACAACCCATGAAGAAGCTATTATTACCCTCCTTTGACTAATGGAGAGGCTGTAGTACAGAGAGGTTAAATAAGCTGCCCATAGTTACACAACTAATACATAGGACATCTGAGTCTTGAAACCTGGTAATTTGGTTTCAGAGTCAATGCTCTTAACCATTATGCAAATCTGCTTCCAAAGTAGTAGGAGGTGCTCTAGTTGTAGTAACTACTCAATAAATATTTGTTAATTTAATAATGAATAATGAACAGATTGCTGCTTAAATGACCCACTGGGAGGCCCAAGGCCCTTGAGTTTGTTGAGGATTGGAGAAAAGTCATCAAAAATGGCAACTCCGGTGGTGCATAAGATCAGCATCACCTGGCAAACCAGTGTAGTAGGGAATACCAAAGAAGCAGCCCTCTTGAGCTGTGCTCATTATACTGGAAGCTGCCGTATCATTCTTGCTGTTTGGAAATGCTGGCAGGCAACAACTCCGCTCCTGACTAAGCAAGAGCAAGTTTAAATATAGATGAGGGCTCTAAAAATGCTGCTGTTGAGGCTGTAACAGGTGACGGTAGACATTTTTTTTGTAGGTAAGCACATTACAAAGCCTTTGAAAGTTGAGCCTGAACCACGACTACCCTTGAGTGTTTATCCCCAAGAGTTTTTAATGTGATGCTGGGGACCATTGTCATTTACTGAAGGATTTGTCTATTTGCTATGAATGTCAAGAGACTGAGAACTTGTCTATTTACCATGAATGTCAAGAGACTGACATTCATAAAGGTGAACAAATACCTTTTACCTACAGAGGCTGTGCCTTCGAGGAGGTCATCTGGGGCTGACGGCAAGTGAACAGCACAGAGGAAATTCTAGAGGGATTCTTTTGTCCTCAAAGAACAAGGAAAATGGCAAAATAGAAATTTCGCTGACCTCTTAAAAAGATTTAACATTTGGAGAGTTACTTGCTCAACACTTGGTCAACAATATGGACAGGGGACATTTACACAGACCAGAGCAGAGCATGGGTCAGCAGAAGTCATAAACAAGGAGGAGAGGATGGGGGCTCTGTCCTTGGAGAGTTGATACTTTAGTTAGGAAGGTCAAACACTCCAATAATGTCTCAGCAATACTTCCGAACCAACTGATGCCCCAGTCAAATGAAGAGTGTATAAACTGAATGGGGCTTGTAAGAAGGACAGCGAGCAAATTTCACTGGAACCAGGTTAGACCTTCACTAGCATGCTATGTTAGAGACTGGAGATAGAAACACAAATATGATTTTTCTATTCTTCAAGGAACTTAAAACTTGGGTGTGGAGACAAGACATGTAATCTCAGATGTGATAAGTGCTGAGACAGAAGAAACCCAGGGTTCCAGAGGTGAGGGACTAACTTGGAGTGATATGGGTCAGGGAAGGCTTTCCAGAGCTGTACTTTAGAGCATAAGAAACTTGTCAGTGGTGCTGGTGAGAGGGATGAAAACTGGAGAGATATATATTTCAGGTCACACAGGTAACCAGTTGTAAGGCTAAGACTTGAACATATGTGTATCTAGTTCCAAATCCCCTGTATCTTCCACCACAATAAGCAGTCTTCTAAGTCATTAAATATTTATTGAATATGTGCTATATGTAGCTACTATGCCATAAGGCTTGGCTTCTACCCCCTAAATGTACTAATCTTCATCCTTATTTACATAAGCGTTTAAATGTTTGACTCATATGATAACTTCTAGTGGTACTGTTTTGTTGATGAAGCCTAAGTCTATCATAAAGTAAGCACTCAATAAATATTTGATAAGTATACTGAATCGACAAATAAATGAGTTTATACCACATGAATATGTGATGAGAAGATAGAGTCAGACTACAGTAGAGGGTGAAGAACATGGAAGGGGGAGTCTGGAATGGAATTTTGAGGGCAAAGAGAGCCATGAAATGGCAAATAGAAATCAAGAAGAGTAAATACAAAGGCAAGGAGACAAAATGAATAAGTTAGGCATCATACTCTCATTGCTCTAGTCAATGACGGCCATAATACCAGTACCACTGCCACATCCAATGTGGCATTCTGAACATCTACTATGTGTTGGATTTCATATTATTCATTTTGTACATATGGCTAATTCTAACTATAGACCTGCAGGTCAGATGGTATAATTTCCACCATATAGTTGATGATATAGCATAAGGATGATTTGTAAGTTGGCGTCACAAAAATTGGAGATAGGGTTAAAATCCAGGTCCCTTTGACCTAAAAATCCCATATTCTTTTTATGGGATTTTATAGCTTTAAATGAGCTAACAACTATATTAGCCACATACTATACACTCAACCCTTTCCTGATTTTCTTTTCTTTTCTTTTCTTTTCTTTTCTTTTCTTTTCTTTTCTTTTCTTTTCTTTTCTTTTCTTTTCTCTTTTCTTATTTTTTTGAGAAAGATTGCATGAACAGGGGAGGGGGCAGGAGGCAGAGGGAAAGGGAAAGAGAGAATCTTAAGCAGGCTCCATGCCCAGTGCAGAGCCCTATGTGGGACTTGCACCCACATCTGTGAGATCATGATCTGAGCTGAAATCAAGAGTTGGACGCTTAACCAACAAAGCCCCCCAGATGCCCCTCTGATTTTACAATACAGGTCTGATCCTAAGCCTAAAAAGTACCTATTCTTTCATATATTCCAATCTAGAAATTATACAGACATTCATCTGTCCATTTTACCTGGGAATTTAATGTATTGGGCCTTGATTGTAGGAAATATATTTTATTGGTTCTGCTTCTCTGGATAACCCTAATACAGTTCCCTTTATCCTTGATCGCATCATGGTAATCATGGTAAATCCATCCATGGTAAATTTTGTCCAGGTGGGTTTTATATGATGATACTACGTTAGTGGTTGAGGAAAATGAAAAGTTGGTGATTTGAGTAACATATGGGGAAAGCCAAAAGCAGTTCTTCTTTTCATAATCTAAACTGTGGTTCTCAAAGTGTGGTCCCAATTAGTAGCAATAACATCACTTTGGAACATACTAGAAGGACAACTTATTAGGATCCACCTAAGATATAATGAATCATAATCTCTGTTGTGGGATCCAGAAATTTGTGTTTTAACAAGGCCTTCAGATGATTTTGATGCATTCTACAGATTGGGAACCATTAATCTAGACTCTCAACATGATAAGGAGAGAATGAATACTTTAAAATATTGGTCAAATTTATATAAAAAAATAAAACAGGATCCATAAGTCTGAATCCATCAAGACCCTGATGAAAACGTAGTAGCCACAGTGAAAATAGTAAAGGTCAATGGGTGGCAGCAGGGATAAGTGGGTTGCAAGACTTTCCTTCTAAAGAGAACAGTACAATTTCTCCAAATACCAAGATTGAAGCAAATCAAAAATCAAGCAGAAATCATCAAAATCCTATAGGATAAAACAAGCAGCAATCTCTTTGGCATAGGCTGTAGCAACTTCTTACTTAACATGGCTCTGGAGGCAAAGGAAATAAAAGCAAAAATGAACTATTGGGACCTCATCAAGATAAAAAGTTTCTGCACAGCGAAGGAAACAATTAACAAAACTAAAAGGCAACCAATGGAATGGGAGAAGATATTTACACATGATGTATTGGATAAAGGATTAGTATCCAAAATCTATAAAGAATTTACCAAACTCAGCACCCCCAAAACAAACAATCCAGTGAAGAAATGGGAAGAATACATTAATAGACACTTTTCCAAAGAAGACATCTAGATGGCTAGCAGACACATGAAAAAATGGTAAACATCACTCATCATCAGGGAAATACAAATCAAAACCACAATGAGATCACACCTGTCGGAATGGCTAAAATTAACAACTCAGGCAAATCAGATGTTGGCGACGATGTGGAGAAAGGGGAACACTTTTGCACTACTGATGGGAATGCAAACTGGTGCAACCACTCTGGAGAACAGCATGAAGTTTCCTCAAAAAATTAAAAATAGAACTACCCTATGACCCAGCAATTGCACTACTAGGAATTTATCCAAAGGATACAAAAATGCTGATTTGAAGTGGAACATGCACCCTAATGTTTCTAGCAGTGCTATCAACAATAGCCAAATTATGGAAAGAGCCCAAATGTCCATCAACTGATGAATGGATAAAGAAGATGTGGTATATATATACAATGGAACACTACTTGGTGATGAAAAAGAATGAAATCTTTCCATTTGCAACAATGTGGGTGGAACTAGAAGGTATTATGCTAAGTGAAATAAGTCAGAGAATGACAGATGTCATATGATTTCACTCATGTGGAATTTGAGAAACTCAGCAGATGAACATAGGTGAAGGGAAGGAAAAATAAGATAAAAATAAAGAGAGAGTCAAACCATAAGAGACGCTTAAATACAGAGAACAAACTGAGGGTTGCTGGAGGGGAGGAGGGTAGGAGGATGGGGGTAAATGGGTGATGGGCATTAAAGAGGGCACTTGTTGGGATAAACACTGGGTGTCATATGAAAGAGATGAATCACTGGGTTCTACTCCTGAAGCTAAGACTACACTGGAGGTTAACTGACTTGAATTAAAAAAAAATAAAATATGAATTTTTTTTAATGTTTACTTATTTGTTTTTGAGAAAGAGAGCACAAGCTGGGGAAGGGCAGAGAGAGAGGGAGACACAGACTCTGAAATAGGCTTCAGGCTTCAGTCTGTCAGTGCGGAGCCCAACATGGGGCTCGAACCCATGAACCATGAGATCATGACTTGAGCCAAAGTTGGATGCTTAACCAACTGAGTCACCCAAATGCCCCAAAAATTTGAAATATTATAAAGAAAAGTTGGCTTCTATATGTAATGTAATTGAATCTATTCAAAACAAACCTTCGAAAATTGGCAGCTGTCACTGAAGTCATCAGAAGTTGTCTGTCAGAAGATTCCCACCAACATCCTAGTTAAAAATTATATATAATATGTTCTCATATAAACTTGTTATTTAGAAGCGTGAGAACATTGAGGAGAGCATAATTTGTGAATCTCCCTTCCCAAGAAAGCTGAGTAGCTCAGAAGACCTGAGATGGCCCCTAGAGAGATTAGGATACAGGGAGAAATCCCTTAGTCTTAACCTCCACTCTATCCTTCCCTGCATGACAGTTGGCAGCAAAAACTGAAGAGAGATTACTGAATCAGGCCATGGGAGAATCCAAAAGTAGCAGGAGGTTTGGCTTCTGGTCCTAGAAGAACATGCAGTCAAATGGGGGAGATTAGGTCGATATTTTCAAAACCTCCCTAAGGCAAATTGCAAGTAACTGAAATGAATCCCTGGCTAGTTTAAGGCAAACAAGAGGATTTGTTATGAGATACAGAGAAGTCTTATAGGAATCAAGGGCAGGAATTGATTGGACCTGAGGATGCAGTTAGAATTAGAAAGTTGAAAGGAACTTCAATTTCTCTCTTTCTCTGTCTCTGTGTGCCTGTTTTGTTCTACGCTTCCTCTGAGTTGGCTGCACATGGTGGGATTTGGTCACTCTCAATTTGAGTCTACATGTTGACTTCCAGCCACACAGACAACTTGACCCTATTCTCCTGGTCCTAGTTACAGATTTCTAAGAAAGAGAATTACTTTCTCATGCTTGTGTTGTGTCCAGCTTTGGCCCAAATTGCCAGTGAGGGTATAGTCATTCATTAAAGAAATGGCTGCTGGGGTCCATGCATATGGAGTGAGGAAGGAAGCAGGCAGTTTTCAGAAGTAATATGGGAGTAGATGGCTCTGTGGTTAGAAAGATACCTCAAGATGACTACTTCCCTACCAGAGAAGTATACCACCAAAGCTAAACCAGTTAGTTCTATCTAACTGAAGACTTCTCAGGGAATAGGTGGTTAATGGGGATAATCTGGAAAGGCGGCAGGGAGGAGGTGTTTGTAAAATCTCTGATAACAATGGTTTGCAATATAATGGTATACTGGGATGAATGGTATACTGGGAGAAGCAAATAAGTGGTCACATACCAAAGTTTGCAATATTTGACTTACCTCAACTACTAAATTAGTATCACTATACCAAATCCACATGGTAAAATTTTATAGAAAATCTTTGGAAAATACCATGGTGTGATGCAAGAATATATGACACCCTTGTTTTCATTTAGTTGAGTATTAAAGCCAGAACTGTACAATTCATTCCTAATGGTATTTTTTACTATAGTCTTTGATATGCTTAAAAGTTAAAGTTCATGAAAAATATAACAGGGTAACTGTCAAGATAGGGATTTTTCTTACTGAGGGGGAAGAAAAGATCTCTATTGTAATGAAACCAAGATTTTTAATAGATTGGTAGGATTCAAAGTATGGATTACAATGGGTGGATACCTAAGATTCTCCTGGATTTTTTCACTTTTATCAGAAAGAGGAAAAACTGTGAATGTGAACTGTCTTGGGGGAAAATATTTATATAAATTGTAAAACTCTCCCATATCTCATTAATTACTTAGCATGTCTGCTATCTATTGTTGAAAGTAAGCATGTTAAAGTATATATGTAGAATTCATTTTCCTTTAAAATCTCACAGAGATCTAAATAAATAAGTTTCTTACATAGTATATTTTCCTAACCATGCACAGGACTTCAGTAATTCTAGGCTTTTCTCTCTTGTGACTCTTAGTTTTTTGTTCTATGATTTATGAATATGTCTATATAAAAAAGATTTAAATTGCTTTACTGAAGAGCAGAACCAATCACCCCCACAAACTATCTTATAAAAATGTGCTTTGAAATAAGATAAGGAACTAATTCCCCCTTTCAAGGTTCAGATTCTAAGAAAGCAATCAGTTGGCCTGTAGGCATACAGAGGTGCTTCTGTCCCCCCCCAGATTGTTTCCTGTTGACTCTATAAATAGACCCTGAGCTCTCTGACTACAAATCAGGCTGGAAAAAGAAAATTATCTGGATTGGATGGCAAATTAAACCATTCTAAATCAATAGCATCTAAGTTGCAATTACTTCGTTAGATTTTAATGTAGCCAAAACCAGAGCTTTAAGGGAATGAGATACAGAACTGGTAAACTAGAGTTTGGAGACCTTATAAGATATGAAAAGACCACAGATTAGAGAATTGAAGAGTTGTTTATTCAACTACTTTCCAAAATTCTAAGGCTCATTCTACTGTGCATTTGCTCATCAAACAAATTAATTCAACAAATATTAATTGAGCATGCACTATGGGTGTAACACTATCCCAGGCAGTGGAACAAGAAAAACAAATTTGTTTGGTGGCTGAGAGAAACACACATTTCCCAATTTAAAATCCAGAATAACCCAATAGGCTAAATTGCCTCTTGGTCTAGGGAAGGTTATGTCATTACACCAAAACAAAGGCATCCTTAGGAGAATTTTCCTGATATTGAGGATGCTCTGAACTTATAGAAGTCCATTACTGAAGTGTTTAACACTTAGGCATTGGTTTATTTTGGATCGTGGGCTTGATGAAATGGTTTTTCTTGAGGAAACTTGTCTTAGATCCCAGCTGTTGGGATCAAAGCCATAGAAGGTAGAGGAGTCCATCTCACTCTTCCCCTCTCTTTATGATTTAAGGTTAGTATGTGAGCTTGGTGGGGATGGGGGGTGGTGGGGTGATGGGATCATGAGCGATCAGCAAACTCAGCAGCAGCCTCCAATGCTTTTCTTGTTTTTTGGTCTGAAAACTGCAACTCAGATTACCATGGTTTGGGAATTGAAATCCTGACATGAACAATTAAATTCTGTATTTATATTCCTAGCAATTTCATCTTGTCATTTGTGGTTTTCTTCAAATTACAAAACAATTAAATGAAGAATTTGGCAAAGAAATTGAACCAGATGCAAGTTTCTTGTCCCTCCCCTCCTCACCCCATTCCCTTTTAATGGCAGGAAAAAGAATGTAATTTAAGTCTTCCCAGCTCTTCAGCTGTGGAACAGCTGAACAGGCATCTTGAAGGAGAAAGTGTCTCTTTCACTAAAGAGTGTGATGTAGTGTTTTATCTGCAGTGTGGAAGAGGAAAGCCCTTGAAGTGCAGAATTCCCTAAGAGAAATGAAACACACACATACTCCAACCGCAGCATTTATTATCCTGACATTGCAATTTAGTAAACAAAAGACACAAAAAGTATCATTCTGGTCTACCTTTTGGTGGAAAACACAGATGAGGAGTTCCTTAAAAAATGTAATAGAGCTGAAAGCTTATTCTTAAACACAAATTAAGATCTGATAGCTGAACTGGTCTGAAATATGCCAAATGATGTTGTCATATCCAGTTAGAAGAATACTCAGAATTTTAATTCTTTTCTCCAGTTGGATGATGCATAAGAGCCAGTGCATTTCATATATACTTCTCTCACATTCTCTCTATCCCTCTCTTCATAGAGGTAGAGGACTTATTTTTGATGGATTTCAACTTACCACCTGCATAAACTCATCGCGTCTCCTAAATAACTTCAGTTTGTAACACTGGCAAGGTATCTGATAAACAGGCCCAGAATGTTCTTATAGAAACTTGGAGGACCAACCCCAGGCCATTTGGGAGCAGAGCATCTCCCCTCAGGTAATTGGTGCAATCTGGAAGACAACATATATCAACAATCCCAGAAAGTTTGGCTGTATGATTCTAAAATTAAACCCAAAGTGTCATGTTACATTTTATTCTGAAAGAGGCCACAGAGCTTCTGCATAATGATTTCCTAGGCTGAATTAGAGAAAGAACTTTTCCATATTTCCTGACCTGTAACTTAATATTAGGCAAAAAGGCTATTAGATGGAGGAAATGCTATTTGCTTGAGTGGTTCCATCTTGGTCACCACCACCTTTCCCCACCCCTGAACATACATACTGGCTGAGAACAAAGGAAAGTATCCTTTCTGAATTTTACTTCTCCTAAGGAAGAGGGCAAGGTAGGGAAAGCACAGTCTTTGGAATCAGAGAAATGGGGATTCCCCCAATACTGACTATGAAACTTATTAGCCTATCTAGGGCAAGTAGTTTTCTCTGTACTAAAAGGTTCTTATTAAAGAACAACAAACAAACAAACAAACAAACAACAACAACAACAAAAAGGAGAAATACCAGGGCTTACATCATGAGGTTATTGTATCAAAAATTCTAAGGAAGCAGTTCTCAGCAGAGACAAGCTTTGCCTGAACACTACCTATCGTCAATATTAGAATCCATAATCAGCCAAAGTCCCACCACATCCAATGGCTTCTTAGTATTTGCTACCCCTTTGTTCCCACAAATGTAATATCTTGCTTGTGCTTGGTTCTTATATATTCCCTAGAATTTGAATTGCTCTTTTTATACTTACATTTTGTTTTCCTTTCCTAGGCTGAATAACCCTTAGTTTTAAAAAACATAATTTGTTCTTTACTACAAAAACAACACATGCTCCAGATTACAAGTTTAGTAAATTCAGATAAGAAAAGTAAATAAAAATTACCCATTCTCTCATGCCTGGATGATTACATTTCAGTGAATGCCCTTCCATGGGGTTATTTGGTTGTGTTTGTGTTGTTGTTGTTGCTGTTTTCGTAGTTGGTCTGTTTTTTATTTTTTGAGATATATAGTATTTGGCTCTCTTACTGTAAAATATGTTTTCTCACCTGCTTTCTCTCTATTCATACTGGGAACATTTTACATGTTATTAAAATATTCTTTGAAACATTGTTTCTAATGACTCATCATTCTATGGATCTAAGATAATTTAATTGAACTACCCTATATTGTTGGACATTTAGATTGTTTTCCAATTGTTTTTTTAATAAACCAAAATTTTTCCTCCAAATTTTTATTTAAATTCCAGTTAGTTAACATACAGCATAATATTAGTTTCAGGTGTAGAATTTAGTGATTCATCTCTAACATACAACACCCAGTGCTCATCCCAGCAAGTGCCCTTCTTAATACCCATCACCTATTTAGCCCATCACCCCACCTACCTCCCCTGCAGTAACTCTCAGTTTGTTCTCTGTAGTTAAGAGTCTATTTCTTGGTTTGCTTCTCTCTTATTTCCCCTATGTTCATTTTTTTTGTGTCTTCAATTCTACATATGAGTGAAATCACACAATATTTGTCTTTATTCAACTGATTTATTTCACTCTGCATCATTTCTCTAGCTGTTATTGAAAATAGCAAGATTTCATTCTTTTTTATGGCTGAGTAGTATCTCATTGTATGTATACACCACCTCTTCTTTATCTTTTCATCAGTCGATTGATATTTAGGCTCTTTCCTAATAAACCAAAATTTTTAGTGCAAGATTTTTGAGAAAAGGATGATATCTTTTATCTACTTGAATGCCTTATTTGTCTAGCATATAGCTATGGAGCAACACACACATGCTGAACATCTTTTATGGATCTTAAAGACAGGTATACTTGAGATTCAAAAGTATGGATAAGAATGGGCCTCAGAGGTTGGGTATATCAGGGGTTCAATGCAGAGGGCACACATGACAGCCCCATTCATATCTATACTTAGAGAGCCATGTATTTGTTTCGAAGACCACTAAGTTTCTACATTTCTCTTTTCACTTTCTTCTCCCCAGTAGATCTGTAAACTTTCTTCATCTCAATAGCTTTCCAAAATACATGACTATCTTAACTTAGCAGCCAACATTTGGTATGTGTATGTGTGTTTATTTTTTTTAATTTTATTTTTTATTTTTTAAAATTTGCATTCAAATTAGTTAGCATATAGTGAAACAATGATTTCAGGAGTAGATCCCTTAGTGCCCCTTACCCATTTAGCCCATCCCCCCTCCCCCAACCCCTCCAGCAACCCTCAGTTTGTTCTCCATTGTTTATGAGTCTCTTCTGTTTTGTCCCCCTCCCTGTTTTTATATTACTTTTGCTTCCTTTCCCTTATGTTCATCTGTTTTGTCTCTTAAAGTTCTCAGATGAGTGAAGTCATATGATTTTTGTCTTTCTCTTGACTGACTAATTTCACTTAGCATAATACCCTCCAGTTCCATCCACGTAGTTGCAAATGGCAAGATTTCATTCTTTTTGATTGCCGAGTAACACTCCATTGTGTGTATATATATGTGTGTGTATATACACACACATATATATATCACACCTTCTTTATCCATTCATCCATCGATGGACATTTGGGCTCTTTCCATACTTTGCCTATTGTTGATAGTGCCACTATAAACATGGGGGTGCACGTGTCCCTTCGAAACAGCACACCTGTATCCCATGGATAAATGCCCAGTAGTGCAATTGCTGGGTTGTAGGGTAGTTCTATTTTTAGTTTTTTGAGGAACCTCCATCCTGCTTTCCAGAGTGGCTGCACCAGCTTGCATTCCCACCAACAATGCAAAAGAGATCCTCTTCCTCCGCATCCTCGCCAACATCCGTTGTTGCCTGAATTGTTAACGTTAGTCATTCTGACAGGTGTCAGGTGGTATCTCATTGTGGTTTTGATTTGTATTTCCCTGAGTGTTTACCTTTTTTAATGAAGTAAAATTCACACATGAAAAGTGCACATATAAGTGAAGCTCAATATATTTTCATAACCTGAACACACCTGAGAGTGGTTTCTCAACTTTTATGTTTTTCACCAATAGAAACTTTCCTTGTTTCTTGAAGCCTCATGTGGGATTCCATCATATGAAATGCCAGATAGGAGAGAAAGTGTCAAAGTAGACGTGGAGTCTTGATCACCATCCGATCCCTCTCCTGACCTTCTCTCTCCAATACATGCTCAGGGCTATGATTGTGACTGATTATTATTTCTACCTTATAACTATCTCTATTTTCTAGATAAGGTTTTATATACATATATATGTGTGTATGCATGTGTGTAGCTACATCAGCTTTATCCCATGAATATACCATCCGTTTAAATGCTGCTATGTGCAACTCTCAAAATTATATATTTCTCCCTTTAGTCAGCCAAGCCATGACAGCTATGACAAAAACATATCCAGGTCTGGGACTGGAAAAGTCTAGGGTGGAATGCTCACAACGGAGAGACATCAGTGAAGATGTCAATGTGGTTGTTTTGAGTAACTGTAGGTCAGCGTAAGATGCCACCTTAAATAAGGAAAATAATGGCATCCAAAGACATCCATAGTCACCATCACAGTTTTACTTGGTGTCGGCCATTGGAGTCATAGGAACAGCTTTGTTCTTGCTCTTCTTCTGGGATGTGAGGGAAACAACCAAAGTGCAGTGATTGTCATCTCTTATAACCAAGTCAGCATTTGCAATGGTCAAACTGGATGTGTTTTTCTTGGCATGGCCAAGCTAAACTTTTGTCATTCACTGAGCAGACATCCACCAAATTAGAAACACTGGGGCAGGCAATTTCTCTGATGTTTTGGTTTCAACAGTACTGATCTGTAATTATTTCTCCAAACAAAAAGAAAGTGTTTGACAGAGACATTTAAAGACCTAAAACAACTTTCTTATAGGAAACACATGCTTCTTCTCCAAATTAAAACACACCATTATGCTAATAGGAGGACACTCAGCAAGTGGAATTTGCTAGGGATTTGTTGGTGAGGGGTGCTGAGGAGGTGATGAGAAGGTAAGAGACAACTGACTTTTGTTAGCTGTCCTGAACAGATGCCAAGAGAGTGAAGTCCAACAACTGTGTCCTTAAAATGACCCTATTATACACACTGGGAAAGTATCTTTGTGCTTTTCATGGGACTGTACACAGAGTTGAGCTTCAGAAAACACATTGAGAATGAATTTCTGGTTTGTATTAGTAGCTTCTCACCTTGTCCCGATATTGGATTATACAGCTCTTTAGGCTCAAAGGCAAAGAGATTTGTATACAGGTATGATGCATCTTTTGTAACTTCAATAGTACAACTTGATGTAAGAACATCAGTGCCAGCCCTTTGTCAAAAAGAAGTTTGTCTTCTCTTTCATTTCCCTCCATCTTCAAAACCAACCACAAAATCTCACTGATAAAATCAAAGGAATGACCTGATCATGCCAATGTGCATTGTACTTGGAGGGACTTGAATTTGGAAATGGGGCATTTATAAAGCACAGTAGTAGTCAGGAGGAAACTCTAACAATTGAGCACTTTTAGTGATTCACCGCACCAAGCTTAATAAAAACAATGAATTCCACAATGTCTCGGGACACCTCTGAATTATTGTACACTTGAGAGGTGGTTTCATTTGGGTGAGGGTGGCATAGCTGGGAATGCAAAGAAGAAAGTGTGGAGAAAAGTTTAGCCAAAGTCATGTTTTCTTTATCTATCTATATCTATGTATCTATGTGTCATCTATCTATCTATCATCTATCTATTTTTAAACGTTTATTTTTGAGAGAGAGAACTCGTGGAGAATGGATGGGTGGGAGGGACAGAGAGAAGAGAGAGAGGGAGACAGAGGATCTGAAACAGGCTCTGCTGTCCTCTCCTGTTAGCTCAGAGTCCCATGCGGGGCTCAAACTCAGGAACTGTGAGATTATGACCTGAGCCCAAGTTGGTTGCTTAACCTGCTGAGCCACCCAGGAGCCCCTGATTTATTTTTTCATAAAAATTAAGAGGAATCCTGCCAAGCTTTCTTCCATCTATCATTAAGTCTTACATTTCCTATGACCGTCATTCGTCTTAGGAATGTCCCTCCAAACCTTATTTGACCCTTTCCACCTCCTTTTGCGCTGTTGCTCATGGCAAAAAAATCCCCAAGATCACCAGGGGCCCAGAACTTGTTTTTGTTCATTTTGTTTTGTTTGTTTGTTTTTAATGTGTGTTTTGCTTTGTTTGTGTTTGTTAAAGGGAACATTCCCTGCCCTCTCTGTCCCCACCAATGGTTTTCAGTTTGTTTACGGGAAATGTTCAAGCTTCATTTCTATGGTCATACTCCCCATACACTCACACTCCCACTTAGCACATTATGGCCCCACATTAAATTGTAAATGGCATTGGGAAGGCACATCATTTTAACCTCCTATCAATTACCACTGCCTCAGTATGAATCAGGTTATCTGCCTATTAATAGGAAAATTAATCACTCCCTCCTCTGACATTTGTCACATGGTCCAGTTTTTTTTAAACACTTTCTAATTCCATGTAATTTACTCTTTTCAAAAGTATGATTCATTAAACTTTTACCTATTTTATTTGTGCACGTTCATAATATTTTTCATAAATTGAAATGTTGACCAAAAAAAAAAAAAAAAAATCCTGGGTCAGAGCATGTGTCTTCATTTTCAATCTGAAAGTATAGTACAGGCCTGAGGAGTCTGCATGTTACCTGCCTCCAGCAGTCACTGGGATGTGTCATAGTGGTTTACACACATGGCCAAACTCTCCCCCGGATGATGTCGCCTCAAAGGCAAAGGCCATAACTGGTTCTCAATAAAAGTTTACACCATGAGCCACTAAGTTTGGATGTGAGAAATAAATGAACCTAACAATATGTGGACTGGTCTAAGTAAATGTGAGCTAGAGAAGTAGAATAGAGAATTACTGGAAAGTGGCCCCAAACAACTGATGATAGCAGGAAACATCCAGAATAGTGGTTCTGAACTGGGGATGATTTTTGCCCTCTGTGGAACATTTGGAAATGTCTGGAGACAATTTATGTTTTTCACAACTGAGGGTACACTGTTGGCTCTCGGGGGTAGAGTCCTGGGATGCTGCTCAACGTCCTACAATGCACAGAACGGTTGTGAAGAATTATCAGATTCAAAATTTCTATAGCGTGGAGGCTGACACATCCTCCTCTGGGGCACTGAGTAAGTGGGTTTGAGTAGGAAGGGTGGAGGTGGGCTGAAACAAGAAAATAATAACATGTATTGTTAAATACTATATTCCAGACTCAGGAATAGTGTTTTTCATAGAGTATCTCTTTTATTCCTGGCAATAATGTATTGAGGTAGAAGTTATTACTACCTTACTTTATGAATGAAAAAACTGAGGATAAGTAACTTACTCAATGTCACAGAACTAGTAAATAGTAAAGGTGGCCTTTGAACCCAGGGTCTCTATACTCTCTTAACCACTCCCATAAACTTTGTCTCCTTTGGAGTTATTTCTTAGATTCTTATCTCCAGTTTATAAAATTAAAGACAACATGTAGCATACAATAGCATATTAAAATGCAATAAGAGTAAAACAAATAAAAAAGCATCATGATAAGAAAATAAATAAGTATAAAATGCCAGAAACATACATGTGTTTGGAAAACACACATTGGTGCACAAACCTAAAGTTGGCCTTCAAAGTTGCCATTGACTTTTCAAGTGGACAAAGCAAAAAGGGAATTTCAATCAGTTACACAATGCACATTGTTTATAAAGTGAGAAGTCCATCAATCTTACAAAATGAACATACTCTTACCAAAGAATTCAGGAAAGGCACTCCTTGGTATATACCCAAAGGAGTTGAAAACTCCACATAACATAAACACCTGCACACAGATATTAATAGCAGCTTTATTCATAATTGCCAAAACTTGGAAATAAGCAAGATGTCTTCAGTAGGTGAAAGGATAAAATAAACTGTGGTATATTCAGTGCTAAAAAAATCTGAATTATCAAGCCATGAAGAGGCATGGAAGATATTTAAATGCATATTACTAAGTGAAAGAAGCCAATTTGAAGAGGCTGCATACTGTATGATTCCATTATTTGACAGTCTGGATAAAACAAAAGCATGGAGACAATAAAAAGATCAGTGGTTCCCAGGGACTGGCGGAAAGGAAGAGATGCATCAATGGAGAACAGAAGATTTTTGAGCAATGAAACTACTTTGTATGATGCTATAACGGTGGATACATGTCATTCTACATTTTTCCAAACCCAAAGAATGTACAACACCAAGAATGGATCTTAATATACACTTTGAAGTCTGGATGATAGTGATGTTGTGAATGTAGGATCATTAAGTGTAACAAATGTACCATCCTGGTGAGGGTTTTTGATAATGGATGAGGCTGTGCATGTATGGAGGCAGAAGAACCATGGAAAATCTCTATACCTTCCTCTCAACTTTGCTGTGAACCTAATACATTTCTAAAAAGTAAAGTCTATATTAAAATAAAGACAAAGCTAAACACCCCCCCCCAAAAAAAAACCCCACAAAAAAATAAAACAGGGGCACCTGGGTGGCTCAGTCAGTTAAGTGCCTGACTCTTGATTTTGGGTCAGGTCATGATCTCATGGTTTTTGAGTTTGAGCCCTGCATTGGGTTCTGTGCTGAGGGGAGACTGGTTGGGATTCTTTCTCTTCTTCTCTCTCTCTGCCCCTATCCCGGTCCCTCTCAACATAAATAAATAAACTTAAAATAAAAAAAAAACCCACTAGTTACTCAGGTGAGGTCCATGTTACCAGCACAGAGGACTGAGAAATCTCTCTGGGTCTTCATAAGTAGATGCTCTAGAATATCTCCGTAATAAATACAATGGTGATTTTCCTTTGGCCATTTCTTTCGGCACCCCTCAGGGCAAGAATCCAAATCAATTTTTTCAAAGTGATAAATTATGCATGGACCAAAAGGGAGTGGTCCAAAGGGGCAAACCTGTCATGGTTTAACTGAATTTAGACCCTCAGGCCAGAAGGGTGGGTGGGCTGCAACACCATACATTGGTCCTCTTGGAATCTTCACTTTACCTTTGAGAACTCAGTTTCCACATATGTAAAATGGGAATGTTAGTGTGTACCTTGTGAAATAATGGTTTATAATTTGTTAATTCCCTCAGTAAATATTAATTGGATGCTTACTCAATGTTTGCCACTGTCCGGGTCCTGCACATAGATGACAGAGATGAACATGACAGACACAATCCCTGCTGTCACAGTTACAGCTTAATGGTGAAGACAGATTCACTGACAAATACAACATAAAATCATACATCCAACAAGTATTTACTGAACACCTACAATGAGTTAGGCACTGTTATGCAGTGGGTATATCTATCCTTTTGCTGTTGCTTTAAAACTGGTCAATTTTCTCTTTTTGGACTCTTGCATTGGGGGAGGTTGAGTGAAACAGCTAAGCAACTGAATGGAGCAGACTTGAATGAGGAAAACTTTAGGGCTGCTACTACTCTTCTAGAGGTCTTTACCTTTACTCGAGGGGGCAATCTTCATATTGCAGTCTAGGTGAGTGACATTGTTCTGAAGGTGGGCAGTACCCAACCTCCACTACTGGACTTCCTGGCACTTGGGGGCCATCTAGTTAACTATCTAACCAACTATCAGAGCTACAAAAATCAACTGGGTTGGTTCTGAGAAAAAAAGTTTCAAGTTTCTACAATACAACATCAGAGAAACATGCACCGTACAAAGTCATGCTATTCCTTAAAATGTGCAGTGCTGAATCTGTTAGACCCAAGATTCCAGTTTGCTTAGTCAGTATCACTAACCTCCTCTGCCTTTTCTCTCTGGCAGAAGATTGTCTTTCTTCCCTGATCACTGGGACATAATAGAGATTCATTTTCCTTCTGAAAGGAAGCTCTACCAAGAGAAAAAGGAAAGAGAATATATAAAATCATTGTATTTCTCTAAAAGCAATCCTCTTTAGACGTTACATAGAATGTGCAAGGCACTGCCTAGCATTTGTTTTCATCGGTGTTCTTTGTCATTCCACCCCAGATTGGCTTCATTCTTCTCCAGAAACCTCACCAAATCGAGTTTGATTTTTCCTATGAAATGACATTTGGCTGCACAAACATGCTCGGCTGTAATTGAAGGACACCAGCAACTCAGTGATATAATCCCAGCCGGGATGAGAAACTTCAGAAGCTTTCAAACTCACTGCGCTTTTCCCTCTCAAAGTTCAAAAGGTCTAATTCTTTCCCACTTAGGTCTTGTCCATTCCCAGATCTGAGCTGGGAAAGGAGAATGCAAGAGTTTATTTTAAATTATATTTGGCTTTAAAAACACTGTGTTTTTCGTTCTGAGAAGGAACAAAAGACAAGTGTAGTTATCTAAAGAGATAGAGAAAAGACAGTGCTCTCGAAGTCATGCCATGACCTGTACTTGTTTTGTCATACTACTGCTAACTCTACCTAGTGTACTGTTAGACAAGATCCATTTATCCAGAGAGCCTGCTTGACCTAGAGGGAACTCTATTGTAAAACAGCAAATATTTTTGTGGATCTAATTGATGTTCAAATGAACTTCAAAGAGCTTCAGAGATAAGATGTTTCAAGTTGTACAACTATTCTCTCAAGGGCAGATATGGTTGATATTTATTCTAGAAGATTCATTAATTTCATTGATAAAACATATTTTAAAAATTAAACATGAAGTTAGAGTTTGTCTTTTGGCTAAAGGTGAATAAGTAAAAATGTGTTCTCATTTTTAATAGTGAGCTTAGACTTTGGAGATTTTTATATTTCCCATCAAGACAACATGTTCTGTTCACACTTTTGAGAAGCAAGATTTCTTATCAAGAAAGGCAAGACTTTAATAAAAACACTTAAAAATGGAAAGGCCAAAAAATGCACAATTAATTAAATTGATTATTCTTTTGTGCTATCATGAGCAGATGCTAGTTGTAACAATATAACAACGATGTGACAGTTACTGCCTATGATATGAGATTACCTAGACCATGTTTTGTGTTTTTCTTTAAAGAGGCATAGTATGAATATGACAAGGGGCTATTATTCATTATTATTAATTTAATCGAGGAAAGATTCATGGAGAATGAAAGTAGACTTTTAGACTGAGTCCATTCACATCTATCCACTTTAAAAACAAATATGAAAGGAATTAAATTTAGCATTTTATTTTGGTTGCAGTCAATTGCACCATCACATCATGCAATAAGCATTAAGAGCTTTCTTTTGCACAATGCCTTCTAGAACAAGACCAGCAAAGAAATGGCCATTGAAGATGAGATCTAATGCTTCATCCTTCTACATTATTTTCTTTCAACATTGGCATTGAAACATCATGTAGAGACATTTCTCCCCATATTTTGATAAGGGCATATTTTTAATTGTCTAAAAAGGTTCAGAGAAGTACCTGAAAATAGAATATCCTTAAGATGCTAAGATCTATTTCATATCAAATGACAGTTGTTTATTTATGACATCAATTTATTTTTCACTTTGCAATTACGTAAAAATAGCAATAACATAGCAAGTGAGATGATGTGATTGATCTGCATGCTGAATTATTCATTCGATTTTGGTTGTTGACTTCACATCAGACATCTCCCTATGTACAGTGCATAAATCATGATGAATCTTTTGCCACAACCACTCAAAGAACCTATCTGATGCTTTTTGTATCCATTTACGCATATGGCCTGGAATTCCTGGTATCTCCTTAACTAGTCCAAAGTGATACCATATATCAAATGCTGAAGGGTGGGGCTCCAGCAAATGGCCTCCAGGAAGTGGTATTCTCTTCTGAGGAAGGTCACTTAGCTGATTGACCACACTAGTCTGTATTTTCCAGATTTCCTATGTAATCATACTCACGGCACCAAAATCTCAGCAAGCTACCAAAGGCCCTGGTATAAAGTAGTTATTTTGAACAGTGGGAATAAATTTTAACCTGATTATAGTTGTTAGAACACTCTGCACCATGAACCAGACTGAAGGCCCTGCCTTCACACTGTATGAACTTAAATGACACTTGATTATGAAAAACTTCTCTCATTTACTAGAATAAGGTAGGGCCCTTACTATGCAACCTCAAAACACCTGTATTTCCCTTTATGGCATGCACTCATGATACTTGAGTATTATTATTGACTTAATACTTATACTTATTACTTAATACTTATTTTCCCAAGAACTAAACATCACTATACCTTCTAGCCTCCTAGCCTAAATACTGGCATGTAAAAGACATTTGATAAAAATATCAACTAAATATATAAAAATCATTCTCACTACTCATCTGCATCTCTCTTGGACAGTAGAATTCTCTTAATAGATGAAAAGACATTTGCCAACATTAAGCAAATATGTTTGGAAAGCATGAAATACAATGCCATCTTGTCCTCTATCATTTTCTAATCCCCTCAAGCCCTCCTAGTTTGGTAAAAATACTCACTTACCTTAGAAGATTCCACCTAGGAAAGAAGCCACTATTTCCTAAGGAATCCTTCCATTAGAATACTCTGCCACTGGCCTTTTTAGGCAGCTGAATTTGCAATATACTAAGCAGATCTATTAGCCTAAGATTTTCTTTTAAAAGGCATATATTTTTTTAATATATGAAATTTATTGTCAAATTGGTTTCCATACAACAACCAGTGCTCATCCCAACAGGTGCCCTCCTCAATACCCATCACCCACTAAAAGGCATATTTTCATGGTCTAACCACCCCCTGCCATTCTATGCCCAAATGCTAAGAGTGGTTGTTTTGGGGTGGTAAGATGATAAGTGATTTAAAAAATTTTTCCCCTTATTTTCCACATGAATTTAAGAACAGGGATTTCTTACTTTTGGAAACAGAGGGGAAAAAGTTAACTATTAAAAGACATATTTCCAGACAAAGGAACTACAATATTAGCCAAGTCAGAAATACATAGGCTCTGAACTCGGTAAAAAAAAAAAAAAAAAAAAAAGATATATCTATTCAGTAAGGTAAACCTCAGTCTATGAGTTTCTCCTGTGAGCCCATAGAAACAGTGGAAGTTTCAAAGTTACTGTTTTTATTTATTTATTTGTTTGTTTGTGTGTTTATAGCAAGAGTGGGGAGATAGTCAGAGGGAGAGAGAGAATCTTAAACAGGCTCCACACTCAGTGCTGAGCCAGACCCCACTGCCCTGGGAATCATGACCTGAGACGAAATCAAGAGTTAGACATTCAACTGACTGAGCCATCCAGGTGCCCCTCAAAGTTACCGTTTTAGATGTTGATAAATTTCTGTCAGTTGTTTGGATGGCAAATTTTAATATTCTTGTTGGCCTAACTGCCTTCCTTCTAACACAAAGGCCCTGGCATGCCGGTAGCCACTCAAAAAGTATTTGTTGAAATACTACATGACTGAATAAATTTCTTCATCAGAAAACCTCAGTTCTGAGAGGTTAAATTAATCAAAGAGTCATTATAACTCAAAGTACACTGTTGAATATTTCCCCAGACTCTTGCCTTTGTACCCAAGTGTGCCCATGCCCTGCTCACTGAAACTTGATTTTCAACAGTGTATTGGGCAGATATATGGCATCAGACAACTTCTGTCAGCCAACTTATTCCCTCAGACTGTCTCACCTTTATTCCTGGCCAAGCACTGGGCTCCAGATACCAGGAAAAGGGAAGGGGAACCTTGCCAAGTGCTAAGGGAAGTCTGCTTTGCCTGGCTGCCAATGCCTGGGTTTTGGCATGCTAAGGCATCTGTTGTGGTTGTGGATTTAGGTTGAGTGATTCCTGCTGAAAACACTGTGAATAATTCTAACAATGTCACTGCATGCTGTTGCCCTGGTCTTTCTTCTCTCTGGGTCATGTTTCCAGCCACAGATGATTAGTAATAAACACTAATCAGTAAACTGGTCAGAAAGACAATGCCAAAGCCAAGGTCTGCCAAAAGTACACTAATAGGATAGCGAGTTCTGATTTTGTTTTTAAGTTGGTATAGGAGAAGGGAGTGGGGATTAAAAAAGAAAAAGCAGCAGGAAACTGATCCTCTGGCAGGTTAAGCATCATCAATCTTTCTCGTTTTCTAGAGTTAAAAAATAAAGTCTTAGAAAGTTTGCGCCACATTATTTTTTCCACATGTGGGTATGTGATAGAGTTTGGATCTCCCAGAAGGCTTAAATTATGGTCTTGCTTCCTTAAGCTTGGTGGCTTTCCATGTCAGTTTGTTGATAATATATGTTAAAAACAAAGCAAAACAAAACATTGCTAGTCTAAAAATACACCTGCACTTAATGAAGAACTTTCTGAGATACATCCCCCATCTTCCCCAGGCATGAGGAACAGAAACTGTCTTTTTGGGTTAACAGAGCCAGTGGGAAGGATTGCAATGTTTATGCTTTGCCCCATCCAAATGTTATCTTATAAGAGGATCATGAAAATGAGAAACTTTAGCTCTTTGCCTTTTTAATCCTATAGCATTCAAATAATACTATTTCTTACTTCCACGGGCTCTCTTACCCCACAATCCTCCTCCACGAAACCCACTACATATGAATTTGATCTGTGTTTTGGCCATATTTCATCTTAAGAAACATACAGCCCTCTCACATCCAAATTTATATTTCTTCTTGCAAAAAAAAATCATGTCATCATCATCATCAAACACTGAGTTCTTACTATATGTCAAGCACTAGATTAGATAATTTAGAAATGTCATTTAATTAAAAAAATTTTTTTAAGTTTATTCGTTTAGAGAGAGACAAAGACAGCAAGAGTGGGGGGAGGGCGGCTAGAGAGGGAGAGAGAGAATCCCAAGCAGGCTCTGCCAGCACAGAGCCCGATGTGGGGCCCAAACCCACAAAGCCATAAGATCATGACCTGAGCTGAAACCAAGAGTTGGACACTTAATCAACTGAGTGAGGTACCCAGGTGCTCCAATATCATTTCATGTTTTAAAAAACATCTGTGAAGTAGGTACTATCATTACATCCATTTTATAGATGAGGAAATCAGGGCTTGGAAAAGTTAAATAACTTTTTCATTGTCACCCAGCTTATGAAAGCAGAGCTGAAATGCCAATTCAGGTATATGGCTCAGAGATCTTGCTCTTAAACCCTGAAATAGAATTAGAAGCTTGAGATATCACAGCATCTCAAAGGAAACATCTTAAGTTCTTGAAATTCTTCACTTAAATATATATTAATCTCCTGTGGGAAACTTTTTGAAAACCAGTGTTCTAGTCTCAATTGAATTAGAATTTCAGGCAATGGGACATTGGTATTAGTATCTTATGAAAAAAACTCAGATGATTCTAATTGAAGCCGGGGTTTTATTCCCAAATTTAACCAAAAACAGTGTCATCTGGACTGCTTTATATATATATATATATATATATATATATATATATATATATATATATATATATTATAGCTTTATTGAAATGTAATTCACATATCATACAATTCATCCATTTAAAGAATATAATTTGATGGTTTCTAGTGTATTCACAGAGTTGTACAACTATCACCACAATCAATTTAAAACATTTTTATAACCCCAAAAAGAAATCCCATATCCACTAGCAGTCCCTCTCCATTCTCCTCCCATTCCCTCACCCCCCACCCCCCAGGCAACCACTAATCTACTCTGTATGGATTTGCCTACTGGGGGCATTTAATATAAATGGAATCATACCATATGTGGCCTTTGTGACTGATTCCCCTCTTTTAGCATAATGTTTCCAGGGTTCATCAATTTTGTAGCATGTACTTTTTTGTTGTGGCTGAATAATATTCCACTGTATTGAATTACTTATCTTGTGTTGTGTTTTGAAGATATATATTCCTTGGACCTATTTTTTTACAATCTTTCAGGTGGGTCTAGGTGTTCCAATGATCACTTGAATTTGGGGATTAGTGACTTCATATTCATCTGCCTACCATATTTTTGCATCCCCCCAAATATTGCACTTGAATATCTCTTCTGAAGAATTTGCTATTTGTTCCTATTTCACCCATGGCAAGCACTGTCAGAAAGTTCTCCCTTAGCTTAGGTCTAAAATTTTGTGTCTTTAGAAAAGACATATTTTTCTTGCTAGTCCTGGTCTCCCTTACAGAACCATACACATATTATAATTCATCTATCATCAGATGATCCCTTTGGAGATAGCCTTCTGATGGCTCTGAGGATGATCCCAAGACTTCTTTCCCCCAAACTAAGCATTCCTGATTATTTTGACTGATCCTAAGATGTGGTTTTGA
This sequence comes from Panthera pardus, assembly GCF_024362965.1. Classification (NCBI taxonomy): domain Eukaryota; kingdom Metazoa; phylum Chordata; class Mammalia; order Carnivora; family Felidae; genus Panthera; species Panthera pardus. The sequence goes on along the minus strand of NW_026526765.1, from coordinate 49,840,232 downwards.
GCTCTTTCGTCTTCCTGGTTGCATTCAAGTCGAGCTACAGGATTCTTGAAACACAGTGCCATGAACTAATCATGACATTCTGAAAATAACCCAGGTTTACTTATGGGCTGAATGAAACCTAACATATGTGACCTCAAAATAAGGGGCTTATATGTGACCAAGTCAAATTGCAGTATCACATGTCAAGCAATATAAGCCAGCAACAAAGTCCATTAAAACATTAAAAAATTCAAATCTTTAATGACTGTCAAAGGACAGGAAGAGAAGTACATTTGTCTACAAAACATACTGAAAATATTCTTTCCTCCTCTATGTTATTCTATGTCCTGCACACTTATGACCCCTACTCTCCCCAATACTCTCTCTCACTCTCAACTCTCAAGCAAGTACTTTTCTTGATACCCAGCTATGGGTGCAGGACTGTAGTGGGGGTTCACTTCCACCCATCCTTCCTCTCACTCTTTTCTGTTCTCCCTGATTGAATCCTGTCCCTTTCCAAACCAGACTTCCATTCCTAGCTTCTCCATTTTTCCTTTCTCTGTCTTCTTCATGGCTTAAGCATCAAAAGAGGCTCAGCCAATAAACTTGGAGTTCTTAGAGAGCTAGGAGAGAAAAACTCTTAGGGTACAAGGACAGAATGCCCCATAGTGAGTGAGGAAAGAGGAGTGCTATAAACATACATGGTTTTTATACTGTCTCACAAAAGTAGAAAGTGGTCTAATGTAGGTTCAGTAACCAGGATATAACCATCTCCTCAGGATCTTCTAGGTCCTAGGTTCCCCAGAATCTTCACACAGAACCCAGTGTCCTGTGATCTAATGATGCTCTAAGAATTTTTCCCTTTCCATACTCCTTACTGTCGTTAAAATTGTGTAATGGACACACACAAAAAATTGTGTAATTCACAACTGAGACAGTTCCATTTCAACATCACTTGAAATCCCTTTTCCTTTGAGGTAGAAGGCCCATCCCTAATGGTGTAAGCTCCTAATAGTAGAGTTGTATGCCTTCATGATGGAGAGAGAGAGAGAGAGAGAGAGAGAGAGAGAGAGAGAGAGAAAGTAATATAAAAAAAAAGCCCCCTGAACATCATGTATTTAAATAAATAAATAAATAAATAAATAAATAAATAAATAAATCCCCATCAAGGATGCAATGCAGAAGCATTTAAATTTTGATTGCTACACTAAAGAAAAAAGAAGGCAACCCACTGTCTGATACAAATTCTGAGCCCAGAGGAGAGAGCTGTGAATCATTTATTTTTAGCTAATTAATCAAATAATCTGGCAAGGGGTTGCCACTTGAAAATTCAGAGAGTTTCTTAAAGTGGGTATTTGTGGTATTTTATAAAGACTTTATGTTATGAATTATATTATAATATTTATAATATGTATTTTATGTAATTTAGAAATAATTTTATAATATTAATTATATTATTTATTGGACCTCCTGAACATTATCTATGTGTGAGATATCTTTAATTCAATTTTAAGCAGTTGAGTGTTAGCATTTGGATCTGTAAATCTTTAATAAAGTATGTCAGGATTGGAGCAACTCCTCAGATCATTTTTGATCAATAAGCAGATAATTAATGTGACTTTTCTTAATAGGAAGGCAGAAATGAGTCAGACCAGCTCCAAATGGCTGCTTGAATTTGGGGGCAAACAGAATTCTATTTATGAATTAGCTAAGGAAAAATACATTCAAGCATACACAATATTTATTCAGGCTTCATGGGGTAGGAGGATTACAAAAGAAAGGTTTTCAGTAGCAAAATAGAGATTTAGAACTAGGTTAAGCACCAGGAACTCTTTTGGGAAGCCCCTGATATTAAACCCTCTATCTGCATTATGTCATCAGTCCTTATAACAACCTTATTAGGAAGGTAAATCAATATATTTCTCAATCCTGATTCTGTCCCATACTAATTGTGTGGATATAAACATATTATTTAACTTTTTTGTGCCTCTGTTCCTCATTTGTGAAATGAACATAATAATAGCACCTACTTCAAAGGTTGCTGTCCAGACTTAATGAATCAACTTATGGATATCATTGGGAATAGCTAATGTTAATTAACACAGTAAGTGCTCAATTAGTATTATTCTAGGATGGATGAGTAGAGGAAGTAGTTAGGAAAGCAGTTAAGGAAGACAGTATAGAAATAACATGACCAAAAGCAAGAAAAAGAAGCATTGTGAATGAGAAGGAGAGAGAGAGAAACAGAGAGAGAGAGAGATCCCAGAAGGTCCCCACCAGGAAATGATGAGACATGGGATCAGATAGGTAAGATAAGGAGAAAACGAAAAATGCCTAGAAAATTTTGCAGAGCAGTAAAAGGTGAGTTAATATTTCTTGGGTTTTTAAATCAGAGTGGGATTACAGGACTTCAAACAAGAGAATGGTGCCAATGCCTTCCAGCTGAAGATCACCAGGAACACATGTGTGGTTGAACGAGTTGGGTTTATCACTCTTTGCCATGGGACAGAATACACACCATCAGGAACCATAAGGTATCTCAGTAAGAAGGTTTAGAAAAAAATTATGATAGGACTGGGGCTTGGAATGGAAAGAAAAGGGGTTTACTCTGGATCAGGTCCTGTCAGAAAGTGGATATAGTTCTATAATTGACTTTTAATAAAGTCTATCTAGAAAGAAAGAAGACTAGAGTGAGGCTGACCCTGTAATAGGTAAAGAAGTAGCTGTTATTCATACTAGTTGAAGGAAAGAGGTGTTTGGTATTTTTGTTGTTTGCACAATGACCTACAGATGTTTAGTCAAAATTATGAGGTAGCCTTGTTTTTTTGTTTTTTTGCCTCACTTCCTTATGGTCACAGAGTGACCTTGTCTGATATTAATATTTGGTGAGAACGTTTATGTGTCCAACAGAAGGACACCATGGCCTAGCTTTGAGTTCTAGGCCAGCCCTTAGCAACACAAAGTCCTAGTTATATATATCAGGCAAGTTCCCAGATGTCAGAGGCTGCTTTTTCGTTCTTACTGGGCATGGGTACAATGCTTCAGGAAGACTCATTGGTGTAAAATATGAACTGAGCAGAGGAGATATTCGAAGACAGAAAGACTAGTTAGCTGGCCATTGTAGTAATATGCGTGGCACTGTCCATAGCATCTCATCAAACCCCAAAACAACTCCATAAGGTAAGAGCCATGATCATCTCTATTTTATAAATGAAAAACTAAGCCTTAGAAATGCTAAATGAATAGCCCTATGTCACAGCTAATAAGTGGAGCGGGAAGTCAACCCCACACCTGCCTGACTGCATCTAACCATGACATTACAGGGACCCTTGAAGCCAGAGGCTCAAGGAGGAGAGTTCTCCACCTTGTGTGCACACTAGAGTCATCTGGTGATGTTCAGAAGGATGCCTGGGTTCTGTCCTCAGAGATCCTGATTTAATTTGTTTGAGATCTGAGCATCATATTTGTTAAACACATCTCAGGTGATTTTAATGTGCAACAGGTATGAGGTCTAATACAGTAGGAGAATGGATCTAAACTCCGTCTGGAGTTAACAATGGTGATCTGTAACCTAGTTAACATCCCAGTGTGGAGTTGGAGAAAGTTGAAGTGCTATGTTACAATTTAATAGATTCTTTCATGAGAAAGAATACAAAACAGATAAATGTGCAACTTCTTTCCCTCAAGAAGGCATACTACCATTTGATATCCCCAATCTCCCTGAGCATCATGGCAGCCAAGAATAACTATGAGGACAAACACAGACTTCCTTAATTTCATTGTTAAATGGTAAAACAAATGAGCCGCCTCTAAGAGCTTGAATTTTGTGAAGGAATGTGCTCATGCAATGGGTCTTTTCTCTTCCTCCTATTATCTGTGTTCAAACAGAGAAGTATTAGATAGTTTACCTAATCCTTTCTTCCAAGTAACTAGGGATAAAAATGCACTTTGGGATCTGAATTTCATCCTTAAGTGGCTTATGAGAGTAGCAGAACTTCAGAAATCAGTAGGAAAACTTATGGGAAGCCAAACATAATTAAAACAAAATAAAGTGAAGGTGGCAATAGCTCTGTTGTTAAAGGCTCTCTCCAAAATAGATACTTCTCAATTTGAACAATCATGCAGTGTGACAGCCATTAAAGGAGTTTACCACAGAAACTCAGGCAAGTTGCAAGACAATAAAGAGCCGTCCGATATTAGTGGGGCTTGAAAAGTTGGGCTAGCCTTTAAATAGCAGGTATGTCTCACCCACAAGCAAAGGCAGGAAGTGAACAGAGTGTGGGGATATGATTGGGATTGGGAAGGTCGGCACTGGACAGGAAGGAACTGAAAATGATCGCATCTCCATTCAGCTGATACATGTATGTCTCTTCCTGGAGAGAAAAAAAAAAAAAAACTTTCCATAGAAATTGCCTATTGCCTGCCTATAAGCCTACGCCTTGGCCCTGAAACTTTTGGCCCAGCTAACTGGTGAGGAAATTGCAGAGCATAGGACAGGTTTCTCAATGTGTCAGACACTACTGTGAATGGTCCATGAGAAACTATTAGTGATTCATGGGTGGATATTTAAATTTTGGATAGTTTTATGCTTATCAAAACGTGCCTTAGGAAAATGCACACTCAGTAACACCAACTGACAAATATTGTTGCTTAGAATAAGAGTAGAGTAGGTATTTAAATAAAGTTGTAAGTATATGACCGAAAAATCATGAAGGATGACAGCAATTTGGGAAATTGTTGTGTAGAAATTAAATTAAAAGAACAGGTGATTTAGGCCACTGCTCCACCTCTCTCTAGCCTAGTGACTTAGGAAAGTCAATTAACCTCGCAGAGCTTCAGTTTTCTCACGTGTAATGTAAGGTGGCCTGTTGAATTCTTGGAAGCCAGAGAAGATTGAAAATGCTGATCTTGCCAAAGGAGCTGCCAGATCTGAGACCAAGATCTGAGATTAGTTGTTATTTGTAAAGCACTGAAGAGACATAATGTTAAATGAAAGCACATTCATAAAAGTTAGTTGGTAGTTTGTGGCTACTTATTAAGAAGCCAGAAGAATTTAATACTGACTCATTAGTATGGGATGGATTGGGAGAACACATATTCCTTGGACCTTTCACATTGTCCCTCTCTTCATCATGAGATAATCCTCATGATGGGATTGGGGATGGGCCATGGTCACAAATAAATATATATTAGCCTGGGGCAGATTGTTCCCGAAGCAAATCATTTTAGAGCAGCATAGCAGTTGAGGACATGGACAATGGAAACTGAGATTTTGGTTTGGATCAGTTTCTCACTTAGTAATTATAGTGCTATAGCATTATATATTTTGTTCCCTATAGGGAACTGAAATAATGGAAACTCATATAACTCTAGGAAGGCTCAATTGCCCTGTCTATAAAATGTAGATGGTCATACCTACCTCATAATACATTCATGTTCTAAACTGTGAGTGGAGACCATGTTTGTTTTTGCTCACCATGATTGAATATCAACAAATGTCTTCTGAATGAGTGAATGAGTGAATAAGAAACAGTGGGGGATCATATTAGGTAATGCCTGACCTATAGCTCTCAATGCGTGGCAATAATAATGGGTGTTAATATTTATCATGGATGTCTGTTTTGGTAACGCCTGACCCATGGGCTTCTGGAGTGAAGCATGTATGCAAGCATAAGTCATCACTTTGTCACATCCCCACCCCTGACCATAGTGGTTGGCTTGGAGATGGGCCAGTGACCCAATCACAACAGTGGGATGTTGGCTAGGAGTTTTGGAAAGACACCATCAACTTTTCCTTTTAGGAAGTGAATCTGAGCAAATGTAGGACCTGGGACTGCTGCAGCCATTCCGTGACTATGTGGAGCCTGATGAAAGAGCCCACATGGAAGGACAGATCACTGGGAAGTAGAGAGAGAAAACCAGGGTACTGGCGACATCATTTGAGGCTTGCACTAAGCAATATATCAAGTCACACCTACCCAAGTCTATTGATTATATAAACTTTACTGAAAGCTTCTTGTTTGTTTCACTGCTTATAGCAATTTGAGTTATGTCAGTTACAACAAAAAGAATCTGGATACAGCAACATTATTATCATTATCATAAATAAAATAACAAAAACTAAGATCATATGCCTGTAAATCAACAACTTAATGTTTTTAGTTTTACCTGGGCAACATTTGAGGGACACCTTAATTTCAAGTTTCCTCCATTTAAGACAGAACACAGCTACTTCCTTCTTGAGTGGCTCATATTGATTCTGCCCTAATGTCCTGAGAGGAGGGGATATTGCTAACACAGATGTTTAGGAAGAGAAGTGCACACAGTATGCTTTTCTTTTAAATCCCATAAAACAACCTGCATCCCTGGCAGAAACAGTTCAGCCACCTTCTTCCCTGGAAGTGATTGCTTTTAACATATCACTATAATTTTCTCCTTCCCAATTGATCTGTGTGGGATAACCTCCTCAAATCACAAGTGAATTATTCCTGAAAGTAGCATCTGGGCCCACAATTAAATTCTTTCACACATCAGAAACCGTCCATTACTGGACATTGGACACATGGTATAATTTGAGAGTTAATCAACCGATACCTTGAAAATGAAGTTTGAGGCATCAAGAAGAAAGGCAACTCCAAATTTTCCTTTTCTCCGCTTGAGGGGTTTGGGTATGGATAATGTTCTATGATCTAAGAACTTGGGAACTATTTTCATGGTAGTCCCCCAAAGAAGAGCAGTAACTTGCTTTTAAAACTCATTTGCAATAATTATATGGTGTAACTGACAATGATGGGAACTGCAAAATCACTCAGCAAGTATCTAATGAGCCTTTTTTTCCCCTGAGAATTTAGTAGGCATATGAAAAGGGAGAAGAAAGGTACAAAGAATAATGAAACGTAGTTCTTGCCTACAAGGAGCTTATAATCTAGGAGAGTGAAACTCAGTGGTGGGAAAGCCAGTTGAACTACAGGGCGGGCACACAACTATTCCTGATAAAATTTTAAAGAGTGACCCCCCCTTACAGTTAAATTCACAGGTTCTGGAATCCAACAAGTATGTGTTTGAGATCCAGCTCTTCCACTTGCTCAGAGCAATCCATCTAATAGGCTCTTCAACTTCAGTTTATTCGTATGTAGAATGGGTTAGCAGTAAATACCAAGTTCACATGGTTGCTCTCTGAAGATGAAAATAGCTCACACAAGGACCACACTAATAATGTGGAAGAAAGGACTCAATATATTTTATAGCTCTTATGATTTTTAAGAACATTTAGCACTGCTACAGTAGTTGAGCTCTGGATGGTAGATGAAAAGGGGCAAAACAAATATCTTTTGTTTTAAGTAAACATCTTGCACCAACTTGAGTATGCATCAAAACAACAAAATCCAGCAAGAATTTGACAACTATAAAGATTAGATAGTGGCATATTCTGCAAAAAAACAGTGCTCTATCTATTGGACACACAGTCTCTTGATAAAGGAGAAGTCCTGAGTCAAAAGCACAGAAGGAATAAAGGAAGTTTAAAAGAAAAGTTCCTTTATCCACTGAAGGAACAGTTCTAGTGACTTATTTCCTGTGTCACCCACAGAAAAGACAGGAAATAAAACTGCCAACATACGGTCTGAGCTTGTCAGAATTATGTTCTATTCCCAAAAGTTTTGAAAATTAATAACATAAATAGCATCTAAGAATCATTAGGCATTCACTATGTGCTAGGCCCATTGCTATGCACCTGGTATATATTAATAAGTAATAATAATATTGATAGTTGCTAGCATTTGATGGCTTGGTATGTATATGCACATACTTTATCCTATTTAATCTTCATAACTCTCTGAGCTAGATGTTCTTTTCCTCATTTTCTGATAACAATCTAAAATTTCCCAAAGTTAAATAGCTTTGTCTGGGTCCACATAGCTGGTAAATGGCAGAGCAGGAATTCCCTAAACCTAGGTCTTGTTTACTATACTATACCCGCTGGGGCCATTGTGAGGGGATACAAATATTTAATATAATGGTTGTCAATCTTTGAAAACCACTTTCAACATCAGACATACAACTCTCACTTCCATAGACCTATATGGACACAGTGGTTGAACCCCATTCAGCAAGTACATCTGAATATACATAAAAGTGACTTATGCCAGGAGGTCCTTGATTCCAGTTGCACTTATAAAGACAAAGTCACTGAGCAGTGCTGTAGCTTGTCTGCAGTGGCTTGCGATGCCATATGTAAATGTGTGCCATGACCCGTGACTGAAAGTCACTAGTCCAAGTTGAAAACTAAAGAGCTTCATAGCAGCTGTCTCTTGAAAATCCGCTTCTCTGTCACCTAGTCCCGCTGTCTCCTTTAGGGGCCCCATCCCTTGCCGAGTAGTCTTTCTTCACAAGTGGTAGATGAATGGGATGGGTATGCCCAGTCCTCTTTGAGGATGTACCAATAATGAGTGAGTGAGGAATGCAATGAAAAGAGATGTCCTGAAGTGACAAATACTAGCTAAAAATATACAAGTAGCAACCCCCTCCAGATTACTGGAAGATTTGAGACCATCATCATGGCTCTGCCCCCCAACTTCTCCCCAAGGAAACCCATCTTTGGAGAATCACTATACCATTAAAATAAGGCACATTTGGGTAGGGAGAGGGAATATGAGTTGAACCACATGCACTCCTACAGGCCCATTATTTATTTTATGGCTATACTTTAGTCGGACTGGAAGCCTTCATCTCATTTCTCAACTACCTCCTTTCCGCTCTACTTCCCAGTACTCTTAGTGTTTTATTATTTTAAGAGTTTAATGTTGGTCCATTTGAATTGGGCAACTCACTCAGCATAATGGTTTTGCAATTTTAGTCACAAAGTGATATGACGATTGAAAGCCGGACATGTTTCAGTTTCCTAACACTGTGATTTCCTCTTCCCAAATAATTTTGTAGTATACTGCCAGAGGAATATGTTATGTATTGATTCACCCTAAGAGTTATCTTTCTGTAGGCAATCAGCTTGAGTGGTCAGGAGTTTGTCAATGACCAATCCCTCCTACGCAAGAACCAACAACTTAGATGATGGAGAAGACGTACATTTTAAATAAAAAGATGTAGAAGATGTAGGAAGCTATTTACCCATGTCCTGGTTGAAGCTTTGATACTAATTCTATGCAAACTATATAATATACATTCAGCCAACATTTGTCTTTTGACTGTTCATAGAATGATGCCACGAACTTGGGGGGAATTCAAAAGAAATGAAAAGCATAGGTCATTTCCTCAAAGAATGTTTACTTTAATTAGAGAGAAGAGATGTGGAGACAGCACTCATTAGACAAGTATGTTTCAAAGCAAGCTGCCTATAGTGGAGCAGCAGTTAGGTAACAGAGACAAGTCAGAAAAGGGAGCTATCTATGTGGGCTAGAGTGAGGAGGAAAGTGCCTACTAGAAGGAAAACAGGCAGGATTTTGACAGAAACAAAGGATGATCACAAAAGAGGCTCTGAGTCAAAAATAGTCTTGAATAAACAGTACTGTATTATCAAGTAATATTTTGTGAAGCATTTGTTACTCTCCTCTGACCTATCCAGCAGGGCCTGGATGTTGGGAGAGAGTAAGAGAAGGACCATTTTGCCCACTGTATGGAAATGACTGAGAAACTGAGTGATTTCTGCAGAGTTCCATACCAAATTAAACATATTTCCTGAGCTCAACTGACCTGCGATTTCCTCTTAAGCCACTAGCTTAAACGAATGAAAGGAAATTGGCCTCTCTTAACTCCTTAGGACAGAATGTATGCTGAGAGTTGGTAAATGCCAGAAAATGAAGATAATAGGTGTAATGAAAATAATAGTACATTTTAATGAGTATTTCTAATTATCTTGATTTTTCAAATGAGAAAACAGGCCCCAAGAGATTGAGTCTCTTGTCTAATGTGGTGAAGCAGGATCTCCAACCCAGGGTTATCTAGTTCTAAAGTCCAGGTTCTCAATCACTTCCTATCAAGCTCTCCAAGAGAGGTTGGGACCAGCAATACCAGTATCACCTGGAAATGCAAAGTCCCAGGCCCAACTCAGACTTACAGAATCAGAAACTCCAGGGGTGAGGCCTTGAAATCTGTGTTTGAAAAAGCCTTCCATGTGACTCTAATCCAGGATCAAGTTGGAGACCTACATATCTTATACAATTTCTCTGACAACTGAGCTTAAATAGGGTTCAGTGTAAACAGGGAGAGTGAGGAAGAAAAGTCTTTGAAACCAAACATCCACGGGAAGACTTTTGAACATCTCTGAATAGCTGATGAGCCTGCACCTGCTGGGGTAATGGCTGCCAGGCAGAGGTTACAAGCCCAGATCTGCTCTGTGACCTTGGACAAGTCCTTGGGTTCTCAGGGCCCCAATTAACTCATTTGCTCCAGAGGGCCATTAGGTCCCATGATTTGCATTGTCTCTTCCTGCTGTAACACCCTCATCTCCAAGGCAATTGTGGCAGGGCCAGGACAGAATTAGGTGCTACGCTGAGTGGCAGACTAAGAAACCAGGAAGAGAAGATGACTGAGAAGGCTTAGAAGAGTCAGGAAGCATTATTATTGAAGAAGATGGGGGTTGAAGCTAGGGAAGTTTCAGACAGGAGGTGGAGGGGAGATAGTGCATTCCAGATGTGGGAGTTGAAGATCAGGGATGGGGGGAAATGATCCAGATGTGCTTGTGAGATTAACCTGAGCAGGTGGGTTTGAGTACTATAGAGACAAGTAAGCAAAACTCTCAGAGAGTTTTCACCTTGGCATCAAATGCACTGATTACTATTTTTTTTCCCCTTGACCTAGCACAGTAGTTCTCAGCTAGGGGCAATTTTGTCCCTTAGGAGATATTTGGCAATGTCTGGAGCTATTTCTGCTTGTCACAACTGAGTGGGTGTGTGTGTGTGGCGGGGGGGGGGGGGGGTGGTTCTACTAGCATCTAGTAGGGAGAGACCAGAGATTCTGGGATGCTGCCAAACATGCTATGATACACACAGGACACCTCCTGCCTCCACAACAAGGAATTAAATGGCCCAAAATACCAACAGTGCCTAAGCTGAAAACCCCTTACTCAGCAGGTGAGCCCTAGCCCGATATGTAATAACTAGTTTATTACATAACCAGAAGCAGCAGATCATGACTACCATGTTCCATAGGGTTCTGAGCACCTTCCAGGCTTACTCTCACAGCAACCTTCTGTGCTTACTTTTTTTTTTTTTTAATAGAGTTTATTTTCTAGAACAGTTTTAGTTTCACAGTAAAAAGAGCGTAAAGTACAGATTCCCCATATACCCCTTGCCCCAGCATATAGAGAGCTTTTTCCGTGATCTGCGCTCACTTTTAATAGCTTTTTACCTGTAAGGAGCACAGACTTGCAGAGCCTCCAATACTCAGCTAGCAGGGTGCAGCACTGGAGTTTGGACTGGGATCAGCAGAATTTGAAAGCCAATGCTCTTGTGCATTGCCTGGTTCTTTCCACAGCCCTGCTGCCTTCCTTGTTGCTTCAACATGTCAGTTTTGTTGTAAGCACAAGAGGCAAAAAGAATGGGCCAATTCAGTTTCTGAGGACCCAGGACCCTTTAATTCAGAGGCCCCCATTTACTTCAGACTCTCACTAATATTTCATAGGATGAATCAATAAGAAGCTAAGGCATTGGAAACAGACCTCCAAAAAACAACTGTGTGATAACAGTCTGCATGAAAGTATTATTTTCCAGGCACTTAAATGCCTTTGTGGCCTTTCCTCATTCTTTCCAGAGGAGTCCTGGGTATCAGCTGATAGGAGAGGTGAACCATGAAAAATGCTGGGTTCCAGTCAAAGTAATTCCATTAGGGGCAGAAATGGGCTTGCTGAAACACCAGGAAGGGAAATCATTTGCAGCATACCAACAGCTGGGCCCAAATGACATCACTCGCCAAAATCAAAGGAAATGAGCTAATCAGATATGCATAAAAGCTCTTTTTGTTTGCTTGCTTAGAAAGTTGCAATTTGCTTTCAAGCTAGAGGTGAAAAAAATAATCTCTTTGAAAAATTTTGGCCCTGATATTTTGCTTCTTTAAATTGTTTTCAGTTATTGGAGTAGACATGAAAATAAAATGCTTGAAATGTTCTCAGGTCACTCCATGAGGAGGAATTACCACAGGAATGTTATTTTCACAGATTCCTGCCAGACATTTGATGGTCTTCAGCCCCATGCCCTCATCCTCAATGGGGAAAAAAAAGGAGACAAAAGTTACCCATTGGTCTTTGTATATTATACACTTTCATATTTTGACCTTCTCTTTCTGTTTCATTGCAAGCCCATCCCGTCCTGTGATTGAGTAAATGCATATTAAATTAAGGGTAGAAGGCTAGGGGTAAAATAGAATTAAACAGCATTAAACAAAAGAAGTCAAAGGCAAGGAATTCAAAGTGATCCATCCAATAAAGGAAAAGAGGGAAATCCTGCCATTCCCCAAGGATAGAAGCAGGAGATGGTGACAGGCAGGCCTTGGCTTTTGGAACATTAGTACAGGCAGCCAGAACATGCAAGAAATGGAAGCCTTTATGTTCTGGCAAAACCCATCTTCTGCTTCTCCTGGCCTCTTACTACAGTGCTGAGCTGGGAAAACACAGCAGGCTATTAGGATATTACTGTCACATGCAGTGACACAGCTCAGTTCTCACCTAGGAGTTACCTGAAGACTCTCAGAAAGAAAGGTCATCAAGCCTGATGTTCTGAGGTGAAAAGATGCGTTGAGGGAGTCAGTGTTTCAAGTGATAGGGAGGATGGATCAGAGTTCAGTTCATTGCCCTTCCACTGAAGCCATCCCAGAACCACCTGAGTTAGCCAGAATCAGAGACAATTCAGCTGGTAGGCCTGGTACAGTTCCCCCCAGTGGCGCCCATTTACAATGGCGCCTGAATGGGTACCTGCAAGTGCTGAGGTCCCAGAGGCATCTGTGCTCTGGTGGGCCTCACAGGCTCGGGGACTGCTGGGGGCCGGGAGGCTGCACAAAACAGAGGTCCTCTCTGCACCTGCTAACCCGAGGCCTTTATTTAAGCCACTCCCAGGGAAAGGGAGATTTTATGTCAACTTATTATGTCAACAAAAATAACTTTAAGGCTCCTGCTTTCCTTTCTGTTAAGAATATTTCCTTATTATTTTTTTTGACGGGAAAAAGAAAATAAAATTTTCTCCATAAAATGAGTCTCTGCAAGAAAATGTCTTTCGCTACAAATCGCCAACCAAAAAAAAAAAATAATAATAAAAAAACAAACAACCAATTAAAAAGCAGGCAGAGGACTTGAATAGACATTTCTCCAAAGAAAATACACAAATGGCCAATAAGTACATGAAAAGACGCTTCACATTACTAATCATTAGGGAAATGCAAATCAAAACCACAATGAGATACCACTTCACCCATTAAGATGGCTACCATCAAAGAAACAGGAAATAACAAGGGTATGTGAGAATGTAGAGAAATTGGAGTCCTTGTGATCTGTTGGTGGGAATGCTCAATGTGTAGCTACTGTGGAAAACAGTATAGCGGTTCCTTAAAAAATTGAAAGCAGAATTACCATATGATCCATCAATTCCATTTCTGCTATGTACCAGAATAATTGAAAACAGGGTCTCAAGGAGATAGTTGCACACCCATATTCATAGCAGCATTATTTACAATAGCTAAAACATGCAAGCAACCCAAGTATCTGCAGATGAATGGATAAATACATAGAATATTATTAAGTCTTAAAAAGAAAGGAAATTCACACACATGCTACAACATGGATAAACCTTGAAGACATTACATTAAGTGAAATAAGACAGTCACAAAAATACAAATATTGGATGATTCCACTTATCTGAGGCACCTGAAGTAGTCAAGTTCAGAGAGACAGAAAGTAGAATGGTGGTTGCCAGGGGCTGTGGAGAGGGAGAGAAATGGGTACAGAGTTTCAGTTTTGCAAGATAAAATGAGTTCTGGAGGTGGGTGATGGGGATGGTTGCACAACACTGTGAAAATGAGCTTAATATCACTGAACTGTACACTCAAAAATGGCTAAGTAATTACCTCAGGAGTTGAATTCCATTATTGTCCCCATTTCAGAGATGGGGAAACTGATATACAAAGATGAAGTTAACTTGCCTTGGACACAAAGCTAATGGTTGGAAGGGTGAGGATTCAAAGCCAGGCAGGCAGACTCTGGAGAGGTCATGCTCTATAACCACTGAGCCACACTGTGAAATTAGAATTAATGCTGAGGATTTGGTGGAAATTCTACACTGGAATACTTTGATTAGATAACATATTTAGTGATGGAATGACATGATACTCAAGAAGGCATGTTTTTTTTTTAACGTTTATTTATTTATTTTTGACAGAGAAAGAGAGAGAGAGAGAGAGTGAGAGAGAATCCCAAGCAGGCTACACACTGTCAGCACAGAGCCCAATGCAGGGCTCAAACTCATGAACCATGAAATCATGACCTGAGCCGAAATCAAGAGTCACACTTAACTGACTGACCCACCCAGGTGGCCCAAGAATCATTGTCTTTTGAAAACAGAAAAGTTTATCTATTTAGTTGGATTTGTTTTCAGACAGTTCAACTTATTTTTATTTCTTCTCAAAAGTTGTTAAGTACTCAGGCTGCTATGTTCAGTGGCTCTAGAGGCTCTTTGAGTTATTCATGGTAAAAATTGAATGTTGATAAATGATGCTACTCTCTGTGGCTCAGCAACTGTATTTCAGGGTGGTTTTGAGGTTCTTTTCAGAGCCCAGCACCATTTGACTAAGATGGGGCTTTTCCCTGTGCTGGCGTCACCAGCAATGAAATGGCAATGTAAATAGGACCCCTCACCAGGCCAGGCTTTGCACTGGCTACCTCCCATAGTTGGTGTAAAGGACTCCAGAGAAGGAAGTGGTTGGGGCACCTCAGGAGCCACAAAGCATTGTGCCACTGAGACAGCTCTCTCCTGCTGTGGGCTCAGTCTGCAGAGGAGGCAGGACCATCAGTGCCCATCATGTTCAGAGGAGATCCTTTGGTTTGGTGCATTTGATTCTATAAAGTGATTCTAATGCATGGTGGAGTTGGGGACCAATTGCTCTAGATTAAAGGAAAGAACAAAAGGAAAGTTTATACGCAGATGTCTGGGTGTTCAAGCATTCCTCCTTTAGGGCAATCATCAAATCCCTTGCTAGGTTGGAGGATGAACGGAGAATTCTGCTGTTCTTGACTGCCTGAGGGGTTTAATTTTGCTTCACTCTATTTTAACATTTGGCACATATAACCTTAATGTATAGTAACGGATTTGTTTGTGTTTGTGAGCTGTAGCGTGTGTGTTGTGTGTGTGTGTGTGTGTGTGCGTGTGCATGCACGCGCACGTGCATGAGTGTGATGGAGAGAAGGGCGTGGGCTTAGGTTGTAAAATCAGCTCATAAGTTAAGCATTTTCATCCCATTCTGCTTAGATAAGTTTACCAAGACCTTCAGGCAAGGAGTCCAGTAAAGACCAAACAAGTACAGTTCAGCAAACAAAAGCTGACCTGAGACTAACATAAATTCCTCATTTGTATTTCTTGGACTGAAGGGACCATTTGATACACACCTGCCATTGCATAGTGTTGAGAGTGGGCACTGGACCCAGAATGGCTGGGTGTAAAGCCCCATGATGTCACTTACTAGATAAGTAACTTGGAACACATTTTTTAATGTGGTTAAAATAAGGATTCATTTAGGATAGAACTACTGCACAGGATTGTTGGGGGATTAAAATGAAAGGAAATACAAGAAAGGTGCTTAGAACACTGCCCAGTACATGGTAAGTGGTCGATAAATCTTAACATAAGAATTTCTAATCTCATTTCCTCTTGTCCTCTGCAAGCTGTGCCACACTTCTAAACCTTACCCCAAATTCCTTCTCTAGTTCTTTGATGACTCTTCCTCTTGTTGCTTCTGTATCTTCGAAACCAAAGAAACCATGGTAAAGAGAAAAGGTCAGGAAGAAATTGTGAACCAGAACTCTAGGGTTGAGTAGGGAGATGTCTAGAAAAATGTACTTTTTTTTCATAGCCACACAAGTCATTGTTATCATCTCATTATCTTCACTGTTGGAAGCAAGCTCCAAATAGCAATTAAGAATAGGAGCTTTGGAATCAGAGACCTCTGGGTTTGAATCTTTGCTTTGCTGAGACCACAGCAAGGTTCTAAAATTGATAGTTCAGTTTCCTTTCCTATAAAGTGTGATTGGTGATACCTCCCCATTGGATTAAGAGGAGGTTTAATGTCATTAATACTACAACATACCAGCTATAGTAAGTAATTTGGAGTATTTGGGAGTCAGTTATTATGTTTTGGTAGTTCGACAAGGAGCAGAGACAGGATGGGAAGAGAACATCAAAGTAGAGATTGTCAGGCCCAACCACAGACTCCTCAAAAACTTATTTCTAGCTTTGTCCTTAATACTGCAGTGCCTAGAACTTTAATTTTTAGCTTACTGACCTTGCTGTTTTACCCAGAGTCAAAGAATCCACACTTTTCCTAAAAGCTAAGAAAGAGAGAAAAACAAAGCATACAGAAAGCATCTCTGGGTATACAAAAGGCCACTCAGAGGGTCTATGAGCAGAAGACAGGGAGTGGGGTGGGGGCTCAAAAGTGTAGAGGAGGGGGTGTGGGTCTCCAGGCCTCTACAGCAGGCTGTCTTCCAAGTCTAATTGCAGCACATTCTTGAGATCTGCCGTCATTCATTGAGCCATGATGCAAATGCCTCAGCATTATGGGTGGAGAAGAGTTAGCGTATCTATGAAAGACACACAAAAACATATGCTGACCCCTTCAAACCTATGACCATATTCTAAGTGGAGCCAAACTAAATGAAATCAGGTCTCTGTCCAGCATTTGAGAGCCAGTGAAAATAGGAACTCAGTGTTTCTCGAAACTCACAGAGTATATTACCTTAGTCATAAAATTGGGGACTTTCAAATCTAATTTGTTCAGCACTAGTGCTGTTGAAGGCTGGGCAGGGTTCCAAAAGAAATCACCTCCACGCAAACAGAGATTAGCAGCTCTCCACTGGAGACATATGGGAATGATTCCCTATAATCTCCAGTAATTGTGGCTGTATTACATTCAAATCCTGTTTTCAATTTTCTTAAACTTCTAGACTGATTGTGTTATTAAATCATGCTGGCTGATGTGTTTAATAAGGACCTATTAAATGTTTATAAAATTAGGGAAATAAATATGGGCTTTTAGTTGGATTGCCCAATGGATCTGGTAACCTATTGTTAAAATAACAGCCTTGCTGTTAAAACTGGGTCTCCTGACTACATACGCTGGTACTCGCTTTAAAACACCATCCTAACATTCAAGCAGAGCTGTTTATTCTAACACTCCATTTGCTAAAGAATTTGGCTTCCCCCAGCCCTTCCACTCCACAAAGAAAGACGTTATGCTCAAAGAAGGCGAACTTGGTGTAAGATGCAGTGCCTTCGCTGAAAAGAAATGTCACCTCCACGTCCAATGTAGTGTGATAATACCAACTTCCAGAGAAGATCCAGAGAGACCAGTTTTGTTGTTGCTGTTGTTATTGTTTGAGCCTTCACCTGGCTTAATTTCAAACTGGAAATTGCACTGAAGTTCTCCAAGGCCTTCATCAGGAAGGTATGATCTGTCCTTAGAGGGGGAAGGAAAACTTGGCTAGGATTTGTACAGCAGGGAGAGAGAATGAATAAAATCCATTCTTCATGCAGAGGTACTGACTTAGGAATGATTTCCCTATCGAATCTTAGTGATCACAGATGATCTGAGTATAGCTCTCTGTGACATGGCTCAGACCAGTTCAGTAGCCTCTGCCTCCTTGGCATTTGAAAGCAAAGACTAGAAATATCTGCAGAAGAGAGCCAGGCATGATTGGCTAATGCCTTCTTAAAACAGAAGGCTCGAAGTGCCCAGGACTGTGGGCTGCCAGGGCAGGGGAATTTGCACCCAGCTCTGTCTTCAGTGCTGATTTGACCTGGGAAAAGTATTTCCTTATCTCTGAAATGGAGATGTTAACAGTATCCACGTCCAGGGGTTATTGAAATTATTGTACATCAACTGTGTTGTCTGGCACATGGTAAAGGCCCAAAAGCGGTTACTAAAAAAATCAGAAGTGGAGGTCGCGGTCCAATCTATGATCTCTCTTAAAGTGCTAAAAATCATTACTGTACTATGTTAAAAATAAATGTTAATACAATATTAACTGTCTGAATGTGCTCCTAAGTGTGGCATTAAACACACGCAGCACTGCATGATCCTCGTCCAAGGCATTTCCCTGACACGGACACAAAACCATAACTCCAGTCCTCCCTGCCAAAACACTCTCGGCCACCTGGCCTTAAACCACAGTTTCCTACACCCTCGACCACAACTCGAGTAATTCTGTTATCTTCAAGGCAAATGCAAACCCCACTTTCTTGGATGAATTAACCTTTGAGTTTCCCCCAAGGAAGCGGAGGGCAATTAAACAATCTTTCTGGCACTTAAAACAAAACAAAACAACAAACCACATCATTATCTTGGTATAAACACACCCCCTTAAAATATTCTAACAAGTGCGTACCCACTCCCCCCACTCGCCCATTGCTTCCACCCCCATTCCAGAATATTGTAAAGTGATGTGAGAGCTGGCCTGGTTCACATTAGGGGCTCTGAAAGGTTGGAGGAGAATTGGATAGAAGGTTAATATTTGGCAGAACCTTGTAAATGACCTGATTGTTATTTTATATTGCCTACGGTCTCCAAACCACTGCTGCTTGCCAGAAAGGCCCCAAGTGTGGCCAGGTAGTTATACACAGCAGTGTCACAAGCCAGCTCCATGGAGGGACACACTTACTCTGTGTGTGTTTGTGTGTGTGTGTGTGTGTGTGTGTGTGTGTGTGTGTGTTTTCTGTGAGTGAGTGCACAGGCACCCTCTGTCTTTCCTTACACCCAGCCAAAATACAGCAGAGACCCAGCACAGCAATTATTTTTACAGATTTTTTTTGGTCTGCCCTCAGGGGACCTTCTCCCAGTTTAATTGTCTAAGGGGATTGTTTCCTTGTGGGATTTTATTTCAAAATGCTCCTGTTAAAATTTCTTTCTGAGGGGGAAGGAAAGAGAGGATGGATTTTTCTTTTTTAAATCTTAAACACATAAACACACAATCACATCAAAATTCACCAAACTGTGATCCTGAAATTAATAGAGGTGTTTCATGATGCATAGATTTTTAAATTATTTGTCTAAAGATATGTTTAGAATTGATTATATTAAAGGTGTATAAATCTTAGGTTCCCTACCCCCACTCCCGTGCCTTGGAAATGTATTCAAGCAAACCAACTGAATTTTAAGTTAAGACAAACAGGGGGAGAGATCATTTGTCTCCAGTTATACATGAAATAGCTTATAATAGCGGATGCTGAGTTCATGAAGTATATGTTCGACCCCCTTTGATATAAATTCCATCATCAGCTCACAAAGAAATTGTATTTATGCATAAGACAGTGCTCTCTAACATGAACTCCTATAAATTATGAGAACAGAAAATCCAAATTTATAAGATGCCATTTCTGGATTTATTTTTAATGCTCTCTCCTGCATATTACCAAACAAATGCCACATTAGCAGAGCATGAAAGGCTTTTTACTGGCATAAGCTACAGCCATGAAATTCACAGCACAGGCTGGGGGACAGGGGCTTGTGAATGAAGAAGCAAAGAGAAAGTATGAGAGGGACCAGCGCTTCTGAGTGCTTGGGAGGTCCAAAGGCCTGTTATTTGCTTTAGTGTAGACAAGCTGGTCATTTTCTTTTGAAGGAAGGAGCAGGTCTTGATCCATTAATGATAGCAAACACAGGTGATTGTTCTCATTTCCTATGAAATAAGAGGTTGTTTCCCTTCCAAACCCCACCCAGTAGGATCAGATCCAATTCTCTGTATCTTTCACTAATTCATTCAATCATTCATTAATTCATGTTTTTCATCAAGTATTTATTGACTGCTCAATATGTATCAACCATTCAGCTAAGGAATTGAGGACACAGAGTCTAGTAAGAAGAACACTACAGGATAAGAGTTAGGGCATAAGCTCTGGAGTCGGTCTGCCTGAGTTATGCACAAAGAAATAATATAATAATAATAATAATAATAATAATAATAATGGCTAACATTTACTGAATGTTAGGGACTATTCAGTACCTAGGTGCTAGGTACTATTCTAAGTTTTTACACATGTTAACTCATTTAACATTCTCACGTTCCTCTGAAGCTAGATACTTGTACTTATTTTATCAATGAAAAAACTGAAGTTAAAAGTCAGTTCTCATAGTAAGAAGAAGAACTAGCATTTGAACCCATGGCTCAAGGCCAGAAGATTTAAACACTATGTTGAAAGGAGTAGGTACCCCTAAATCAGTCAAAGAACCAATCAATCATCAGTCTCCCAGTTCTGCCCTTCACTGGCATGTGACCTTAGACAAGTTAGTTAACCACTCAGTGCCTCAGTTTTCTCAACTATAAAATGGGGGTAACAACGGTACCTCCCTCACATTGTGGAGGTGAAGATTAAAGAAAGAGTTTCATGTGCACAACACTTACAATAGTCCCTGGTGCAGGACTATGCTCAGTGTGGGCTCTTAATACCTATTTATTATTATCACCATAATTTGGTACATCTTTTCTCTCACTCATTACATACACAGGATGCGTTAAAACATCAGGATCTAATTGTTTCACAGAATCTGGATGAGGAAAGGTCAGATTCAAACAGTTATCAACCAGTAGAGATATCAAGAAGGTCACCTGCCTGGTCCAAGGCAAACAACCAGAAGAGTCTACTTCTGTTGGCTGCCTCCATTTTGTAGTTCAAGGAAGGTCTGGGGGTTGTGGGTGGGTGAGATTCACTGGTGAGTTCTGAGGATTCAGGCTGCAACCCAAGTCTCCACGTGTAGCGCGTTGTCCCCTTACTCCTCAATTATTAGTCTCTCTTCAGGAAAGGCTTGAGGCAGTGCCTCTGAGCACTTAAGACTTTTGATTATGTCCTCTTTTTTAAACACCCAAAGGCTGTGAGGTCAGGGCTAAAATATCAAAATGTACAAGAACACTCAAATGGCAACTACTCAGTAAGACCTCATTTTGTCCAAGGTGTGGGCACCAACTCTCTTCAGTCTCTGTCTTCAGAAATCAACCATTATTTACTGTCTTATCATCTCTACCAGGCAAAGTTCTTGGTGGCAAGCAACATAAACTGAATGGGGCTGACTTGTGCAGCAAAATAATTTATCAAAAGGATATAGGGTAAAATGCCAAGTAGGAACCAGGCTCAGAAACGATTAGCCTGCTGGAAGATGAACATAACCTGCCATAAAATGCTGTGGACAAGATAGTGCTTCCTTCAGGATTGAGCACTCTGATCTGGAACTTGTACATCTGGACCAGGCTGTCTAGGGGACCATCCTTCCTCTGTTTTCCTGGAAACTACATTTTGCTGCACTGACCATCATTACCAAAGAACTTTCCACAGGTCCTGCTTCTTTGCAGCTCTGTCTTTGGGCACAAAACCAGGAGTATATACATATGATTGACCAAGCTTAGGTGCATGCTCTTGCTGTCAGGGGAGCCTTGAAAGCAAGTTTCTGGCATTTTTAGATTCTGTAGATGGAGAAAGATTCTGCCTGCCTTGAAATCTCATAAAGTGGAGGGGTACAAAATAATAGGAAAGAGGTTCAGCTGCTACCAACCAGAAATAACGACAAAAGTCCACTACATCTTTCCAGTTTGAAGAGTGATTCTCCAGGGATGATTTTGCCTGCCCTCTCTCGGGGACATTTATAACGTCTGGAGACATTTTTGATTGCCACAACCGGGAGCAGTGTTACTATCACCTAGTGGGTAGAGGGCAAGGATGCTGCTAAATTCCCTACCATGAATAGGGGAGCCCCTCTCCCCACCCAAAACATAGGATTAAATGGACCAAAATGTTAATAGTGCCAAGATGGAGACAGCCTTTGTTAGACTGAAAGCTCCATGTGGATAGGGATTCTCTCTGGTTTTTCTCACAGTTACATATTGGCATCCATCAACAAAAGGGTTCTATGTGTTGAATAGATAAACAAAAGAAAGGTACATTAATAGATGTCTTTGATTGTCCACTAGTTTTAATAGCAAAGGGACCAACAGATTGTTATGTCGTTTTGTTTCTGACTTCTTTCTGGCCACCATGGCTTCTAATACATGGCTGGCCATGCAACAGAAACCTAATACGTTTGTCAAATGAATAAACTCAGGGTAAAATCCAGAGTCTAAACAATGCCTACAAAGTCTTCAACAATCTGGCTTTCTTTGAACTCAACCTCCTTTCCTACTACAGTCTCCCTTGTTCACACTGCTCCCACCATACTGGCTTCTTTGTTATTCTTCCTACATGTCAGCCATGCTCCCCTTCACTCTGTCTGGAATGTTCTTTGTCCTCCCCACTTCCCAGATAGCTGCAAGGCTCACTCTCTCACTTCCTATAAATCTTTTCCTAAATAATCTCTTTCCAATGAACTTATCTTGAGCAAGTAAAGGCACACCTCTACCCACCCTTGGCATTCTTGACAATTTTACACTACTCCTAGCTTTGTAAATAGCTTTATCTATAATTATATACATTTGTTATATATCGACTTAATATATAATACATGATGTCTATATATGACTGAGATGTAACTGGTATACAAAGAATTGCACATAATGAATATGTACGATTTTATGAATTCAGACATACACAAACACCTGTGACACCAATACCACAATCAGGGTAATAGACATATTCACCATTTCCATAGTTTCCTGTGTTCCTTTGGTTTTTATTTGTTTGTTTCTTTGTTTTGGGGCTTTTTGTGGCAATAACACTTTAGTATGAGATCTACCCTCTTAACAAATTTTGAAGTGCACAATACTGTTAGTTACAGGCACTGTGTTACACAGCAGATCTCTGGAACTTACTCATTTTGTATTACTGAAACCTTATACCCACTGAACAACTGCACTGCTTTTTTACTCCCCACAGCACTTAACACGTCTAACATACTACAGAATATACTAATACGTTGTGTTTACACCTTATTATCTATCTTTCCCCCACTAGAGTGGCACTTTTTGTATATCTTGTTCACAGTGTATTATCAAGTGCTTAGAATGGTGTCTGACACATAGTAGACGCCCAATAAATGTTTCTTGAATGAACAAATAACTAAATCAACTCCAAGATATGGGACAGATTATAAAAATACAAATAGTACCTCCAAAAGACTTTTTAAAGTTCACAGAATGATGGCTCCATAATGGTGCAGCAGAAGCACAGGACGTTTGGGTGTTTGGCGATGTTTAAGGCTGATCCTAGAAGCAAAGCACTAAGCTTCCTAAGGCTTACTGTGTATCAAGCAGGGCCCCAGGGGGCTCCTAAAACAGCCTCTACTCCTCACAAATCTATGAGAGAATATTAGTATCTGAATTTTACAAATGAGGAAACTGGGGCTCAGAGAGATTAAGTAACTTCCCTAAGGGCAACAGAGCTAGAAGGCAACAGAGCTGGGACAGTGATCTGTTTTTTTCTGATTCCAATGATCATGGCCCTGAATCCTACCTGGAAGGGCTTTGACCCTGGCCTGGTGGGGCAGTTCTCATGGTGCTAGATCTCAAGAGCCTACACCAAGTGGCCATATGGCATGAAGAATTTCCAGATTAACAGGGAAAGAAGGAAGCTAAGTTATAGTGTCACCACACAAGAGTTCCCTCCAAACCATCATTTAATTTTTCTGGCTGCTTAATAATAATATACCAATATTCTGTGTACACATAATGACTTCATATTAATCATATGATTAGTACCTCTCTAAAGTCCAGTGCATTCTTTGGACCAGAAGACTTGTCCTATTTTACAGATAAGGGAACTGAAGCATAGAAGGATCTAGTGACTTGTGCCAATATGGCCAGGAGTGAAATTCAGTGCTCCTTAAGTGTTTATACAACGTATATGTTTGCACGTATAAGTCCATGCATGTAGGTATATGTGTGTTTGTATGTGTGCAGGCCTAGATGCTAATGTCAAGAACAACACCTATCGAACACCTCGGGCCCTCTGGTTCTTTGCATGTTCCAGACACATCTGGAATTCAAGAAGAGACAGGAAGGTGCTGAGACACATGCTGAATGAGATGAGTCTGAACATCTGGTCTCTAGACTTGACCTCCACTTTCTTCACTTATCAAAAGAGGAGTTTGGTCATGTGATCTCCGAAGTAGAATGACTCCCTGATACCACCATGACCTCTGGGTTTCTGCACATGCCGTTCTCTTTCTGCAGTTTGTTTGTTTGTTTGTTTGTGTGTTCTCTCCCTTTAATCAGTCAATTCCTATTCATCCATAACATTCTGGCTTGATCCTTATTTCCTCAGTAGGGTTCTACTCTCTCATAGGGCCCTGAACTTGCCTTTCATGCCATTTAGCACAGCAGTTTGAAACTGTCCTTTTATTTGTGTACTGTTTGATCAAAGTCTATCTCTCCCTGCTGGGCTGTAACTTCCAAGAAAATAGGAGTCTTGTGACTTCCTCCCACTGCCCTGCACCCAGGGCTGAGCCCTGAAATATGGAAGGGGCTCTATCACCCTGTGTTAATTGAATGAATGCAGGATAGGATCTGGGCTTGAGGTTGGTTTCTACTAATAGGAATTTGTGTGATGAGTAGCACCTTTTCAAGATCAGCAAACTAGCAACTGTTCTCTCTCCATAGTGAGATTTTAAGATTAACCATATTTAGGGCATTTTGACTTTTGACTAGCTATTTTAATAGTTAGAGTAGACTGAAAAAATTCAGTAAGATTTTTGTGAATCTGTGACATAAATATCAGACCACTTGGATTTTTTTTTTTCATTTCATGGCAGCCTTGCTTTTCTTTCATTACCTGAGCTATATAAGATGTGGCCAAAAGCTCTCAGGGTGATTTTTAAAATTAAGAATTCTTATCCAAATGAATTGAATGAAACTTTGCTTTGTAAGTTTTCTTGCAAGTATCTGTTTGTAAAGTCACTTTAGCAACTGCACAGGAAACTTCATCTCATGACCTGATGATTCCCTGTTTTAAGCCAAAGTGTTCTACCCTGATTGGCCATTTTCTTTCCTCATGACAGTTAGTGCCAGATGACTTTCAGTCCATTTTAACAGTTAAATCTTTACTGCAAGGATGAAGACTGACTGCCATCAAAACTTCTCAAAATATCCTGGAACTTGAGTGTTCTAGTAATGGCAGCCTCACTGTGATAAATGGCAGCTTTTCCGGGTGATCACTTAGAACATGGTAGTTTTTATATGGTTTGTTTTTTAAGACAGCCAGG
The DNA here is from genome assembly GCF_024362965.1 of Panthera pardus. Taxonomy (NCBI): domain Eukaryota; kingdom Metazoa; phylum Chordata; class Mammalia; order Carnivora; family Felidae; genus Panthera; species Panthera pardus. The sequence goes on along the minus strand of NW_026526765.1, from coordinate 49,814,870 downwards.
TTGCCTTAGGTAGTCATAATTTTTTCAGGTTAGATTACTAAGAAAAAAACAGTTTTTACATAGCTGTTTTCATAGTATTTGGTTACACTTCTTGATATTACTCATGGAAGATGAAACAGTAAATAATGCTCTTTATTGACATATTCTTTGAACCCTCCAGGCTGGAATGTCAGAAGAGTAGAGATCATGTCTCTCACATGGTGGTTGTGTCCTCAGCAAGCACAGTAGAGGCAATACAAGACTGTGCCAACACATTCTAGTTTGCCCAAGACCATCTTCGTTTACTCTGGCTTGTCCTGGTACAATCTTTAATAGCATCCCCTTTTACTCTTGAAAATTCCAGAGTATGAGAGATAAATTACATAGCAATAAATGTTTTTGATGACATCAAGGGTGAAATAACGGATGAGACCCACATCTTTCATATATCTAACATACATGATGAAGCTGATAAGCTGACTTTCTGAAAACAAAGCAAATAAGCCCTGATTTGTGATATTTGCTGATTTCTGTGGTGTAAATACTCCTGTTATGCCTGATTCTAAGCTACCGATGTGGCATCACTCATTGTGGGGTTGGGAAGAGATGTGTGAGCTGGTCTGAGCTGGCTTCAGCACAGCGGTGTACCAGTAATTCTCAGCTATTGGTGTAGGGTGGAGATGCCAGATTGAAAATGGGTGTGTGGTTTGTTCTAGGGATGATAGTAAGCAAAATGTAACAACTGATATGACATGGGTACCAGTCCATCAGAATGGATGCTAGCCTGATCACTGTAGATATGGACTGTGAAGGAACAGTATAATCAGTTAGAGCATCACGGTCCTGGCCCTATTGGGATTGAAGCCACCACCTTGACCTCATCTTCCCTGCACACTCACTTACCAAACTTACTTAGTTTGTCAAAGGCAGGCCAAGGACAATAGCAATATGACTTCCAGGTCCTATAACAATCTTTCGGTGTTTCCTAGAATTCTGAACAGAGCAGACTAGTCCTCCCCTGTGTGTGGTGTACTCTCCAAAGCTGTGAGTGGATCACAAAGCATCACAGATCCATGCTGGGAACTCCTGCTGGCCTGCCCTACTGGAGAATATTCCACAGTTTCTCTGTTACCTTGATGTGGAATTGAACTGTAGAGGAGTTAGACAACATAAGCTAAAAGTATTCTCAACCTCCCTTTGATTTAGGTAGGAAAAAAAAATTTTTTTAAGATAAAATAAAACATACTCCCAGACCATCAAGAACACAGTTCTTAGAAGATGTGGGCAAACTTTCAACTCTGCCAAGAAATAGATAAGTGCTCCAGTAGATGAACACAGACAAACTGTTAAAAGAAAATGAGGACAAATCAAAACTCTTCCTTGGCATTTGTCTTAGTCCATTTGGGCTGGTATAAAAGACTATCACCGGTTGAGTGGCTTATAAACAACAGAAATTTATTTCTTACAGTTCTCAAGTTAGGAAGTCCAAGATCAAGGCCCCAGCAGAATCAGTGTCTGATGAGGGCCTGATTCTTGGTTCTTAGATCATTCTCTTCTGTGTCCTCACAAAGTGAAAGGGGTGAAGGAGCTCCTTGCGTCTGTTTTACAAGGACACTAATCTCATTTATGAAGTCTCCACCCTCATGACGTAATCACTTCCCAAAGTCCTCACCTTTAAATACCGTCACATTGGGAATTAGGTTTCAACATAGGAATTTTGGGTGGACACAAAAATTTAATCTATAGAAGCATCTTGAAGGGTAGTGGAAAGAAGCTGAGTCAAGCTGCTGTTTTGATGCTGAAATGCATCACATTTTCTTTGCAGAGAACAAAGATCAGCAGGCTATATTGTTGAAGGTTGTCAAACTTCATAGATGATTGATTCCTGGAAGTCAGTGTCTTCACATGATGGTTAGGACATGCCTAGTAGATAGGAAGAGGTAGTTGAATGCATTGTCAGTTTGGAGAGGATCTATATACAGCTGGAATTGACTGCCACCTACATCTTGAAGGCATTTAGAGCTCCCAAGTCACACATAAGGGCTGACTTCATGGGTATATAATCTGGGCAGTTATACAGGGTCCCATAACTGGAAAGGCCTCACCTTTGGTTCAATGTTCTACTGTTGCCATCTTGAAATTCTCGGTAACTTTTGAACAAGAGATCCAGATTTTTCATTTTGCACAAGGCACTGCAAATTGATTTGTATCTTTCCAAAGGAGATAAGGTTTTAACTTTTCAAATTGTGTATCCTGGACAATGTGTATCATGAGGTACTAAGGGATAAAGGGAAGGAGAATGGAAGTATGAATATGTTAATAAGCAAGGATCACAGGTTCCTTCACCTGTTAGCAAAAATACATCTTATCTGAACAATTAACCCATTGTAACTAATCAGAAGGCATAGTTGGGAGGAGGCAATAATGGGGCACAAGAAAAGTGGGACAACACAGAGAAGGAGTAGTTTGTGGAGAGAAGCTGAAAATATAAAATAGAGAAGCAAAGACCAATTTCCTAAATTTGCAAATGTTTCTACATTGCAACCCAAAATTCCTTGAATTTGCTTCCTTCTCTTTCTCTTTTCCTTTTCTTCTCCCTCCCTCTAGTCTTTTATATAATCATCAATAAACCCTTATGGTAGACAATGAAATGCATAATAAGAAAGATAATGGTAAAGTACTCTGTGAGTTCAGAAGAGGGAGACATCATTCCTAATGTGTGGGAAGATACATTTGGAGGAGGAGTCAGCACTGTAGCTGGTCCTTGGGAGATGGGAGTGACTTGGATACAAGGTGATAGAAAGGTTTTCTAAGGAGAGAGGACAGTGGGAACAAAGGCATGAAATGAGAAAGCCTGGGGGTGATTATAAAGAACAGTGCATTGCTTTGTTCGGCTGGAGCACAAGGTTCATGACGAGGAGCAGTGGGAGGTAGAGCTTTCATTTCTCCCTCTATTGATTCTTTTCCTAAATATTTCAGATGAACAGAAGCCACAGTTTAGAGAAAGGGATGCTTAGCCAAGTAACTGGTCCTTAGCGACTAGTCTTATCTCTACCTTGTGCTGTGACATATTGCAAATTCCCAATTTGGAAAATGTATCTGTCAGGACAGACTTGGTAGCAATAAATAAATCCCTAATTTCAGTTGCTTAAAAATGTTAACAAAGGTTTCTTTCTTGTTCCATGATCTATGGCCATAGCACGTCAGCTGGAGACTCTGTTCTGCTCCATGCCGTCCTCAGTCAGGGATTCAGGCTGATGAAGGCCCTACCACCTGGAGCTTTGCTGGTTGCTATGGGAGGGGACAAGAAGAACAAACCACGTACTGTCCTGTAAAGGCTTTTGCCCAAAGGAAGCCCATATCAGCTCCATTCACGTTTCATTGGCTAATGCCTCTTTTGACTACACCCAACTTAAAGAGGCCAGAGGAAAATGCAATCCTATCATATACTTAACAAAAGAAATATTATAAATATTTGAGGGGCGCCTGGGTGGCTCAGTTGGTTAAGCATCCAACTCTTAAATTTCAGCTCAGATCATGATCTCATGGTTTATGAGAACGAACCCTGTGTTCAGCTCTGCAGTGAGTTTGGAACCTGCTTGGGATTGTCTCTCTCTCCCTCTCTCTCTGCCTCTTCCCCACTCAAGCTCTCTGTCTCTCTCAAAATAAATAAACTTTTTTTTTAAAAAGGAAATATTTGGTGAATGGCACTAATGAATATTACAGAGAATCTCAAGGTAATTTGTTCCAAGACACCTAAACATTTGCTTCAATCATGTATTATATGATTGGATGAAGAGTTTTTACAGCATCATATTTTGGTGCTTTGGCAATTTAAATTGATAGTCAGATTTATTTATATAACTGAAGTTTTTTAATTAATTTCTTTTAAAACTTCTTACCAGTTTTTTTTTTTTCAAATTCAAGTTACCTGGGAACTATAGAAATTCTAATCATTCCAGCCCTACTTTATTTCTGAATAAATAAACTATATGATCAAGCCTGAACTACATGATCAAGTATTATTTATGGATTACTCTGGAATTTTCTCTAGTTTGGGTATGAAAGATGCATCACCACTTTCTCCTCTTTTGCCCAAGACAGACATTACTAATCAGTCATGGTCCTCTTCTCCACTGAATCAAATTTGAATTCTTATCAATAGAGTGTTCCACCTAATCAGGGTTTTAAATGAAATAAAACCAGTTTATCATCCTCTTATAACAGGGTGCAGGGGAAATACTATCTAAAAACCCAGACTACTTTCTAAGAAATCAATAGCTCATGAATGGGAAGGACTTAATTTTTTTTTACATATATATCGATTTGTTGGTTCCCTCATTTATTCAGCAAGCATTTACTGAGAAACTACTATGTGCCAGGTACTGTTCTAGGCACTGGGGATGCTGATGGGCATGACAAGCATGGTCCCTTCCCCAGGGGAACTAATGTTCTAATACTATTATGTATGTCAATGAATTTGTGTATACAAGTATGGGAACAGGAGACAGAAGGAAACTGTATTACAAGACAGAGCAGAAAAATTTAAAGTTGAAGTAAATGGATTTTGAAAGGCCAGAGGAGAACTAAAAACCTAAGTGCTCCATGGAGTAAAGCCAGAGAAAGAGAGACAGAAAAAAAAAACAAAACAAAAAACCCACAGAACTCTAGCAGCAGTAATGAAAACTGTCCTCATTCACCATAGAGCTCAAATCAATTGATTAACACTTACATATTTGCTAAGACTTCATTGGTTATCCTTCCTAGAAGTAACTCTTTTTTTTTCAGATTCATTCATTCACCCACTTATTTGCTTATTCATATGTATCAGACAATAGGTGGTTTCACAGAAATCAAAACACAAGTAACATAAAAAGACTATCTAAAGGAGTGCCCAGGCTCAAGTTTAGAGGTTTAGGAAGGTACAAGGGAGGCTGACAGAGAAGGAAACAATTACAAGACAGAGCAATGATAAAGATGATGATGTCACAGAAGAAGGCATGATCATCTTTGGCTACACAGGGATGACTTTGATGGGACCTAAAGGAAAAGTGAGTGGAATTGTCCTTGAGGAAGAGGAGGCCAAGGATAACTTGAACAGAGAGAGGGGTACAGCAGGACAAAGTATAAGAGGTTGGAGGGAGTCTGGGGAATTTGACAGGAATCACTAGCTTTGGAATGTTGAGGGCAAGAAGATGAAGTTGGGAAGATTTAGAAAGACACAAGCCATGGGAATATATGAAGCTCTTAGGCTGGGGCTTCAGGGATGAACAGTACAAGGTTCTCCTGACACCACTGAAATTAGCACCCAGGTTGCTCCTCACTCCATCTGCACATAGAACCACCCCAATGCTAATGGTGAACTTGCCTCTTTTGCTCTGTTCTCCGAGTCAGGCTTCCTCCTTGCATTACAGCCCTCTGTCTGAAATGCAAAAGAATGTGACCTTTGCAAGAGAACAGTATCCTCTTTCAAAAGAGTAAAAAAAAAAAAAAAAATCCTGACTTCATTGAAGGGTATGCTCTCAGTTGGTGGTATGAAAAGTTTCATCTTTTTAAACTTGAGCCAACAGACCTTCACAGCACCAGAACACCTGTGTCCCCAAGGTCATTTGTGGTTAGAAGCCCAAAGTTGTAAGCATGTAGAATTTCACCTTCTTATCACTCTGGGGAGTTGGGCTTGACCTTGAGCCACGTTATCTTCGAGTCTATTCAAATGTCTTTGTGCAGTGGATGCTAAAGTCTGTATTTGTATGCCACTCTTTGTAAGTACAGAGACCCCTTGAACTCCTCAGGACACAATGGGGTTTCATTATAATGATGCTGTTTGTAGCATGTACCTACTTCATTTTCCCCTTTCTTTGGGGACTGGCTTTCTTTGTTTTCAGGTTCACCTATGTGTTGGAGCAATGCTACATAATCACTATAACATATTTTCTTCCTTGGCGTGCAGAGACTCCATTTCCCTGCCTCTCTTGTAGTTACATTTAGATCATCTCATATAATCCAGGCCAATAGGATGCAAATGGAAATGATGTAAGACCTGACCCTTAAAAACATCCCTTGTGATCCTCCAGGTCTCTCTTCTCCTGCCATGGCAACCTGGAGGCCATGTGTTCATGTGTCATCCCTACATGCATGAATGAGAAATACACTCTTACAGTGTTAAGCCACTGAGATTTGGCATTGGTCCATTGTGGTAGGTGGCACTAATTTCCCTAATACCACCTGGAGGAAAACCTGATGTTCCCCAGCTGGTAGGATTCTATTTCCTTTGTTCAAGAAACCAACTCCACTGAGACTTTAATCTTAATTCTACTTTCCTAGGGGAGGGAGTCTTCCATTAGCTGAAGCCAGGGCAGAGAGCCCACTGCAGAAATATGGTTTCTCTCCCAGGAAGCATGTGAATTAAGGGAATGAGACAGTCAGTTCTTAGAAAATGGAAGATTTTACATAGATGGGCCTGACAAACAACTCAGTAGATATCTCTGCTTAGAATCTTCCCAGTATACTTCCAGGGGCATTAGGGGAGAGAGCCCTACACTGAGCACTTCTGGAAGGTTCTAAGCTCCATTCTGTCCATGTTGGCCTCTGAATCTTTCCTGTTAATACTGAGACATAAGCAGAGTTCAAAAGAACCACTCCTTTCTGAAGGTCCTTCACCGCATCCCAGTATCTCTGTCCTGGTTGTCAAGGAAGCTTCTAGCCGTGAAAGGCCACATAGAGAATCAAACCATGAAGCTGTAAGTCATTTTCCATAAGCCACTGAACAGCTGTCAGATGTTAATGAATTTGACTCAGTACCACCCAGGAGCTGGATTTTGTGGACAAGAAGTGAAAAGCTTCCAAGTCTATGACACAGCTGGTCACGCCCTCTGTTCCTTGGAGATGAAGTTAATCTTCTGAGGGAGGATGAAGGCTTGCCACCAGAGTATCCTTGGCCACTGGGGCAGATACAGTGTCCATCCCTCAGTGCTGTTTTGTAAATGCCTCCTGCCTGTGGGGCTGTAATGCTTTGTAAAGACAAATGCATCTCTGTGGCATCACCCACGGCTGACAGCTGCAGACAGAGGCAAGCAGGTCTGATTTGCATGTAGCTCATTTATATGTAGAAGAATCCCCCCAACCCTTTAGGAATACTTTGGACTTAAATGCCAACTATGGAGAGGGGTGATGGGATTGGGTGGTAGTTTAAAAACATGTGTGTGCATGTTTATTTACTTTTTTTTTTTTTTTACAAGAGGGAGGAGTTGGTGGGTGGTAAGACCAGAAAACCAGCAAAGCACTTTAATAAACCAGTGGACATTCCAGGAAGGGAAGGGCAGATTGATTTAGAACATGGAATTTTGCTTGAGGGAGTGAATAGAACCTCCCCTGGGAGGATGAGGACTAGACCATAATACGACATGGAGTCTGAAGAGAGATGGATGGTTGACAATAACCCTGCTGTTTCCACTTCCAAAATATGGTTTGAAACCATCCAATCTCCATATCCATTGCCACCTCTTTTGGGCCTCCTGGGCTGTTGTGACAATCTCCTGACTCATCTTCTTACTTTCATTTTTGTCCACTTTTAATCTATTCTCACTAGCAGCCCAAATAATCCATTTAAAATTGGAGTATGAGGCCCCCCACCCCCCACCCCGCCCCACAGCCCTTGCCTGAAATCTTCTTAAGACTTAGAAGAAAGCCTGTTCCTGGGGTGCCTGGATGGCTCAGTTGGTTAAGCTTCCGACTTCAGCTTAGGTCATGATCTTGCAGTAAACAAGTTCAAGCCCCACATCAAGCTCTGTGCTGACAGCTCAGATCCTGGAGCCTGCTTTAGATTCTGTGTCTCCCTCTCTCTCTGCCTCTCCTCTGCTCATGCTCTGTCTCTCTCTCTCTCTCTCTCAAAAATAAATAAAAAATTAAAAAAAAAGAAGAAAACCTGTTCCATATTGCAGGTGTGATTGGGCTGACCCTTGTTTATCTCCTTATCCTTGTGCCTTGTTCCTCTCTGTCTCTCTCCCTCCCTCACCACCACCCAACCTCACTGGTCTCCCTTCAGTTCTTTGACATCACCAAATGTATGCCCTTCACTGGGCTGTGGCACAGACTGTGCTTTATCTCGCACACCTCAGGTCCTCTGTGCTCACTCCTCTGTTTTATCTTCAACATCACCTCCTCAGGGACCAAGGTTTAGGTCTTACCTCTGTCCCTTGCCAGCACTGAGGCTTTGAGCGGGTGGCCTGTTCTCCAAGCCTCTGTTTCTTTCTTTGTCATGGTCCCTCCCTCTTACACTTGGTGTGAGGACAACATAGTGCATGGGAGTTTCCTCAGCTGGTGCCTGACATAGATCAAAGTGCTAAAAAAATGTTAGCTGCTATTATTATTAATAATATTCATAGTATTACAATTATTACTATTGTGTAGTTCCATTTAGGCAAGACCCTAAATCCTCCCTGGAGAAGAGTGAACAGGCCTTTCTCATGGTGTGTATGTGTATTTTTTTTCTTTTTTTATTATCATGGTGGTACATAACCCCAGCCTTCTGTTCTATTCGTTTTATACCAGACAGCATTTTACCACAAAGAGCGGCTGTTGTTTCTCTAACGGCAGTCACACACTTAATGCTTCAATTTCCACATTTTATTTTATATGTAATTTAAAGCCCATGGTGCCTTAATTGTAAAATAGGCCTTATTAAAATAATAGCTTGAAAACCAGTGGGGCTCCCTGTGCCGAGCAATGAGGGTTTTTAGCTTAACGGCTGTTTACTAGGATTTAAAAAGAGACACAACCCAAATAAAGCTGTAAAGACATTTCCAGCGTGAGTGATGGGCCGAGGACCAGCTGATAATTAAGCTCCCTCCTCCCCTTCACATTTTTTTTCTTTTGGTTGCTGTCTGGAGCTTTCCTTAGAAATCCAAAGCACACCCTTTGCTGCTTTTATGATTGATGAGGCGGTGAGGATGCTTCAGTACGAGTAAGCAACGTGGTGCTTTGATTAATGATGCTGGTGGGACTCCCAGAAGACCAAACAGAATAACACTGTTATCAGGAAAGCAGCTGAAGCTGCTGAGAGGGACAGCAGCTCCCAGGCTTGTGTAGATGGTAAAGCCATCCATAGGTAGGGAGGGTCTTTAATTCAGCTGCAACCCAACCTGTCCTTCTGAAGGGCCAGAAGCCAGAGAAGAGGGGAATGAATGGCATGGTTTTCCAATGAATCCATAGAACTGGCACTGAGCACAGTCAGGTTCCCTGGAAATCTCAGAGTATGAAACACACATGAGCCGATAGGAATCTCAGGCTCCATCCTAGTCATAATGGATTTTTCCAATGTGATCTTTCTCAGACAGCAACAGTCAGATGAAGAGATTTTGTAGTATAAGAGAAGTAAACAGCTTATCCATCGAACACTGACTTTACTTGGACTTACACTGAATCTTCATAATAACCATGAGGTGGGCACTATTCTTCTTACTTTATTGCTAAGGAAAGCTGGACTCAGAAATACTTTATATAGTACAGGTCCACACAGTTCTTGAGCCGTGAGCCAGGACTCGAATCTAAGATGGCCCCATGTTGAAGCTTGCGCTCTTGGCCCCTTACCAACTTGGGGTTTCTAACAAGAGGCAGAGGGATTATGGGAAGACATCTGACCAGGCTTCAGAATACCTAACTTTTAGGTGCTGCTTCTGCTGCTCAATGTGTGACCGTGGGTGAAATAAGCGTGAGATGCTTATTTCTCTGTGTCCAAGTGTCCTTGAATAAGAAATAGATACATCCTCCCTCACTCACAGGGTTTTTGCAAGGATCAAATAAATTAACATTTACAAATGCTTTTTGCAAGGTAAGAACCCCAATGGACTATTTATTATAGCAAAACTGTCAACTGAACCCACATAGAAAAGCATTTATAAGGCAAATCAACATTGGAAGAGCCAAGCAAATTAAGATGCCTGGTTCCTGAGGAACCCAATATAATTTCTAACTCCTAGATGTATGCCTTTGGGTAGGTCACATGATCTCTCCGAATCTCAGTTTTCTGTCCTGTAAAATCAGATAATACCCATCTCTCAGCATTATTGTGAGAATTCCATGACACTTCCCCACAGAGCAACTTAACACTGCCTGGCACACGCATTCCCTGATTGTTAGCTACCATTATTATTTCTTTTTCTTCAAAACACAGTCCATTCCTCATTACCCAGTCAGGTAGGGCTATATGCCTGACTCTCTGGTTGTCTCTCTGAAGCTTTGTGGCATTATAGACTGAAAAAGGAAATATGAGTCAAAGAGTGCCTCGAGGCTCCAACACTGTGGTTTTGAAAGTCAATATGCTTGTCGATAGCAGAACTCATGGCCTCTCCAGGGACCGGCCCATGCTGGTGCTGCTGAGTGCTATAAGCCCTGCACAGAGAAGCTTCATGGTGGTATGAAATGCTACCCAGAGAAAAGGCTGTGTCACTGTCAGGCCAGACTATCTGCAGCCTCCCTTCTTCACAGGGATTTGAGCACAAGGCAAGCCAGACAGCCCCTGCCACTGCCACGCTCATACAGTGGCTGGAAATGCCACCCCTCATGCCTGCGTGGCCCTTCACACTTTACAAAGTGTTTTCACATCCCACATGCTGGACAGTGCGTGGAAAAACCAGGGAAAGCCACAGAGCGGTCACTCTGGATCAACCTGGACCCATACTGCAAAGCCAGAGCGTAAATTGTGCCAACTTGCACAGACGGTGAAACCAGACAGCCCTGGGTTTGTTTCATGGTTCTGCCTTTTCTGAGTTCTGTGATGTTGGTCAAGTTCCTTAAGTTCTCGACTAGCTTTTCCTTCTATAAGGAAGCAGCTAAGTGGAGTGGCTCAGAAAGCATCTCTGGCATTGGAGCTCCTGGGTTTCCAATTCACAGTCTGACACATTCTGTGTATTTTCAGATAATAGACTGCTTTCCCTATCCATAAAATGAGAATAAGAGGTCTGCTGTGGGGATGAAATAAAATTAAAAATATACATAAAGTCCTTAAAGTAGTAGCAAGCATTAAATAAATGTTGGCTGTTGTTCTTGTCAGGGTGAATCAGGCTCTGCTCCAGTGGAAAATAAACCTTGAGAGCTCAGTGGATTAGCATAATAAAAGTTTATTTCTCACTCAGGCAGGGGAGGGATTTCTTCTCTATCAGGCAACTCAGGGATCTGGCACATTTCCCTCTGCCCACACAGCCCTGTGTCTGTGGAGTTTGCCATGGCAGAAAAAAAGGTGAAGGAGACACATGGCTCTTACGTCCCCTGGCACAGACACGGCTCCACTCACAGTGCCTCCACCCAAGATGGTCTATCACCCAACCTCACCGCGAAGGAACCAGTTGTTACCGTAAATTAGGCTAAGTGCCGAAAGCACATTGTTGTTGTAAAAAGATTAAATGACAATATGTATGGAATGTTTAGCACACTTCTTGGCTCATGGTTAGTGCCTGTTGTGTGCTCTGGTGATAGGTATTACTTCTGACTCAGTGCCTGTCTGACTTGATTTAGTGCAATTCTGATTTGGATTAAACCACTGGTCATTCCTGCTCAGGGTCCACTGCAGGTACCAGATTTTCTTAGTAGTCTTGTTTTTCTCTCACGTTTATGCATGGGTCCCTACCTATCTGCATATTTTTTCCCTCTTTCAGCACCCCCAGGGTGTCCAGCACCCTCAAGCAGACCCCTAGTTTATTAGTGCTTTTTATTGTGACATTCAACAAGTAACAGCTTCAATGTCACTCGATAATTTTTGATGTTCAAAGTGTTTTCATTGTATTGATTGTGACACTGTGCCAATTCGTACAGGAAGATTTGATTGAGTGCCCAGAATCTGCTAGGAATTGGACCAGGCACTGAAGCTCACAATGACCCTGGGAGGTCAGTCAGAATTCTCAGTCTTGTTTCATATGAGCAAACTGAAGCTCAGAGAGGTTAGGGGACTACCTAGAGCCACACAGCCTGTATGACATGAGGGCTGACTCAATTCAGGATGACTCCCTATCCCTATCAAGAGCCCTTTCCATTGTCCTCCCAAGTCCCGCTATTCACTTCTGTGCATTCTCAGAAGAAGTTACACACATCGTGGGCCTTTCTTTCCTAAGTCTTATTTATGTCCTTCCCTTCAACAACTTAAACTTGAAAAATGTATTAATTTGAGATAAATCCCTGCAGAAAACAAGGGCTTAACATATCAAGCCTTTCTGGGGCATTGTATGGCAGAAGACATACTGTCTTGGCCCAGAGCCTGCTGACCACTAATGTTGGAAGTCAGGCACTCACCCTGGTGCTGGGAGCACCATTCTGAGTCAGGGATCAGTACTGAGGAGTGCTCCCGACTAAAAGCACGTAAGCAACAGATTTCCATCCAAATAAAAAGGCTGATCTTTCCCACCTCAGTGGCAATATCCAAAAAGTGAAGACTCAAATGATTGCTGAACTCAAGGAACTTATGTTCTCAGTAAGGATCCAGAACCAACATACACAACGAAAGAGCATCACATGGATTCTCTCTCATGAATACTCTTTTTTATGCTTTGTAGCTCCCATTCCTGGAGTGCAGATTCCTGTGTCAGGTATTTTAGAAATATTATCTTAGATCCTCACAACCAGCACAAGGTCAGGATTATTTATCCTCATTTTCCCGTGCAGATGAGGACACTGAGACTCAGAGGGGTTAAAGTGACTGGCCCAAGCCACACACCAAGTGCCCAAGTTGGAATATAAACCGACTCCTAAACGCATCACTTTCCATACCACCACACGACAGCAGGGTGCCATGAAACGGATTGGCTATGAAAGTATCTGAGAGGTGGGCTGCTTGTCTTAGGGAGGTCCCCAGGGCCCTCACATGTTGATATGGCATCTCAGAGGCTAATGGAGAGACAGAAGAAGGGAAGGCCAGCTAGGCAGGACTCTGCTCCTACCAGAGAAATTTCACTTTTGTATTTTCCACACTGGGTTTTCTTGTATGTATGTTTGTGTGTGTGTGTGTGTGTGTGTGTGTGTGTGTGTGTGTGTATAATTTTTGTTGGAAATATGTGCTCTACTGCAGAAGACAGAGAAAAAGAAGGTAAAAAAGAAAACTTAAAAAGAGAATTAAACAGTTCTCTGAGGCCAGTTTTTGTACCATGGCCTCAATTATAAGAACTAGACTTTAAGGCCCAGGAAATGAAAAGATTTGCCTAATGGTCAGAGTTCTAGGTGACAGACTGTGGTTTGGAGCGGGCTTGGCACCTCTTTTCTGTAAAAGGCAGGATGATAAATTTTTCAGGATTTGCGAACAGGCGGTCTCTTCACAAGTATTCAACTCTGCCATTGTAGTGAGAAAACAGCCACAGACAATACATAAACAAATGAACATGGCTGTGTTCCAATAAACTTTATTTACAGAACAAGCTGAGGGCTGGGTTTAGCCCTTGGGCCATAGTTTGTAGACCTCTGGTTTAGAACAAAGGATTCTTGACTAGTTAGCACTTCTTCTACAAAAACAAAGCTTCTTCCTTAATGACAGATGAATTGTACACCCCTGTTGTTTTCTTAATGCTGAGGAAAAATTGAAGATCAAAGTGGGAAAGTGCATGAGGATTTAATAAAACAAAGCATGGGTAAACAGTAAGATAGACATTAGACATGTTAGCCTGGTTGGGGGCAGAGCTCCCAGGACGGGGAATAAAAGAGAATCATAAATAAGTGATTTAAAGAAAGAGCCTTGCCCTGATGATGATATTAATGTGTCATGAACTGAGAAGTGTGACTAACTCCACTTTCTGCAATCAAGGTCTAAAATAAATTAATATATTTTGGAACTTAATGGAAGTGATGGTTGTACAACATTGTGAATGTACTAAATGCCGCTGAATTGTATGCTTTGAAGTGTGGTCAATTTTATATTCTATGAATTTCACCTTGGCAAAAAAATTTCAAAAATAAATTAAGTAAACAACAAAGTAACAACAAGTAAGCAACAAAACACTTGAAAATGAAATGGCATGGTTCTATGTGGTTAACCCTTCACCTTGCTTCAGGCCCTAGGGTTTCCCTTGGATGGGTGAGGAAATCATCTACTATGCCAAGAGGTGGCATGGTATGAGTTTTCATTTTCCTGATTGGTGTCACATAGATCTGTTCTTATCCCTAGTTTCTTTGGTCCACAGTAAGATGCAGGTCAGTATGTGTACCATTTGGGGTTGATGTGGTCATTAAATGAGATTCTGATATAACCAGTTAAATCTAGGAATTTTTCAATAAATGCAGTTTTTATCATACTTTGTCTTTCTTTTTTAAAACTGAAAGAGTAGGAGTTATTCATTTCAAAGGATAATGGAGAGAACAGTGTTCTAGTAAAGGGAACAGCATATGGAAAGTCATGATGGGCTCTAGGAAAAGAGGAAGTTTATTTGACTCAAAGGGAGGGTGATGAAATATAGAAGCTACAGAAATATAGAAGCACAAACTGGATTGGGAAGGACCTGATAAACAGGGTTTATTTGTTTGGTTGTTAATCAGAGTCAGGAACAAGTTAGCTTATTTTTTTTTCAGTTTATTTATCTATTTTGAGAGAGAAAGGATGATCAGGGGAGGGGCAAAGAGAGAGGAGAAAGCAAGAATCCCAAGCAGGTTCCACACTGTCAGCACAGAGCCTGGTGTGGGGTTTGAACTCATGCACTGTGAGATCATGACCTGAGCCAAAGCTGGATGTTTAACCAACTGAACCACCCAGGTGCCCCAATAGTTAGTGTATTTTTAAAGGGTCACTGCAGCATTAATATAGAAGCAGAAGGGAGAAAGTCAGTGACAAGGGTAAAACTGAGGAAATAGATGAGAGGGACTGAACATGGATGATGCAAGGGGTGAGGATGGGGTAAGAGTCCAGGATGTTGCCTTGTTGCTACTTTGGGTCCCTGGAGAGGTGGTGATAGTTGTCACTAAGATGGAGAACATAGCAGGAAGAGTAGGTTTATGGGGCCAAGATGATGAGTTCAGACTCAGAATATTACATCTGAAAGGTCCTAATGTCTTTATTTTTGAGAAACTTGTGGCTTTCGTCCCTTTGCTCATTCATTCATTAGTTCATTTTTCCATAATTTATGGAGCTCTCTGTATGTTATAGGCAGTATACCTATACTTATTTTCTATTGCTGTGTAACAAACTACCCTCTAAATTTCATAACTTAAAACAATAAACATTTATTATCTAATAATTCCTGTGCATCAGTAATCAAAGGATTATTTGGGTGGTTTTGGCTTACTACCCTTAACAAGATTACTATAAGACATGGACAAGGGCTGCAATCATATGAAGGCTCGACTGGTGCTGGGGACCTGTTTCCAAGGTGAAATAGTCACATGGCTATTGGTAAGAGGCATTGGTTCTTGCCAAGTGGGCCTCTATTTAGTGCTCTCATGAAGCAACCACTGGCTTCCCCCAGAGCAAATGATCACAGAGAGAGAAAGAGAGAGAGAGACTTAGTAGATCTAGTTCCTCAAATGTCAGTTTCACCTTATTCTAATTTGTTAGAAACAAACCACTAAGTCAAGCCTACACTCAAAGGTAAGGTATTACATAAGAGCATGAATACCAGGAGGTGGGATCTTTGGGAACCATCTTAAAAGCTACCACACTGCCTTAGCATGAGCTCTGGTGATGAAGTGATGAGCTAAAGATCCATCTAACATAGTCTAGCAGGAGAAACAGATATATATCAAATTATTATGTACATAAAATGTCACAGACTACTAGGATAAGACAATGAAGGAAAAGATACAGTAACTTATGAGAGGTATGTAACTGGGGCACTCAACTCAAGAGGGAATGGAGGGATAGGAATTCATTTGTGAGAAAATTAACACTTTTGTTGAGGCTTAAAAAATATATTGTAATGTTAGGTCAAAAAAATTATGGTTGCCACAAAATGGTAAGCGTAAGATTACAGTATGACACAGCAATTCCACTCCTAGGTATATACCCAAATGATGAAAATATAAAATAAGTGAATGTATGTGTGTATGTGAATGTTCATAGGAGCATTATTCACACCAACTAAAAAAGGGAAACAACTCAATTGTCCATCAACTGATGAATGGAAAAACAAAATGTGGCATATCCACTTGACAATAAGAAAGAACAAAATATTGATACATGGTATAATGTGGACTGACCTTAAGAACATTATGATAAGTGAAAGAAGTTAGACACAAAAGGCCACATATTGTGTAATTCTATTTGTATGAAATGTCCACAATAGGAGGCAGAATAGAGCCACAAAGTAAATCAATAATTGCTTCAGCCTGGAGGTGGAGGGAAGTTGGGGGGAAATGGGAAATGACTCCTAATCGGCAGGGGATTTCTTTTTGGGGTGATAAAGTGTTTTAAAATACATTGTGGTGATATTTGCACAACTTTGTGACTATATTAGAAACCACTGAATTTTACACTTTAAATGGGTGAATCTATGATATGTGAAGTATTTCTCAATAAAGATGTTTAAAAAAAGATGTTGGAAAAGCACTGCAGCAGAGAGAATAACTAGCAGAGGAAGAAAACACAGCGCATGGGAGAAACTCAATGTGTCTGGGACAGAGATGGTATCAGACAAGTCAGGGATCAGACCCTACAGGTCCCTGTGACCCGGGAAAGGATATTGGTCTTTAGCATCAGGGCAGTGGGAAGCCACTGAAAGTCACAGGGAGTCACATGATCATACTGAAGTTTTTCAAATTGTATATAAGTGCTTAGTAAATTAAAGGTAATATTTACATTGTGAATAGATTAACAAGGTAGGCAGAGTACTGAAAGCCTTATTTTTTATCATTTTCCCCTGAGGAATGCCTGCCCCACAGTCTGGGGGTAGTGCTGGAGTCCTTTGTCATTTTGAGTGTTCACTTGTTTTCATAGGCTTTCCATCCACTCCCTTGTGTCCTCAATGGCTCCATATCGCTCAATGGGGGGAAAGACAGATGTGGCCACCCTCAGGTAGTGACCCTATGTTCCCACATTGCAAGTCCCTGGGATTCAGGGCTGCATTGAGCTCTTTATCCTCCTCCAGATGGCAGAGTGAAAGAAATATCTGGTAAAATGTTAATTCCACCTCATTTAATGCGGTTTACATAGGTGTGGTGCAGTTGAGGCCTCTACAGGAAAAGCTGATTTCAAGTTCTGGCACAATGATTAGCTGATTCACAAAAGATGTGAGTCTCCATTTCTTCCCTGCACATCTGTCCTGTCTGCTTTTAATTTGGAAGCACCAGTTTTAATTTAGTGGCAGGACTGTAAACTCCATTTCTGTGAACACAGAATGACATACTTTGTGGAACGGGGGCCTCTCGCCAAGATCTGACTCTTAAGTAATTGATGGCTAGTGACTCGCTGAGAAATGCTCCAATGCGAACACTTTCCATGGCAAAAACCCTGTCATATCAGCTGGATTGCAACTGAGCCTTTTGGGCCAATGCCCATCCAAATACAGGCCATGTCTTTAACCGTGGCATTCGGAGCCCAAAGGGAGCCTCTAGCTTCATTCTAAACATCGAAGATCTATCCAATCCATAGCTTCTCTGTGTCCCTCACACTTTGTTGGAGGCTGTGGCCCAATGCACAGATTTCCTCATCTTTGGAAGTCAACCATATCAGGAAGGAGGCTTCAGTGTTGGGAGTTGTTTTGTTCTGGTGAAAAGGACACTCTTTTCATCACATTTGAAAACCAATTTTTAAAAATCTCACTCATATCCAATATTTTGCGTGTGTGACAGAGAAAAAACAGGCCTGGAGTTACATCACCCCTGTGGTTTAAGAAATCTTTTTCACAATATGTAGACTGTTTTAGGGCTGGGATTTTTGGAGAGGGAGGAAAGGGGCAGAGCAAGAGGGGCAGAGAAATAAGACAGAAATACAAATTGTTCTCCAAGTAAGATGGAATGGATAAGCAAAGGGAATAAAATGGATAAGATGTCCATGAGTTTGGAATCCTCTAAATAAATAAAGAGATAACTGGTACAAAACCCTCTGATGTCATTTTCTAATTTAAAAAAAATTGTCTAAATCTATCTTTCTTAGGGGCACCTGGGTAGCTCAGCCAGTTGAGCATCCGACTCTTGATTTTGGCTCAGGTCATGATCCCAGGGTTGAGGGATCCAGCCCCACATCAGGCTTCATGCTGAGTGTGGAATCTGCTTAAAAAAGATTCTCTCTCTCCCTCTGCCCTTCTTCCTTCCCCACCCAAAGTAAAAATAAATCTATCTTTCTTGGATCACCATTGAATACTTATCACTAATCATGGTGCCTGGCATAAGGTGGACTTAAGTACATATTTCTGAATACATAAGTGAGGAAATGAGTAAAAAGTGAGTGCTTACCAGGTGCCCAGCACTACTGTGGGTCATAAGTCCTGGGAGACTTAGTTACTGGACCTTTTGGACAGTCGGGTGTGGAATATTGGTAAAGGCTAGGACTTGGAGTTAGCTAGTCTTAAGTCTAAGTCCTGCCTCTGCCACTTACTAGTTGTGTGGACTTGGGGAAAATTATTGAAGCTCCCTAATTCTGGGTGTCCTGAAATTGAAATGGGGACAATAATAGGACCATCTCACGTGGTTACTGGGAGGATTAATTGAGATATAGGATAGAAGGTACTTACAAAAGTGCCTGGAATACAGGAAATGCTCAGTAATGGTTATATATTACTCAGCTATTCTATAGTTTGGAAATGGCACATGGCAGCCTCACACAATAATTCTTGCCTTGGCTCTCCCCGAAATGTTCTTGAATTGCTACCTTTGTTTCCCATCCAGTTGGTTGCCAACTCCTTTCCGAAGCTATAGTGAGATTGCTACTGCACACTCCTGTTGGTTTCACTTAAGTGTGAAGAGTCCTATTGTCCTGAAACTAATGAGGGTTTTGTGAAAACCATTCCTCCATGGAGGACCGTGGAACTCAGCTCGAGAACAAACAAGAGAATATCCCAGATGGTTTACAAAATATTTTAGGTTTTGCCAAGCATGTTTTCCTCTAATTGTAAATTCCCTGTGTATTTGAAGTGAAATGTAGCCAACATGTTCCTGGTCAAGCAGGTTTGGAGGAAGGAAGTGGGGGAAAGAATATGGGAGAATCCCAACATCAGCAATGAGAGAGAATGCAGTATCTCAGGGGTGTGACTATGCACGTACACCAACAAAGCAAGGTCTGTACTAGGAGGAGGAGAGGAAAACACTTCCCTCCCCCCCTCCCCCAATCATCACTCACATACTTAACCACTCCATGTTTATTGTGCCCTCACTAACCCCACACTGTGGTAGGCACTGTAGGTCAAATGTGATCCCTGTTCTATTTGAGTTAAGGTCAACAAATTTTCTTTGTAAAGGCCCAAGTAGTAAATGTTTTCAGCTTTGTGGGACACATGGTCTGTGTTGCAATTACTCAACTCTGCTATTGTAGCATGAAACTACCCATAGATAATACATAAACAAAAGGGCAAGATTATGCCCTAATGAAACATTATTAAAAAAAAAAAAAAAGACATGAGGGCCAAATTTGTTCTGTTGGCCATAGTTTGCTGATCCCTGGATTAGCTTATACCAGGGAAGATCAAATCACCTCAGATAAACTCTCAGGGACTAGGCAACTCAGTGCTAACCAATGAAGAGACTGGCCCTAACTAAACAGGGTTCACTGGCAAGATATTAAGGAGCCTACAGCTGTACCTTTCAGGAGGAAGTGGATTCAAATCCCAGTCCCATCAGTTATTAGCTGTGTGGTTTAAGACAAGTTATTGAGTCTCTATAAGCCTTGGCTTGCTCATCTGTAAAATGGATATAATAATATTATTAATCTTATGTAATATTATAATAGCATTATTAGTAAACATTATTAATTAATATTATTTAATCTTGGCACCAAATGAGGTATAGTGTATAAAGATTCCACGCAAAGTCTGGCATCGAGTAAAAGCTGCCCTTCAGAGTGGATAAAGCACAGATTTTGGAGATTGTGGTCTGTCACTTAGTCATCTAAACCAGGGGCCAGCAACATTTTCTGTAAACGACTAATAGCAAATATTTTAGGCTTTGCAGGCCACATATAGTTTCCACCGCATATTGTTTTTGTTTTAATTATACAGTTAATTTAAACATGGAAAAATCAGTCTATCATTCTTAGCTTATGCACTGTACAAAACCAGGCTGTGGGCCACACTGGGCCTTAGAGCCATTGTTTGGTGACCTCTGCTCCAGACCAGAGCTGTCCAATAGAAATAGAGCACAAGCCACATCTGGGAGTCTCATATATAATTTTAGATTTCCTCCTAGCCACATTAGAAAAAAGTAAAACAAAAAGTAAATTTTAATAATATATTTTGTTTAAACTGTTTAAAATATTATCATTTCAATAAGTGATTAAATTAATAAGATACTTTTCTTTTCTTTTCTTTTTTTTCTTTTGTACTAAGTCTTCGAAATCTGTGTGCATGTTACATTTAAGCATATCTCAAGTGCTCAAAAGCCATATGTGGGTAGTGACTACTGGGTTGCCCAGGGCAGCCCTAAATCTTAAACATTCTTTCCAAAATGAGTATATCGTAGCATTTACCTTTTAGGGTCATTGGAAAGATTTAATGAGATAATGCTTGGAAGGCCCTGAGTGTACTGCCTGGTACAGTGATCTCTAAATGCCATCTGACCCTTGCTAATAAGAATCACTGTGCACTGCAGTAATGGTAATGATTATCTTGGGGGACAGTTGGTATCTATTACTTCCTTTGGGAAAAAAATTTTCAATCCTGGTGATCAGAGGCCTTTCATAGCACCCTTCTCCCCAAGTTTCTTTTATCCTTTCTCCAGGGCCCAAAAAGATTTTGGTTGTTCCTCTGAAATGGCAGCTTTCCTGAGAACCAGGGCATGGCCAAGAGGCTTGGCAATTAAACATAGAGTTTGTGGAATGAGCCACAGCCCACCTCTTCTCTGGCACACTGACGGTGAGCACAGCCCAGTCGGTCTGAATGCATGCTCCTAGGCCAGTGCTCCAGGAGGGCCCCTTGGCTCCATCTAATAACATGTGACGTGTGCCTGTGTTTCCCCCTCCATCCTATATTATTTCTTATTCTAATTCCCTTTTCTCCGTTTGCCCTGCAGACCCATAGGTTTTCAGAGAGAGGTCTTTGGAGAAGTGTGGAACGTCTTGCATTTGAGCAGACGTTCTGGGGCTGCTGTTCTGTCCCCTGAAAAGCTGGCAATTGCTGAACATCTTCATCTGACCTGATGCTCATATGGTCAAGAGCAGGGGAATCCAGTTTGTGCTTCTTATCTTAGAATGTATATCTGACTCTTAGTGGGAAAGGATCACCATATACCAAAGAGTGGCCCAGGTTTCTGGGGAAAGCCAAATCACACGATGGAGGGGGGGGGGGGGGGAATGTTCCTAGACTTAATACAGCAAAAATTCTTTCTGCTTGAGGTCGTCTAGTGTAACTTCCCCTGAAGAGGTGGTTTTTATATTGAACAACTCCAGGCCAAGGGTCAAATGACATCACCCACACATGAAACCCAATCCTCTGCAAAAAGTCCCTTGCTTAGCATTTTAAGAATAAGATCTTTGGAACCTCATCCTTGCTCTGCTGCTTACCAGCTGTGTGACCTTGAGCTAATTACTTAACCTGCTGAGCCTCAGTTTCCTCATCTTTAAATGTGGATTACCATACACTGGATTGATTTACAACCATATAATGGATTGTGGGTAGGACTTGATTAGCTGCCATTAGTTATGGAGCAGATTGAATTAGCTCAGAGCTTGGCATACAATAGACACAAATAAAGTGGTAATTAATTATTATTCTCTTTTCTTCAGTGAGGTGGCTGGCTACTTTCAACTAAACTCTTTTCTCTCCAGTGCTGTGCCTACAGCTCCCTCTTGCATCCAGCAAGGTTCAAGATGCTGCCTTGTGGATACAGGCTCACTGGCCTGGAGCCTCCACACAGGGTGAGTGGTGAATGGAGATGAATAGCCCAAGGGACTTGGCTAGGAAGTAGTGGAGAAAACCAAATGCACCCTCCTTTGTTATACGACTTGTTTTCTGAATAGTAGTAGAGCCCTTTCTGCCCCTGTGTGCCCCAGGTAACCCAGCAAGTCTCTGACAGTGGCACTCACATATTTAGAGTACAAAATTTTGCAACTCCTACCAGAAATACCTTAGCACTTAAGCAGGTGTACTAGTACTGACCTCCAGAAAACAAGAGGATTTCTGAATCTTTCTGAGGCTCATTGATACTGCGATTTGAAACTGAACCACTTAGGGAAAGGAATGTGCACATTGACTTACATTGCAGCATTCATACATTTGGTCTAATCTTGATGCAAAAGATTGCATCTGATTTGTACAAATGCACATTTTACCTCACCAGTCCTCACACTCTATCAAAAAGGGCAGCTTTTGTTACCATTATTATTACTTTCATTATTATTAAAATGAGAGTACAAACTTAATATTAATGAACTGATGTATTTCTTTCATGCTATATCAAGACTTTACAAAGGCAAGCCCATACATCTTTGAGCCAATAGAAAACCAAACTTGGAATTAATAACCACTTTCAATAGAATTTGAGGAATGTAATACTGTTCTAATTCCTATCTACTTCTAAAATTCCCTTTATTCTAGTCTAAGGGTAGGCAAGTTTTTTACTGTAAAATTTCAGATAGTAATTATTTTTGGTTTGGCAGGCTATCTGGTTGTCATTGTGAAGACAAAGCTGTTTTAGATGATACGTAAACTAATGGGCATGACTGTGTTTCAATAAAACTTTATTTACAAAAACATGGAGCAGGCTGGATGTGGCATGTAGGGCCATGGTTGGCTGACTCCTGTTCTAGTCAAATAAACAAATAACAAAAATAAATAAATAAATAAAATCACTAAAAAAATCTCAACAAATTTATTTCCATTATCGCTATGTAAGGTAAATTCATGATGATAATAATGTGGGGAGAGCACTGACCAAGATTTAAAAGATTCAATAGCCTTCCTGTGAATGAGCTACTGTTTTGGTTTTTTCAGGTAACATAAATACGAATGATTCCAAAGTAAGAATGGGAGAAATCAGGAAGGCTATAATTGAACTGAATAAAAGACATAAAGTGGTGTTATTTTATTTATCCAGTTAATTCATTCAATATAAATTTATTGGAAATCTATGGTATGCCAGAGATTTGGTATAAAAATCTCTGAGATTGGTATAAAAATCTCAGAGATACGGTATAAAAAAAATGTACTCTTAATCATCAGTAACCAAGCAATAAGAGAGGTTTTAGGTTTTGTTTTTGTTTTGTCCATTTTAAGACATTCCCAATACTCCTG
Source organism: Panthera pardus (assembly GCF_024362965.1). Lineage (NCBI taxonomy): Eukaryota > Metazoa > Chordata > Mammalia > Carnivora > Felidae > Panthera > Panthera pardus. The sequence continues at coordinate 49,791,552 of NW_026526765.1, read as the reverse complement.
AAATCAGACTATGGGAAAAAAATTCTCCATCCTGTTTAGGCAAAAAACATAATAGCAATTCTAATCCTGGCTTTCCATAATGAGAGTCCCGAAGTATACATGGGGATAATTAAGACCAAAAAAATTAAAAATAATAAAAAAAGCTGGTTATATTAGTGTTGTAACTTGGGCACTGACACCATATGACATAATTGGTGCTCGCCTCCAAGCTTCATGTGAATCCAGCATTCTAAAGCCCTTTCGTAACAGCCAACAACATCTGCTCTAAAGAGGAGCTCTACACCCAGGCAGGCAGGAAGAATAGTACAGAAGGGTGTGTTTTCCTTGAAGTGTAATAATATGTTATGAAAGTGTCAAATATCTACATTTGTGACAATAATTATATAAACTCAGCCTAAAATATTGGAAGAATAAAGATATATCAATTAAAAAATCCTACAGGAGAAGCAGCATTAGATAATGAGATAGAGGTTCAGTCATTTTCTAGGGTTGGAGTTCAACACATTTGAAAGGAATGAAATGATTCTAGTGGTGTTTTTATTATTATTTCTTCTCTTTCAAGACTTCCTAACTTCAAGCAAGAATTATTTATTAACAAGTGGAAATCATTACTTTGGGATTTTATTCAGCACAACATTATACGGAAAAAAATAGGCTCCCAAGCTGACTGAATGTCGTCATGTGCTTTCTCCACTTTTTCTAAATTGAGCTTATCCATAAATTTTTAGAAAGAGCATTTTTAAAACCCACCAACAAATTTTCCATGGCTGAGAATGCCCTTCTTGTTCTGACATAACTGTTTGAAGATTTTTCTACTCCCTCCCCAATTGAGGGAGGGAGGGAGGGAGGGTGAGAGAGAGAGAGAGAGAGAGAGAGAGAAAGAGAGAGAGAGAGAGAGAGAATGGCGAGAAAACACTCTGAAACAGAGAATTAGTTTACCCACAACTTCAAAATTGCAACTGTTTGCAGATTCATATGGTCTCTAAAGGACAAAGCAAGATGTATTTCATCAAAGTGTTGAAGTCCATTCTGAATGACGATGACATACTGCATATGTGTGTCTGAATGTGCCAGGTCAATCACCGTGTGCCTGGCTCCCTCTCCAAGGTTAATGGGACAAACTGGACTCTTGGGGAGGTGTTGCCTCTTCAGCACAGTCAACACGGCCAATGTTTAATGTTGAAAAGTTCAGAAAACATAAGTGGTATTGCAGTGCTTGGGTTCTCTGGAAGGGCTTATCAGTGGGAGTTAAAATGGCAGCTGAAAATCCCAATTTCCTTCCTTTTTCCCCAGTGTTTCTTTGTATGGATTGTTCAGGAATGGTGAGGGATGAGCCATAGCAACATAGAAAGTGTTAACTGTCTTGAAGACAAACACATTAGGTCTTGGCTTATGCATTGCATTTACTGGTGCATACATTCCCAAATTTCAAACATGTTCATCTCCCTTTTACAATTTTTGTCAAATTCACGTATCACTTGACTCTTATTTACTTAATATTTTTTCTTTAAAATGCTTCTTTTTTCCCCACTTAGGTAAAGTTGCATAAAAATAAAACTTTATATTACTGCTACTAATGGAAAAACATTACCACTTGCCATTAAGGAGTTTACCACAAAAACACACGAGCAAGGAAAACTAAACCATGCTATTAAAATCTAGCTAAATGCATTTGCCTGTTCAAAGCTCCATGTCTGAGCTCTCTCTTTAAAGGAGATTAGCAAGTACCAGAGACATGCTAGCACCTAAGGCGTGCTTCTTGTAGGAATCAGAAAGGGTCACTGAGAATTGAAAAAGGATTAACTACCTTACTGTGTTGTTCAGCATTGTTAAGTGTCCATTTCCTAAATAGAACCCCTGAGCACTGAAGCAGGTCTCCCATCTATGCATCTCACCATCTACACATCCCACAATTTGGGAACCTTGCTCACAGTCTCAGTGCTTTTAAACACCTTTTCAGACTCCAGAAAGTGCTTCCATATACCACGTTCTATTCAGTTTTCATGATAACTCAGATGCCATAGAGAGTGCCATAATAATGACTTTTATTCAACTAGAAATGAAAGTACAAAACAAGATATTTTAAGTTTCACATAGCAAGTCAGTGGCAAAGCCCTCTCTAGAAATTGGGATTTGTTTTTGAAAAATGCATTTTTAAGGTTATTGATAAATTCTCCACTCTATTTTTTTATAATGAATTGTGAGAGTCTTATCAAGTTTTTGGGTTTTTTTTTTAAATCATCTCTTCCCCTCAAACAAAAGATATCTAAGAACAAAAGTTAGCTAAAATGAAATTTATCTAAAAACTCATTCACTCAACACTACATCTTCTGTGTTCATCAATGCAAAGGTTATGATTGCCCTCCGAATTCTTCCCATATCAGAATTTTACACAGAAATGGAAAAAGAAAAATGAGCAGCTATTAACCAATTTGGAATAGTAGCATTTAGACATCTGGACTCTCCCTGAGTCTAGTAGTTTTCAAAAGCAACTTTTATAAATGGTGGTACTTCTCACCCACGTACCACAGAAAACTAGCTGCTGCCACAGAGAAAGACTGAAATGTATGGGTCTTGGGTACACGGTATATATTACAGGACAATCATCTGGTTGCAGGGTTGGATTTTATGAAATTCCCTGAGGTCTCCAAGCCTTGATTCACATTATGTCTCTACTGCGATAGCAATTCAACCATTTGGAGCCTGGTTGGTTTTTATTTACTGGAATGAGTGCTGAACAAACTTATCGATCACCAATCCAATTTGGTTATCTTGTATTACTGAAATAATTCTGCCAAGTAAAATATCCAATCCTACTTATGATGATGGTAGAATTGGAGTGCTTACAGAGCAGAGGAGATGAACCGTTAACTTGATCAGCTGTATAAACAAAGTTTCTGACCAGTGGAAAATGTTAGTCAATATCCAAGGCAAGGGAAGGGCTTTAGATGAAAAATCAGAGAGGCTGCTAATGGAATATAACATGTCTCTAGACCCAGAAGGGAAAATAGACGGAAGGCTCCTACTCATGGTTAGTTTAAGGATCAGTAAAAGCCTTTGAGTTTGACGTGGCATCAGGCTGAAACACGATGGAGGGCATGCATCAGAGTGAGGCATTTTCTCATCTGCCTGTCCTGCTCCTGCAGTTGTGTTGATTCTGAGTTTGAGTCATTATGTTAGAAAGATGTGTTGTTCATTGCTGGAGCCATGTCAGATTTAGCAAGGAAAGTACAGAATGTAATAAACATCTTTCTGAATCCTGTTATTTTAGAGATGTCCAAAAATTGTGAGGACTTGGTATTTCTAACAAAGTTATTCACATTATATACATCAATCTAATTCGGTTGGAAAATTCTGCAAACCTGAATGATTCTACAGAAGGCTACATACAATTTTGGAGTAAGTTCTGTTGCTATGAAAATACCAGATTTATTAGACTATACACATTTAGCTTACTTGCCAGTTACCATATGTATTTATAACAAATTATTTATAGATAAGAGTGTAAGCTCTTTGAGAGTAGGGCCTCTGTCTCCATCTTATTTGTGTCACCAAATCTCACACAGTCCTATCACATGATAGTCAATTTAATGAATTTGTATTTAATGAATGATATGGTGGCTTATATATTAACTGACAAATCTTTCCTTAGCCCTCTTGTCTAAAGCACTAAATTAAGAGATGAACTAGATGTAAAATAATGGTCTCACAGTAGTTGTGAAGATTAGTCTGACAGGGAAGTTACTACAATCAATCACTTCCAAGGAGAGTCCATGAATTAGCCCTGAGCCCACACAGCTCAGATGTGGCATTGTAGTATTTAAATTTTTTTTAAAACTCAGTTTTGTAGCCACTTCTCTTATTTACCCAAGGTAGTCTAAATATGTGATGAAACCCTTTTAAAGTTAAAGATTTAAATTAAAAAATATTTTTAATTAAAAATATTTTTGACAATCAATAGCATATACATATGACAATCCTTTCCCCAAATATTGTCTCCCTTCTTTTCTTTTCCAAGCATTTTCACAGATACACAGTCACTGCAGCTCTTCTATCCCTTACCCACTCTTGCTCTTTATGATATCGTTTAAACTAGTTCCTTCTTTAAATTTACTAACTAGATTCTCAACAACAGAAAAAGATTCTGGAAGCTAACTTTGCAATAAATAATCCCTTCCTGCTCAGAAAAAGTGAGGAAGAGGCAAAAATTGTGTCTCATGCATAAATAATTTTTGTCCTTATAACACAAGCAATATGCCTAATTGCATCCTGGAGGTTTCTTGGACTCAAAATAACATGAATAGCCATGCAGCCTGAAACTTCATGAGATTCTGGCTTCAGCAAATCATGATAGGCACAAGTGTGCATATTGCTAAGTCACTAAGTCACAACTTTCTGTTTTGACATAGGAAGTAGTAGAGATTGGAGGATCAGCAGTAGGAAAGGCATGGAGAATGAACCATGGAACTGGGAGGCTGCCCCCAGGACCACAGAACCCTTTCCTGAGCTTACATGATGCTAGCTAGAGTAGACTTGCTTTTGGCATATGCTTTCCCGTCCTACGTTTATCTCATTCTAGGCTGGAGATTTTAACACATCCACTCTGGCTCTTTCCCTAGCACTAAAAAAAAAAAAAAAAAAAAAAAAAAAAGAAAGAAAGAAAGAAAGAAAAAAAAATTTAAAAGAGAAAAGAAATTATTAAAGCTCTTGCTATAAGAGATTTAAACATTACTACTCTCCATTTTCATTTTTCAGCTTAATATCACCATTTGCTATATGATCTTAGAGACTGATAAAACAAAGCAAACTACATTAGTTTGGCTTTCCCTACTCTTGTTTTCCTCTGACAGTAAATCGTGGTGCTATGAGTTGTGCTTGGTGCTAACTCTGTCTGGGTACAGATGATGCCGATCAATCAGATCCTTTAAGAAAAGTGGTTCTTAACCGGGGCGGTTTTTCCCCCAAGAGAGAACAATTGTCAATGTCCAAAGACACTTTTGGTTTTAGAGCTGGAAGGCAATGTTACTGGCTTCTCATGAGTGAAAGCCAAGGATACTGCTAAGCATCCTACAATGCACAAGACTGTTCCTCCACAACAACAAAGAATGATCCCATCCCGAATGTCAATAGTGACAATAGGTTGGAAATCCTGCTTTAGCAGTACTTGATTCAGTAGCATCATGAATATACTCTCTGGGCTCTGGGTGCAGCCATGCATGTTTTATGGGCAGAAATAGGTTCTACATTCAGCTATTATAGAGGGGTCACCTCTAAGAAGCAGGTTCTTCTTAAAATTTCCAAGTCAATCAAAGTGTTTCTCATCTGCTGTTAGTGCCTTGTAATCTCTACTGTCGGTCACTCCTTTCATATACGAAAAGTTTTTTTAAAGTTGTAACAGGCCACTTATTTATTCACACATAGTGTTTTCATTAAGATATTTACCCTGTGTTGGTCAGTGCTATTCAGGAGGGGATTGCCTATCTTAATGTGAACTCATTTGCCTCATGAACTATTATAAAAGCAACCATTTCTGAAGTTAAACAACTTAGAGCATCCTATCTCGAGTTGCCCCTTTGGGAAGCAGCTCCACTGCAAGGACACACATGGAACAGAGAATATCTGCCCTTTAGGTTAGTGCTGTCATAAGCCTTAGGTGAGAGGAAACCTGCCTTGGGCCCTGAGCTTTAGAAGGTGCCCCCTGGACCTTGTCCACAGGGCCATGGGAATGTGCCCATCTGAAGCTTATGCCATGTCTCCTTCTAGACCATACTCTGGGGATCAAGGACCTTGGAATTCTCTGTCCAAATAACTCTGAACCCACCTTCAGTACCTCAGTACCTGAATCAACTTGTTATAGTCTGTTCTTCTGTGAGAACACATGCACAGACATACGCATTACAAGGCCTGAGCAGAGGCAGCTGTTGGGATAATGGACTCAGACCAGGGCTTTGTCTATAGTGGACATGAGGCTGTTCACAGTATGGAACAGCATTGGGTGTGTGAAAACAACAGAGGGGGACTGGAGACCAGGTCCCAGGGGTCAAGCCTTGCTTTCCCATGGTCTGATGCTTAACTAGAATGTAAGATGTTACAAAGATGGTCAAATTAGGAGGGGAAAGTCTTTTATTCAATAGTCAGCTGGGTTATAACTTAGATATTTGGACGTACAGTACATGGGTCTTCATTTTAACAGTTGCTCCAAGTCAAGGGTAGATTTGATTTGAGGGAAAAAAAAAAGCACTGTTTGGTTTTTTGTTTTGTTTTGTTTTGTTTTGTTTTGTTTTTCTGTGTAGAACTCCTCAGGATTCAGGGCATACCTCTCCCAAGTGGAATCACGCAGACTGCTCTAGAAACCTCAGTTTTAGCTGCTCCCCAAGAATATTGCTTATCTTTTGTGGATTTTATTTTATGTAGTCTCAATGACCAGCCAGCCCATCTTAAACTTATTGGCATTTTCGTATGATGGGCAGCAGATTAACAAGCAGAAAATTCTATTTCCATGATTACTTTGCTGAGTCAGAGCTAACAGAAGGAAAGAACCAGAGGGTAGGTAAAAAGCTTGTACGGACACAGGAATACGGAGAGGAGAGGGGTCCAGAGAAAGATGTTACTTTGGGAAGGGAGCACTCTGAGCAGTGAGGGTGACAAAATTGGACACTTACCAAAAATGGCCAGGAAATAGGAGGAGGACTTGGAAGGAAGGATGGGCACCAAAAAGAAAGAAAAAAAGGTACAAAGCTAAACTACATTTCTTTTCCTTCCCTCCTGTTCATTGTTTCAGACGTCTGTAAAAAGAGAACACTTAACTTCTGGTTCCATTTAGCAGCAATTTTGACATTGTGCAGGCCCCTGAACATCACATTTGAGAAATGGGGTCCCCCTCCTTGTCCCAGTTCTACCCTGAGATCCTGAAAAAGGGATGCTATGCCTGCATCCTCTACGGCAGAAAATGCCAGGACATCTCTCATTTCTTTCCTCGCAGAAGGAGGCGCTGACTTAGCTCCAAGGAGAGGGTTATAAACTGTGGCTCCCATAGACCCTGTTCTTTGTCACTCAGATGGAAGGTTGACTAGAGGGTCAAGGGAGGAGAGCCCCGAGTAGGACCTCTGTTTAAAATGAACAAAGGCCTAATTTCAAGATACTTGGGGACCTCTCCTCCAGAAACAAGACAACGCCCAGAGGCTGGCAGTTACTGGAGCAGTCTTGAACTATAGACACTCAATGGAGTTACTCACTGGGGCTCCCGCCCCCATTGAAGTCCTGGGAGCCAATTCCATAGCCCAGCCAAAGGCAAGACTTGGCTGCGTGTGTGATTAATTGCCTTTGTTCCCTCACAAAGAGAGTGTACCCGCAACAATGGGCAGTAGGAGGGGAGTGAAGTGGCCTCAACAGAGAGGCCTCTCTTCCTCCCTCAATTCCAGGGTGTGCCTGAGAGAGAGCTTCTGTGCTTTGCTCCAAAAAAAAGGTATCTTTCCAAGAGGAAATTATAGAGCTCAGAAAGTTAGTCATTAATGTAATGGTCTGAATCTACAATGAGAAAAAGATTGAAGCTGACATGATTTTTATCTTTGATATTATAGCTTCTGAAGTTGAGAAGTAATTACGTATGTTAATATTACATCCATTCGATATTCAGTGAATTTTTTTACAACTCTTTCTTAATTAATCTTCCTTTTCTCCCCCTCTCTGCTCACAGTGCTGGCAAACAGTCCTGAAATTGATCAGGGCTGATGTGAAAAGAATGCAGTGAGGAATCAGAAAGATCTAGGTTTGAATTTAGACGGATGCTTGACTTTAGGCATTTAGTAAATAAATAATACAAATAATAACTAATGCCTTTTGAAAATGCGATGTCATACCAGGCACTATGTAAAGATTTAACACACACATCATTTCACTGAATCCTCACAAAACCTTATGGGAGATGAATTATCCTTATGTCCATTTTAGAGATGAGGAAACTGAGGTTTGTCGGTGTACATGCTGAGCCCCTGGCTGGAACTGCTTGCACACAGCACACGGGCCTCTGAGGATACCACCATTTCAGCTCTACTTTGGGAGATGGTGGTGAAGATGAAGGTAGGGTGTGGTGAATTGGGGGTAGAAATAGTAACTGTCACTGCCTCAAATCATACTACTTTCTCCATCACACCCCTTGTGTCTTAACAGGCCGGGGCTACTGCATATCCCAGGCTTCTTCCCTACCTCTAACCCCTAAGGACCCAGTAACAGAAAGCATCAGAAAAGCAATAACAAATCTCTCTCTGCTCTTCCCTCCTCAGCAGAGGCCAGGAGTCCCAGAGAGCGGGAGAGAATTACAAAAGCAAGGAAGCTGCAGCCACTGCCCTTCAGCTTAAAATACAGACACATCAAAGAGACACCATGTGTAAATCACAAAGAACCAGGCCACTGTCCTCACTGTTTCAATTCTCTGGCAAACCTGGGGCTCTGAGATGCCAATTGCTGTATCTTGCATTCCTGGAGGATCTTTGAGTGCCTGCCCTTTGATATTTAACAATAAGAATAGAGTTATGAAGATGGATTAAGATTACATATATACATGATTCCCACTATTGGGCTCAGAAGTCATTTAATATCATCTGTTATCTCTATCATTGTCATTGGGTCTGGAAGCTGAGGAGGATTTGGATGAATGGAGAAGGCGAGTTTCAGGGGGATGGAGCAGAGGAAGTAAAGATTTAGAAGCATAAGCATTTGCTATAGGATACCTATGGTAATTGGCCAATTCACGGATTTAGTTAATTTATCATTTCATTCAACAAATATTTATTGAGCACCTACTATACTCCAGACCCTGTGCTAAGCAATGAACAGGGAGATAAAACAATTGAGAGCCCCACACTCAAAAGGCGTAATCATCTTGGGAAGACAGATATTCACTAAATCCAACAGACAAATTAGTATATGATTCTGAATTGTGAGTGATAAGTGCTGTGAAGGGATCTCACCTGGGTCTATAAGAAAATAAGGGAACAATCTATAATGGGTGTGCATTCAGGTAGGTCAAGGATGACATTCCCGAGCAGGGGTCTTAGGAGCTGAAGCCTGAAGGAAGAGCAGGAGTCCATGAGGCAATGAATTGGGGGAAGAGTGTTCAAGGCCTAGGGAACACCCTGTGCAAAATTGCTAGGTCAGGAAGGATCGGGCCACCGGAGGATGGGGAAGGGACAGGCAGACCTCTGCTTGACCCTCAGCAGGCTCAGACACCAAACAAAACCTATTACCTTTTCCTTACCTTTCCAAGTTCTGCTTCTCACCCTCAGCACCCACCTGTGTCACTCCCCAAGGCTCTGTGGATTTGGTCTTCTCTCCTCTGAAGACAAGCATCTTAAGAGGCTTGTGGTCTTCCACATACTTAGGAGGCCAGACAGAACACAAACTCCCTAAGACATAACGTTGCTTTCTCTACTCACCTTGGATGTATAATTGTAAACTGCAAAAGGCAGTATGCAGGGGGAGTTCCCTTCAGATTTCTGCAGACCCACTGCTGGTCCTCACCCACTGGGCTTGGCACTGGAAAAGGCTTATGTGCATTTGGTATTGATCTTTAGTTGCCAGCACTGACCATTACTGCCTTTTGCTCTCCTTTCTGTGGCTTATTAGAAGAAAGCAGACATGTCCGGTGGACAAAGGAGGCAAATAATGAAAATGTTTCAGTACGTTCTCAACTGCCGATACACAGACAATAGTCACTTTCCACATTATCTATGTATAAACCTGGATTTTCTTTATAAATAATTTGAAGACAATCTCTCTCCCTCTTTCTCTCTCTCTTACTTTTTGGAAAATGCTTTAAGGGGTTAAATAACTCTAAAATCTTTACAATCAATGGGTAGAGGGTCACTTGAGCAACACGGTCTCTTGTGAACAGGCTAGAGAGAAGAAGTTGTAACAGGTGATAGAATGGTGAAGGGTGACTGTTTTGCTTTGCAAGAGCTGGGTGAAAAGTGGCGCAACGGCGGGGGGGCAGCATATGGGGAACCACTAGGGCCACAAACAACTGTCACATCATGACCTTTAACTTTTGACCACGAAAATACCTCCTGAGCATTTCTACTTTTATTGCACAAGAAAAGCTTGAATACACCTAATTTTAAAAGATTTGGGGTGCCTGGGTGGCTCAGTCAGTTAAACACCTGACTTTGGCTCAGGTCATGATGTCACGGTTCATGGGTTCGAGCCCTGCAAATGGGCCCTGTGCTGACAGCACAGAGTCTGGAGCCCACTTCGAGTTCTGTGTCTCCCGATCCCTCTGCCCCTCAGCTGCTCATGCCCTGTTTCTGTCTCTCTCTCTCTCTCTCAAAAATAAACATTAAAAAAAATATTTTTAAGACTTGGGTAATCCAGGAGTAGTGACAATAAAATGTGAAATTATCTCTCTTCCTGCTCCCCTCCCATTAAGCTCACTGCTCACCTGGGAGAATCATGGTCAGTCCCTTTGATGCATGTTCACACCTATATATGTACATACACATGTATGTCATGAATACAAACGTCCCTTTCTCAGTTGAAATATCTGGGAGAGTTTACCAAGTACTTGGAGATCTATCACATGCTTTGTAACAGCAACCTGGAATAGAGGTGTCCCCATAGTGCTCAGTAGATTGCTGGGATCAGACCTGGACAGAGATAAGGACAGAGCCAGGGGCAGAAGGCAGGGCTTTGCCAGTGAATGACGAGAATTCATGATCTTTCCATTTATTTCCATTTTTATTAGACCAAGCTGTATTAGAATAACATCTCCACTTTAGTATTTGCATACGGTATTCTTTAAACATTTACAACCATGCTACAAAGTAGGGACTGTTATTATTCCCATTTTGTAGATGGTGAAATTGAGGTTCATTTCAGGAATTATGGAACTTGCTGGAAGTCATGCAGCTACTAAGTGATAGAGACATTAGTCTGAGATAAGTCTTTGTATCTCTGATGTCCATGCCTTAACCATGACACTTGATCCCTACTTTATAATCCTTTCCACATCATGGAGGCTTTTTAAAATGTGAATTTTAATTTTGGTCCCCAAAAACTATTACAAGTAGGTGGACCAGGTCTGTCTAGAGCCACAAACCTGACTGGTTTATTCCCTTGCCTGCAAGGCCCACAATCTTATGCATTCTGCAAACTCTGAGAACTCACACAGCTGCCCTTATGGCCCCCTGCCCCTGGTGACTCCTCAGGGAGATGTCCAGCCAGCCAACAAGCACCAGACAGGCAGATTCATTGTTGGGAAAGGTGATCTGAGATGAGGTGGTGGCAGTCAGTGTGTGGATGAGGAGGTAATGCACCCACCAAATGCAGTTATTGGAAACTGCACTCATTAGAATGCTGTAATTGGTTCCCGCAGGGCATTCAAGGTTAGTGACACAGGAGAAAAAGAGGAGGGGCTGCGTGTGTGTGTGTGTGTGTGTGGGCGGGGGGGGGGGGGGTGTACTGTATGGATTTTGTTTTCTTTTTTACCTTTTCTCCTCCAGGAGGGAATTTCAACCTGCCTGCCTCACGTCAGGCTCTGCGTTTGGCAGATGTGAGGTCTTCTGAGACCGGCAATCACCACCTTGCCCAGTTCTGTGTCCCTCTTTCTCTCATCCACCCTTCATCAGGAGCCTGCCTGTGAGTCTCATCCCACCTTTTTGGCCAGATAAGAAAGCTACTGATTAGCAAATTTACAGAAAGGGGTTGGAACTTGGTATGACACTCCTCACAGACTGAATGAGGCAGATAGGATTTTTCAAAGAACCTCACGTGAAAGGCAAGGCTTGGCCCCAAGTCATATGACCCAAATGGGGGATCTGCAGGTATCAGTGAAATGGCAGGCCATCAGCTAGATAATAGATAACACTTTGTGCCACCCACATATAAAGCTAGACATTGCCATCAGGGTGCCAGAATGTTCCCACTTACTTCTGGGGTGAAGAAAGGAGGGGCGGTATCGTCTCACCCTTAGGGTTGGATTCTTTTTTCGAACAACCATACTATTAGTAGGTCAACACAAAAGGTGATCTCCTGATACTAAATTTAGCACTCCCAGTATGTCCAAACCTGCCTTTCTGAAAAACTTGATAGAGGGGATTATGATTTCTATACTCAGAAGCCAGGAAATTTCTGAGGAGCTGAAAATGTTCTACCTCTTGATCTGAGTGTGGTTCCATGGTTTTAAGCACAGTACAATTCATCAAGTCATACACTTAAGATCAGTGCATGTTACATTTCTTATATGTCTCACCTTACAAAGTAAAAAATAAATATTAGTCCACTGCCAAAAACATGAGTTCTCAAAACGTTATCTGTACACCAAATTTTCCTGAAACCCTCTCTATTCGCCTACATCCTCTCACTACCTAGCCAAATCCTGGGCTTTTATTAAGGGCCAGGTGAAGATAAGCTTTCTAAAGAAAACCTAACCTTGGTTGCCCAAACCACATTGATTCATGTTTTCTCTTTATGGACCTACTATCAGAACTGGGGACAGGTCCAAGCTTATGGGATCTGAGGTTTACACAATATGGGGATTTCTTTATAAAATAAAAATTACAAACTTATGAATACAAATTAAATTACAAAATTTAGTTACAAAAAAGGAGACTAGAGATTTCAGGTCCCTTTTCCCCTGTGAGCTCTTTATACAATTTACCATCAGTGTTCATATAATAAAGCTACCTGCTTGCAACTCAGGTTGAGCTCTGCGTCTAGAACTCTCATCACCTCCTGACCACCCCCGGAATGCGTACGGGGCAGGCAAGTGAGAGGAACTCTCTGAAGCCCAGGCTTCATCACTTTGCAGTAAATCTGGTCCAGGTCAGCGCATACATGTGAACATTTCACTTCAGCCTAGTCTGAGTAGAAACTTTGTTTCCTGCACACATGGTCAGCCTCCCTGGGTGGACTATAAAATCCTTCAGGGCAAAACCACAGTTTCACATTGTTTTCAAGACTCTCACACTGCACACGCCAGTGCCTTTTCTAGGAAGGGCTCGCCATACTGTTGAAATATTTTCTAGGAAGGGCTCACCATACTGTTGAAATATCGTTTGGGAGAGGGGAAAGGGACTCCCAAAGACAGGTGGTAGTGATAATGGGGAATGATAAGTCATTAGTTGGATTAAGTGGATTCTTTCCATGCTCCCACTATCCAGGTCCTGAATATTCGCCCAGCCCTACACTGAGCCAAACATCTTTTAAAAATTGGCTTGAGTGAAAATTAACCTCAGGCCATATGGAAAGTAAGAGATGGTCTGGCTTGGCTCAGACAGGTAAAGTCATTTCTCTAGGCTGCCTGCACTTCTGCACGACATGAAGGATTCTACAGAGGAGAAGAAAGAAAAAAGAAAATAATGGAGAGAGAGAGAGAGAGAGAGAGAGAGAGAAGGAAGAGAAAGAGGGAGAAAGAAGATGAGAAAGAAAGGAAGGGTCTTGTAAAAACAAAAAAGTAGGAGATTAATGGAAAAAGAATACTTAATAAAGCTCTCTTGGGCTCACACTGTCTTTTTTTCTTTCTTCCTTTTTTTTTTTTTCTTTTTTGAGGCTGCTGTATTAAATTAAAGTCATACATAGGTTTCAAAGGAAATCACATTTCTGCAGTCTGGTGAACCCACCTGACAATGCACGCTAACAGAATTGTAAATGTAAAGGGTAATGCTTGTCAGTGGCTGACAGTTCTAAATGGCCTTTTAGTTCAGTACGCAGAGCTGTCATAAAAAAACATAAAAATGCATATGCAGACAGCTGAAACTGCTATGCACATCATTATCTGCAAATGGTATAAGTATCCTGAACAAAAGGCCTTCCAGTTTAAGGACATGCATAAGACATTTCTCTGCCTCCAGCTTTAAAACAAAGTGCTGTCAAGAAAACAAGATTCCCAGGGCCAGAACTGAGGTTTTTCTGTCAATCAGTGAGGTGCTACATTTGTACATATTTTTCTGACCCTGCATATGAGAAGAGCATTCTTAACAGATGTGTATTTAACTTCTGGCAGCTACATCTGTTTCTTCTCCATCTTCCTTCTTATTTCTTTATCATTGTTCTAACAGACCGTTGCACGGTGCGTCTTATTGTGTACTTGTTCATCCTACCCCTATCTTTGCTTTTTTCTCTTCATTTCCTCCAGCGCTTCTTTTCTCTAAAGAATTTATTTCTTTCTTCTTTCCTTTGTAATTTGGGAAAGTCAAGGGAGCTCAACTTTGGGACTGTGGTGATCAAATTGGTGGAAATATTTGTCTTTCCTTCCCCAAGCAATGATACTGTCTGCCCCTTTAAGATCGCAAGTTGCTTGAGGGCAAAGAAAATTTTTATAACATAATCATTCTGAAACCTGGTTGCGTGTCAGAATCACATGAAGAACTTTGCAAACTTCTCATTTCATGAAACCCCCCAAAGTGATCCTCCGAATCAGAGTCTCTAGGGTTGGGTCCAGGACATTTGTGTTGTTTTTTTTTTTTAATTTTTTAACGTTTATTTATTTTTGAGACAGAGAGAGACAGAACATGAACAGGGGAGGAGGAGAGAGAGGGAGACACAGAATCCGAAACAGGCTCCAGGCTCTGAGCTGTCAGCACAGAGCCCGACACGGGGCTCGAACTCACGGACCATGAGATCATGACCTGAGCCGAAGTCGGACGCTGAACCGACTGAGCCACCCAGGCGCCCAAGGACATTTGTGTTTTTAACAGACATCCTGGCGGTTACCATTTTTCATGCATTCAAACGTGCATCAGACCAATATTTATTGGGCATGTTCCCTTGTGGCAGTCAGTGTTCTAAGCACTGGGCATGTCTTTGTGGATGGAAAGACAAACTCCCTGACCCCTAACAGCTTGCATTCTATTCAGCAAGACAGGCCAATCAACAAATACATGTATAACTATGTTTGGTGCAGAGAGAGACAAATATTTGAAGAACATAAAACGGGCAATGGAGCGGAGAGGGGCATGAGCCAGGCTAAATGATTTACATGTGGAGGTCAGCAAGCTCTTCCTGAGGAGATGACAGAGGATCTGGGAACTGTGTGGTGAGGAGTCAGCCATGAGAAGATCTGAGGAAGAAGTTGCCTCATCATATTCTTTCAACAGAATAGAAAGTATTACTAAAGTAGCCAAATTGAGACTGACACCTCTGTGCCAAGTGAGATGTAGGCGAATCAAGCCCAAGCTTCACCCCTGTTTCCACATCTATCCAAATCCTGCCCAAACTTTGGGGTCACCCTGAAGTATAAACTTCATCTGAGAGGCATCCATCAGCACATCTGTCCACCCAATGTATGTGGAGGATGTATTCTAATACAGGTCTGTGTAGGACTTTCTATAATAAGTTCCCTAATCGAGCTCAATTTGAACTCCATTATTTCTGAATTCTTAGAATGTGGACCACAAAAACCAATTTCCTATCAGGTTGCATATGTTGGTAAGCCTTTTAAATAAGACTTTACATTTCTCAGGCTAGGGGCCATATTTTACAACTTCACTGTTTCTGGCCCACTGAGGCACTGTTTCTGGCCCACTCATCTTTCGTGAGCTTTTAAGTTTTAAGTCGAAGGCTTAAAATCTCCAGATGAATTTCAAAGAGAGATAGTGACCTTTAATAGTGGTTTTCCCCCAGGAGCGCCTGGGCGGCTAAGTCAGTTGAGCGTCCGACTCTTGATTTTGACTCAGGTCGTGATCCCGAGGTCATGGGATCCAGCCCTGTGTTGGGCTCTGTGCCTGGCATGAAGCCTTCTTGAGATTCTCTCTCTCTCTCTCTCTCTCTCTCTCTCTCCACACCCTCTGACCCTCTCTATCGTTCTCTCTCTCTCTCAAATAAATTAAAAAAAATAATGATTTACCCCCAATGAGCAATGACAACTCCATTGTTGGGCATAAACTGAAATGCAGAACTTGTAAGACAATATGGCCAATTGACTGAAAAGATGGGCCCTGGAGTAAGAGATTCACTAGCTGTGAGAGTGGACAAACCATGAAGCCTTGGTTCACTCAACTTAAAAACGGTGATAACAATAAGATTTACATGAGCTAGTTATTAAGTGAAATAAAGTATGCATGATGCTTAATACATTGTCACATACAGTAGACACTTAATAAATGCTATCAATTATATTTATCATGATTATTACTTTCTATTGCACTATGAGTATACGACACTGCCATGTGACAAACCGAACCAGTCTTCCGACCTCTGAACATTGCTGTTTTCCCTTACCTTGAAAGATCTAGAAAGTACAATCTCTCCCAGAGCCAACATGTCCAGTTACCCTCTGGAGCCCCTCTAAGGAAGGCATCATTTTTTATACTATGCTTTCCTACTATATTTTCTTCTAATAGAACTTAGGTCTTCTAGCTTTTATAAAAAATAATGCTCTCCTGCTCCATCTCCTGGGGTTTACTCTTGCTAAGAGCAATCGCTTTTTATTGAATGTGCAATTTTGTTGCTATAGAAAATATAGTGATTAATGAGACCCTGTGACCAAGGTTAGTTGGGACAGGCTTGGACTGGTTAGCATCACGTCCTTACTTTTCACAATACCAAAGTTGGCTACAGTAGGAACTGCATTATCAACCCCATTAGTAACTTTTCAGAGAGGATGTAGTTAATAAAAGGAACTACTGTGTTGTGTACAATTGTAAAAAGATTCAGATGTAACCTAAGAGGTCTCAAGTGGTGGAATATATAGTAAATATAACTTTTAGTTGCAGAAAAGGAAGAAAAATTAACAAAATGAATAGGAATTTGTAGAATTTACCATATAGATGGTAAATATATTACCACATAATTTTCAAAATTATAACAGTGTGAAGAGATGCTTATATTATACATAATTTGAATTATATATATAAAACATATACATATTTGTGTGTATATATAATTATGTATATTATATATGTGTGTATATATGTGTGTATATATAATTATGTATATATAATTATGTATATATATATATATATATATATGATTTTTAGAGTTAAAAAGGACATCAAGAGTCCTCAGTATAATCTTTGTAGGGAGAAATATATCTCACAGTATTCCCATAGATATTCTGAATTAATTACCTCACTATCTTCAGAAGTAGTCCTATTGGAAAAATTCTACACTTTAATCTGACACCTATGGGGCACCTGGGTGGCATAGCTGGTTAAGCGTACAACTCTAATCTCACTCAGATCTTGATCTCATAGTGGTGAGTTCAAACCCTGCACTGGGCCTAAAGCCTACTGAAAATAAAAATTAAAAAAAAAGACATCTAAATCCACTTCGTGGTAACTTTCAACCTGGCCTTTTTACAAAAATGAAGAACAACACTATCTCATTTTTTAAATAAAATGTTAGAGTTGAAAAGAACCTTAGAGATCTCATTACTGAGGCTTCCCATTTTGCAGTTAAGAAAACTGAGTGCTTCTTTTTCTACAGGCTTCCTCTCTGATTCTGTGAGGAGTTCTCATTTTCCTTATTGCATGAGCTGAGCTTTAAGCATTTGTGAATTCCAAACATCCAGCCCTCAGTTAGAATCCCAAGCTGGAATTTAGGAGAGAGGTTTGGGATATAGCAATAAAGCTAATAGTCATTGTTATGTTTATTGGTAGCCAAACTCATGGAAATTAAGGAGATTATCCAAGAAAAAGAGGGAAGGTGAGAAAACAAGAGGGCAGGATGAAATTCTAAGGTCCTTGCATTTTTATATCATGGTGAAAGTTTGTAATAATAATTTAAACCAGGTATAACTGAGACCCCACATAGCCCAGTCTGTTCTGTGTGCAAAAAAATAACCATTTAACTCCAAAAACCTTGAGAAAGAATATAAACTTCTTAACTGTGAGTTTCTTCTTTAAAGGGAGTAATATATAAAATGCTTCTCAAAAGTTTGCACAGTTACTATCTTCCTTTTCGAAGTGTCTGACTCAGGACGGCTGCTAAAATCTGTCCTCCATTCCAACTTCCTATGCTCTTTCCTTCTCCACAATTCTTTTTCACCACATTGCGGCTTTCTCCCCAAATAGCTCTTTTCCCAGAGTCTTGCGGCTGCTCTTGAACGTGCCTGCTGAGACTTCTGCTTCCAAGACATATTGGGCCACCTAAGGATGCCTGGATGACTTGGCTGCCCCACAGCACCCATCTTCCCTCACTCTACACAGAGGGAAACCATGGGGACTCTCTTGCCCTTCCCCCAGACTTGTATTTCTTTTCATTTTCTCATTTATAATTCTTATGAATGGTTTCTGATACATTGATTCTCTATAACATCATATCATTAGTCCTCTAGAGTCTTCTGCATCTGAAAATTTCATAAGCACGTACTTATGCAACTACTTGTCAACATGTTCAGTGAAACCGAATCAATGGTGGAATCAGGTGGCATTCCAACAGAGATCCTTCCCTAGGTGGACCGGGATAATTTTCACTTGAATAGTATTGGAATATACTGAGTGGCTGCACATATTGAGCTTTACAGTTGAGGTAGGTGGAGTGACTAGTCCAACGCCCAAAGTAAGATGGAATTCAAATTCATGGTCATTAATTCAAGGCCACTAATTATTCAGCAAGTTTAAAATGTATCAGAATTAATAGCTGGTATGCAGTCCACCAATTTTTGCAAAAGGAAATTCTGACCGAATCTTTACTAAAATTCAGGTCAACGTGATGTCTCAACATGGTAATTTTTTTTTTTTGAAGGAAATAGGTTAGTCTTGTCCATTTCATTCTTAGTGAACCCATGTTTGCTCTTATAATTCACCACATTCTTTGCTCAGGCTCCAAAGCTCCTCTAATCAACAGCCTGTCCTAGAATCTTGGTCGAGTGTGATTAAAATTACGTTCCTATCTATAGTTCCCAGAATTTGCTGTTTAAAAAATCATTAAAATGTTTATTTGCCTTTAGCATTCTGACATGGATCTCATTCCTCAAATAGCCTCAAAGATTACAAACAGCTTTGCTTAACAACAACACCCACACCCATGTTTATATCCTCCCTTCCCTGGCAGTCTGGGGAGAAATACATTTCCCCTCTCACACAGAAAATTTCAACTTATCTTTCATTTTCCTTTTCACCTGCTGAATTGAAGCAGTTCCCTTACTCTTCCTCTCCATGCCCCAAATGTGAGCCTACAACACAAGTCTTTTCTGCTTATTGAAGAGTTTGCAGCCAGATGGACTCAACCACAGGGCCAGCCCCCCATCCAGTTTTGAAATAGTATGAGATGCAGAGATAAGAATTATGTACAGAATTCTGAGTTCTGGTCTCAGATGGAGTATGAATGTTGTACTTGGGCAACTTATTGAACCACTTTCTGTTGCTATTAATCTCAACACTAGAGCCAAGACTACCTTCCCACTGAATTCACAAGATGGTTGAGACAACAAGAGAAAAAAATGCTAAAGAAAAAAATATAAAATGCCTCTTTGATGCGTAAGGTTAAAATAATTCAACCTCAGGGTTCAGGCTTGGGCCTGAGCTGCACCCACCAACCTTGTCTGCCTTGATTTTGGCGTCCCTGCCTTCATTTGGCTCTCCCAGTTATTTCCAACCTCAGTCAGCTCCCACCTTCTCAACCTCAGAGCTTCCCCAATTACTGGTCCCTGATCCCAACACACTGCCCTGTGCATTCTCAGCATGATTACTAACTAATTGGGTAAAGGATCCAAACTTGTGAGGACATGGGTCATAATGTGTTCCCTCTCCAGGCAACAAAATAGCAATGCCTGGACCACCGTGCAAGTTATGTTCCTGACAAAACCATGCTTAGCAACGTCAGGGTCTTCTAACAAAGAGGAGATTGGAGGGCAGTGGTATTACAAATACATGTGTTAATATATATATTTTTGAAACACAAAAAGGAAAAGATTCTAGAAGGTGTCTACTTCAGACTACATTTACCTATATTTGTAACCTACTTTCAATATCTTCTTACTTGTGTGTTTAGGAAATATTGCTGTCAAATTCCAAGGCAGATTCGTCCTCTAGTTTTCTATTACTCAAAATTTAGATTTTCTAAAATTAAGGTCACCAGTTGAAAGCCTGTCTGTTGAATCTGGCCCAAGATATTTTTTTCTCGTATAGTATTTAAAATTTTTTCAATTTGAATGCACTTAGAGCTAATTGCCACGGTCTGTACCACTT
This sequence comes from Panthera pardus, assembly GCF_024362965.1. Lineage (NCBI taxonomy): Eukaryota > Metazoa > Chordata > Mammalia > Carnivora > Felidae > Panthera > Panthera pardus. The sequence continues at coordinate 49,771,429 of NW_026526765.1, read as the reverse complement.
CCTATTGTTTACCAATGCTGACACTTGTATATTAGCAAAAAGAACATAGGCTACGAATCAGAAACCCTAGGTGCTAATTCAACCAATGCATACATTCAAAGTGCAATGTTGTTTCAGTTCTCCCATGTGCGAGCATTATGAACTTGGCCTTACCCCTTCTCTCTCGGCCTCAGTTTCTTCTGAGTGATGGAGATAACCATCTTCTTCTCTCCAAGACTGATGTAGAGGTCACATAAAATAATGTATATGAATGCATGTAATATATCGTAAACCATACTATAAATATATAGTGTGTTTAGGTAACAGCTCCTGTCCAGTACAAGACTCTCCCTCCACACACACTTATTCAGATACCCTGCATCCTTCCACCATCTGCCAACCAAACTTTGTAAGTTGAAGAAATACACAAGGAGACAA